>NW_006159751.1:1377908-1433204 GCF_000334495.1 Tupaia belangeri chinensis
TATAGCAAAATTATTTTTATTAAAAAAAAAAAAAAAAAAGAAGAGGCCAGCAAGTGGTACAGTGGTTGAGGTGCTAAACTCACACAGCCAACCACAGTTCGAGTCCCAGACCTGGAGACCTGCTTTCTCACTTTCCCTTTCTCCCTCTCTGTCTCTCTTTGGTCAAATTAAAATAATAATAATAATAAATAAAATAAATAATTCTTTAAAAAAAGAGAGAGAAAGATTCAGACTTTCATTTTAAGGCCATATAATTTCTCAACCATATGAAGAGAAGGAAAGATAAAATATACTGCTAAAAACATAGAAAAGTTTCAGAGAGGCTGTTTTAGGTGAAAGTCATTCATTTTTCAAATATATTTTAAAACAATATTTGTCACATTACAGGAATCAGCCTATTAGTGAATTGTGAAATCAACTTAGTGAATCATGACTCCAGTATATTTTTAATGAAATGGAGAAGAATGAAATGGTTATGTCAAATTTATATTGCTCATAGTAAGGATTTTTTTTTTTTGAGAGAGAGATTTTTGCAATAGGGCATGTGTGCTCAGCAGAGAGAGACAGAGAGAGATGGGGAGAGAGAGAATCAGAAATCACCCCAAGACAGGACAGCCATGTCGCAGTCCCCTGTCCAGCATTCTCCTCTCAGAATTCTAGGCACACACACATGCACCTGGCATGAGTTTCAAGCCACAGGTCTGGGACTTAAACCATGGCTGACCATGTGGGAGTCTAGCACCTTAGCCGCTATGCCACCTGCTGGTCCCCGTTATTATTTTTTAAATTTTCTATGGGGCATGTGCACTCACCAGAGAGAGAAAAAGTAAGGAAGTGAGCCTCCAGGTCCAGAACTCAAACTGTGGACAGCCATGTGGGAGTCAGCACCTTAACCACCATGCAACCTACTGGCCTCTCAGCAGTGTTTTATCATATTCAGTGTTCAGATTTTACTTATCTTTTATTAAATTTATCCTTAACCATTGTCTGTTGCTATTGTTTGTCTTTTTTGCTGTTGTTACAAGTGGTACTTTTTTTTTTTTTTTAAGAGAGATTTTTCCTATAGGGCAAGTGTGCTCACCAGAGATAGAGAATGAGACACAGTGAGAAATCATCCCCCGGTGGGATGGCTACTCTGCAATACTTTTTCATCCATTCTCTTCTTGGGGTCCTGGGCATGCACACACACAAATGTGTGAGTTTTTAAGTCACCAGGTCTGGGACTCGAACCGCAGTCCACTAACTACATAGGAGTCCAGTGGCATAACCATTATGCCATCTGCTGGTCCCAACAAATGGTACTGTTTTTAAATGTTTATTTCTGATCTTTCATTACTAGAATAGAGAAATAAAATTAACTTTTGCATATTTAATTGTTATAAGATTGTCTATATAAACAATTATGTCAACTGCAAACATAATAAGTTTTACTTCTCCTTTTCAGAACATATTTTATTTCTTTTTCTTGCTTTATTTCACTGGCTAGAACCTACAGTACAATGTTGAATCAGAATGGTGAGACTAACCATGCTTGCCTCATTGCTGATCTTAGGAGAAAAGCATTTAGTATTTCGCAATTAAGTGAGATGTTTGTTATAGGTATTTTTGTAGCTGCCTGTACCTAATTCAGGAAGTTCCTTTCTATTCCTAGTTTACTAAGTTACATTAGTGACACTAGATTTTGTCCAATTTTTTTTTCAACATCAGCCGATATTTTGACAATGTTTAATTGTTTTAGACTGCTAAAAAATGGATTATAGATTGGATTTTAAGTGATAAACTAACCTCTTATTTCTATGATAATTCCATTTGAATAGAATGCATTTCCTTTTTATATATTGTTAGATTCAGTTTGCTAAAATGCTAAGTGAGTTTTTTGTTTGTTTGTTTTGGAGAGGTTTTTGCTATAGGGTGCGTGTGCTTGCCAGAAAGACAGAGAGAGACAGAGAGACAGAAAGTGAGAAATCACCCTCAAGGGGGATGGCCACGCCGCAATCCCTTCTCCTCCACTCTCCTCTCAGGATCTTGGGCACGCACGCAGATGATCCCGGCATGACTTTAAGCCACCAGGTCCAGGGCTCAAACCACAGTCAACTACGTGGGAGTCCAGTGACATAGCCATTATGCCAACTGCTGGTCCTGTTTTTTTTGTTTGTTTGTTTGTTTTGTTTTGTTTTTATTTAATGAAGGGTATTAGGTATCAACCTATAATTATTTTTGTTGTATTGTCTATCTGACTTCAGAATAAAAGCACACTGGTTTCATAGAATCAGTTGGAAGTATTTTCTTCAACTTACTTTTGTGTGGAATTTATACCTCATTCTTAAACATTTTTTATAAGTTAATAGCAAAGTCATCTGGGCCTGGACAAACATTTCATTATAAATTCCATTTATTTATCCTTACTAATTTGTATCTTTCAAAAATTTCTTCTACTTTATCTAAATTGTGTAGTATATTGGCAAAAAGTTATTTATCATCCTCCTACTGTGTGTGGGAACTGTAGTAATGTCCCTCTTTAATTAAAATTGTATTGCTAATTTTATCTTTTTTCCCCTTTGATCAGACAAGATATTTATTAATTTTACATTTTCAAAAAAATCAGCTTTTGTTGAAGTATTTCTATCATTTTATTTTTATTTTATTGATTTCTACTGTTTATTATTTCTTTCCTCTGCTTTCATTGAGTTTAATTTATTCTTCTCCTTTTAGTTTCTTTAGGTAAAAAATTAGCCATTGGGGACTAGCAGATGACATAATCATTGCATTGTTGGACTCCCATGTAGTTGGCAGTTCAAGTCCCAGACCTGGCAGCTTGAAATTCATTCCAGTCATGTGTGTATGTGTGTGTGTGCTCAAAGTCCCAAGAGGAGAATGGAAGAAAAGGGACCATGGCATGGCCTCCCCCCCCCCACCCCCGGGGAGGGGGGATTTCCCATTTTCTGTCTCTCTGGTGAGTACACACACCCTATAGAAAATCTCTCTCTTAAAAAAAAAAAATTGAGTCATTGATTTGAGATCTTCTTTTCTAATACAAGTATTTAGTGCTATTAATTTTTCTCTAAATACTGCTTTATCTGTGTTCTACAAATGTTGATGTTATATTTTTAAGTTGTTATTTTAAAGTACTTTCAGATTTCTCTGTTGATTTTATTTTATTTTTTTTGACTCATAGACTATTTAGAAATGTGCATTTCTACATATTTGGGGATTCTCTTACCTTTCTACTATTAATCTATAATTTACTTCCAAGTGATCAGAGAATAGTTTGTATTATTCAAATCCTTGAAATTTATTGAGATTTGTTTCATCGTTAATTGGGTAATGTTCTGTGTTCACTTGAAAAGATTATGTATTTTATTGTGTGGATAGCTCTAAATACATAGTATTATTCAGGTTTTCTATAACTTTGCTGACTTTCTAATTGTTCTAATAATTATCGAGAGAAAAGAGTCAAAATTTTAACTGTAATTGTGGATTTGCCTGTTCCTCCTTACAGTTCTGAGTTTTTGTATCATGTATTTTGAAGCTTTATTATTAGGTGCATAAATGTTTAGGATTACTATGTTCCTTTGATGAACTGACACTTTTATTACTATAAGAAACCCTCTTTATCTCTGGTAATTCTTTGCTCTGAAATCTACTTTGTTTAATATTAATAGAGCCTCTCCACCATTCTTTTGATGAGTATTGTCATGGTATATTATTTTCCATCCTGTTACTTTTATCCTATTTATATCTTTATAGGTAAAGTGAGTTTCTTTTGAGGCAGCACATACTTGATTCTTGCTTTTCTATCTAGTCTGACAATCTCTGCCTTTAATTAACATTTAATGTAATGAGTAGTATAGTTGGGTTCAAATCTACTATCTTGTCATTTGTTAAAAGTCGGTTGACCATGGTTGACCCTGTGGCCTGTAGTTAAGGGAGCTGGATTGCACATGGCTTATAGAGATTTGAACCCCAGCCCCAGTGACCTGAAAAACACTCCAGCACCTGTCAAAAATTCTGACATGGTGGAAAAATGAATGGCTTGTTGTGTGAGCCGTTGGAGGGTACATTCCTCATCTCTCTTCTTCCACTCTCCCTCCATTTCTCTCTAGCAAGTGCATGTATCCTCTGGCAATTTTTTTTAAATCAGTTGACTATATTATGTGTGTCTATTTCTGAGTTCTTTATCCTGCTCCATTGATCCATTTGTCTATTCTTTTAGCAATACCACACTGTCTTGATTATGTCGTTATTTATTAAGTCTTGAAGTCAAGTAGTATCAGTCCTCTGACTTTGTTCTCCTCAAATACTGTACAGGCTATTCTGGATCACTTACCTCTTTATAAAAACTTTAGAATCATTTTGTTAATATCCACAAAATAACTTGCTGGGATTTTTTTGTTGTTGTTCTTTATAATGATGGAGGGCAAGTGTGCCGTCTCAAGAGAGACAGAAAAGAGAGAGAGAATCCCCCAATGAGGTTTGGTCACATTGCAATCCCTTTTCCTCCATTTCTCCACCCCATCGGGATTTTGGACATGCATACACATATCAGCATGTTTTTCAAGCCACTGAGGCTGGGATATGAACCATGGCCACCCAAGTGGAATCCACCTCCCTTAACTGGCTATGGGGCCAGCCCATGTTGAATCTATAAGGCTAACTGGGAAGAATTTATATCTTGATAATATCGAGTGTTCTAATCAATGAACTTGGACTATCTCTTCATTTATTGTGTTCTTTTTTATTACTTTCATCTGAGTTTTGTAGTTTTTGTTATATAGATCTTATATACATAATGTTAGATTTATATTTGAGTATTTCATTTTGGAGAATGTTAATGTAAATGGTATTGTGTTTAATTTTTTTTACTTGTTTGTTTTTAATTTTATAAGCCAGAGGATTCATGTACTCATCAGAGAGAGAGAGAAAGAGAGAGAAAATGCACTTCCCAGTAGGAAGTGACTCGATCCCTCTCTTCCATTTTTCCTTTAGGGATTTGGATGTACATGCACATGTGCCCAATGTGTTTTTCAAGCCATAGGTACTGGGATTCAAACAATATGGTCAACCACGTGGGATCCAACACCCTTAGTTACTAGGCAATAAGACTGGACCTTATTTTTAATTTCAAATGCAATTATTCATTACTAGTATAAGAAAGCATTTGGCTTTTATAATATTGACCTTGTATCATTGCCTATTAATTATAGAATTAATTCTTATCATTCCTATTCCAGAAGTTTGTTTGTTGATTCTTTGAAATTTTCTGTGTAGTCAATCAAGTCATCTGTGAAAAGTTTTAATTTTTCCTTCAATTCTTATAATTCCTATTCCAGAAGTTTGTTGATTCTTTGAAATTTTCTGTGTAGTCAATCAAGTCATCTGTGAAAAGTTTTAATTTTTCCTTCCCAATCTGTACACCTTTTATTTGTTTTTCTTGTCTCATTGCATTACGTGGCCTTCCAGTACAATGTTCAAATGGAATGGTGAGGGGCCTGCAGGTGGTATAGTAGTTCAGGTGGTGGACTCCCACATGGTTGACTGCAGTTTAAGTCCCTGACATGGTGGCTTGAAACTCACATTAGGAGCATGTGTGTGCATGTCTGAAATCCTGAGAGGAGAATGGAGGAGAAGGAATTGCAGTGTGGCCATCCCCTTTACGGGGTGATTTCTCACTTTTTTATGTTCTTTCTTGTCTCTCTCTGTCTCTCCAGCAGGCACATGAAATCTATAGCAAGAAAGCTCTCAAAAAAATAAATAAATAAATAATGGGGAGAGGGAACATCCTTGCCCTGTTCCTATAATTAATTTCATTTTATGTCCTTTGTTGGCTCACTAGCTATAACTATTTCTTTTCCAAAAAATTTTAAATTATTTACTTAATTTTATTTATCATTATTATTATTTTTTTAATTCACTACAGGGCACATATGCTCACCAGAGAGAGCCAAAGGGTGAGGGGAGGGAGAGACAGAGAGTGAGAAAGCAAGCCACCGACTTGAATGGTGGTCAGCCAGGTGGGAGTCCAACATCTCAACCACCATATCACCTGCTAGGTCCTCTTTATTATTTTAGAACAAAATGTTAATATTGTACATGTTGTCCTCAAATAATACACCATTTTACACATAGTGTTAAGAGTCATAAAATAGAACCATCCATTTGCTCCTTTCCATACATTGTTATTATCTTTGTCATTTGTTATATTTTATAATCGTTCGTTGTTTTTAAAGCTTTTTCTTAATAATCAAAGCCTTTCAGAGCCAGCAGATGGCATTGCAGTTACTTAGCTGAACTTCCACCTGGCCAATGGTGATTTGAGTCCTGGACCCATTGCCTTGAAACTCATACTGGGTGCATTTGTGTGCATGCCCAAGATCCCAGAAAGAGAATGGAGGAGAAGGGATTGTGGCATGGCCATCCCCTTATGGGGTGATTTCTCACTTTCCCTCTTACTGTCTCTGTATCTCTTTCTCTCTGGCGAGTATATAAGCTCCAAAGCAAAAACCTCTCAAAAAATTAAAAAATGCTAAGTCTTTCATATTTACCTACATATTTACCATTTACAGTGGCTCGCTATTTTTGTTATGTAAATCCAAATTCCTATTTGGTATTGTTCTTTTTCTGCCTGTAGAACTTCTTTCATATTTTTGTTCTGTTCTGTTGGTGATGCAGTCCTTCAGTTTTTATATGCCTGGTAAAGTTGTTTTTGGAATGTCTAAAAAAGTCATTTTTGAAACATATTTTCATTGGGTTTTGGTAGTTTATCTTTTTTTTTCTTCAGTACTTTAAAGATGTTTCTCCATAGTCTTCTGGCTTACATGTTTCTGACATCATATCTTCTGTGTTTTTTTCTGGAATTCTTCAACATTTTATCTTTATTTCTACTTTCGAGCAATTTGATTATGATGTTTCTCAGTGTAATTGTTCATAAGGTGTTCCTACTCCCTTGGAATTTGTTAAGCTCTTCAAATCTTTGGCTTTGCAGTATTAATCAAATTTGGAAATTTCTCAACCATGACTTTTTCAAGTATGTTTTTTCTGTTGATCCCTCTTTCTCCTATTCTTCGGGGATTACATTTACATGTCTATTAGGCCCTTTAAGGTTGTACTAAAACTTACTGATTTCTTTTTTTAAGGTTTTTGCTATAGGGTACATGCACTTACCAGAGAGAGACAGTGAGAAGAAAAATGAGAAATCACCCCTGGAGGGGGTGGCCACACCCCAATCCCTTCTCTCCTACTCTTCTCCTGGGACTTTGAGCATGCACACAAGTGCCCAGCATGATTTTCAAGCCTCCAGATCCAGAACTAGGACTGCAGTTGGCCACGTGGGAATCCAGCACCTTAACCACCATGCTACCTTCTGGCCCCTCTTTTTTTTTTTTTTAAGAGAGAACTTTCTGTTTCATTTGGTATTATTTCTATCATTGTGTCTTCTTTACTGATATTTTATTCTGCAGTATCCAATCTGATGTTATTCACATCCAGTGCATTTCTCATCTCAGACATTGTCATTTTAATTGCCAGAATTCTATTTGGATTCTTTTTTATCTTCCTTATTTCTACTTAACATGCTTTCTTGAAAATAAAACCTATTATAACTACTACTTAAAATTTGCATACTAATTCTATCAATTGTGTCATTTCTGGATCTGTTTCTTTTTATCTTATTCTTCATTATTGGTTACATTTCTGTTTATTTACATGCCAGGTGTTTGTTTTTTTTTTTAATATATTTGCTAAAGAATATGTACACTCACTTAACAGAGAGAGAAAGGAAGAGGGAGGAAGCACCCTCTATGGGGAATGGTCATGCTGCAATCACTTCTCTTCCATTTCTACCTCCTTTTGGGACCTTGGGCATGTATATACATCTACCTGGTGTGTTTTACAAGCTGCCTAGTCAAGGACTCAGACCACACAGTTGGCCATGTAGGATTTCAAGTCCCTTAAGCACCAGGCCTCAGGCTAGCCCCCACTCCAGGTGATTTTTTGATCAGATGCCAGGTCTTGTAATTTTACCTTGTTAATGCTATTTTGGTATTCCTATAAACGTAAACATTCTTGAGCTATGTTCTGGAGCACAGTTAAGTTACTTGGCAACAGTTTTATCTTTCCCAAGCTCATTTTTTAAATGTCATTAAGGGAGACCAGAGCCACCTTAGTCTAGGGCTGATTTTATCCTACAACTGAGACAATATCTTTCTAAGTATTCTACCCCAAACTCTACCAACTATGAAGTTTTCTACTCTGGAAGAAACATGACCTATTCTGGCTCTGTCCTCTGCTACTTTCGGGTGGCCCTCTGGTAGTTTTCTGACCAGAACTCTTCAGATCCCCAGAGCTTTCTCTCTTTGGGTACAGCCGTCTTTTATTCAGCACTCTACTCTGCAGATTGTAGCTGTCTTGGCCTCCCTAGACTCCCGTGGACGTGTCTCCTTCCTACACTGCAAGGAGAACTGGGAAGGAGTCTCAGTCCACTATAGGGCTCTCTTCATCTGTCATCCTGCTCTCAGTAGTCACTTTCCTGTGCTGCTTGAAACACAGGAAAGTGCTGGTTGTTTCAGTTTTTATTTTTTTTTTCCAGTTTATTACTTGTTTCAGGAAAAATAGTAGATATGATTCCTTCTTGTACTCTATCTTGGCCAGAAGTAAAAGTCAAAATTAAATTTTTTGTGTGCTTGTCTGGGGGGGATGGGGAGGCAGGGAGGGGGTCAGGTGTGTGAAAAACACTGCCTTTAAACACACATTTCCATGAATAATAGAAATTTCAAGGCCAGCCCTATAGCACACAGGTGCTATGTATAGGGAACTGGATTCCATATAGCCAATTGTGGTTCAAATCCTAGTGGCTTGCTTTTTCACTTATCCTCTCTCTGTCTCTCTCTAGTGAAAACACATGCCCTACAGCAAATTTAAAAAAATAATTAATTAATTTAAAAAAATAAAGAAATTTGAGAACTAGCAGATAGTGCAATAGTTATGTTGCTGAACTTACATGTAATTAACTGTGATTCGAGACCTGGATCCGGGAGCTTAAACCTCATACGAGGCATGTGTGCATGCATGCCCAAGATCCCGAGAGGAGGATAGAGGGGAAGGGACTGTGACGTGTCCATCCCCCTTAAGGGGTGATTTTTCACTTTCTATCTCTCTCTCTGTGTCTCAGAAGAGCACATGCACCTTACAGCAAAAATCTCTCTCTCTCCAAAAAAATAGAAAGAAATTTGTAGGTATTTGCTTAGAGTTATTTTATGCTTATACACCATTTATAGTATATCAAATTGGTTAATAATAGGATCCCTGGAGCCAGAATGGCTTGGTTTAAATCTTGACTCTGCCAGTTACTAGCTGAGTAAAGTTGAACAAGTGCATTAACTTCACAATATTTTGATTTCTTCATATAAAATTAGATATTATTAGTATCCACTTCATGGGGCTGTTTCGAAGATTTTTTTTTACTTTATTTGTTTTATATTTTATTTTATTTTATTTTGACTAGAGAAGGACAGACTGAGAGAGAGAGAGAGAAAGAAAGACACCAGGTCCAGGATTCGAACTGTGGTCAGCCATGTGGGAGTCCAGCACCCTTAACCTCCACACTACCTGCTGGCCCCACTGTTTTGAAGATTAATAAGTTCATAAATTTAAAGAACTTACAAAGGTATCTGTTTTAAAATAAGCACTGTATAGATGTTCTTATTGTTACTATGCATTTTATGATTATTATCTGCATTACAAATGAAATCATATGGTAAATTCTGTCTACAAGTTTAAATCATGTATTAAACATAGAGTGGGGAATGTAAAAGAAATTGAAATTAAAATATATAAACAAACGTACAGTGGGCATCTTTTAATATTAATATAATCTTACTCATTGTAATGACAACACAGCATTCAACTGTATGACTGTAGAAGCTGGAATTGTTTTTAAATCCAGGGTATAAGAAACTAAAGAATACATGACATCAAATTATAAAATACGTCCCAAAATGTCAATCTTGGGGTCCTGGGTTGCAGACGTGTGGGGGATGACACATCATAACTGGCGTTTGCTACTGACACTGTTGAACTTCCAACTTTCATGATTTCTTTCCATGATCTGAGAGATCATGATTATACTGTCTCACTCATAAGGGCTTGGCCTTAATAGTTGCTACTATTTTTTCTTCTCTTTTTGAAAGGCTTATTTATTTATCCCAGGAGTAAGAGAGACAGAGAAAGAAACAGAAAGAGCACCCTAGCAGGGTCCCAGTGCTACTATCCACCTCCACCTTCAGCTGGCCCCAGATGGTGGTCACGGGCCTGCTCAGAGTACCCAAGACAGGCTGTGACACTGAACCTGGACCCGCTTTCAGAGGTCAGAGCAGGCCACCCCATGCTCGAGTCACTATTCTCATTGAACTATTTGTGTAAGTGTTCTCCAGATATGGTTTTTCAGCACGCTTGGAAAGGAACTCATCTTCTTCCTGCCTCTTCCCATGACCTGGAGTGGGAAGAACTGGTCCCTCATGGAGGTCTATGTATAACCTGACAGGAAAGGAGCCACTAGGAACATGCAAATGATACGAATATACAACAAGGTCATCAGAATATGTGTGCACGTGTACATGTGTGTGTGTGAGAGTGTATCTGTGTTGTGAGTGTGGACTCAGTGCCATGACCTCATTCCTTATTCCCCCATTGCTTCCTACTCATCTTATATCTGGGATAAAATTAGTGAAGAGTTGGGACTAACAGATGGCATAGCAGTTATTCCCACATGGTCAACCATGGTTCGAGTCTGGGACCCAGTGGCTCGAAAATCATGCCAGGCACATGTGCATGCGTGCCCAAAATTCCAGAAGGAGAATGGATGAGAAGGGATTGTGGAGTGGCCATCCTCCCAGGGGGTAATTTCTCACTTTCCCTCTCACTATCTCTGTCTCTAGAAATACATTCAGAACTAAAACACAACATGGCTACCAGAAAATCAAGGGACATGAAAGTTTAGTAAACACCTTGCTTGAAGGAAATTAGTGAAGTATTGGCTATAAGTATCAGATTTAGGAGACAATCTATCACCTTCAGCACTTAACCTCTCCATGCCTCAGTTTCTCCATCTTTGAGATTATGAAGGTAATAATATCCTTTTGTTTAGAGACAGATTTTTGCTATAGGGTGTGTGCACTTGCCAGAAAGACAGAAAACAAGAAATCACCCCCTGCGGGGATAGCCACACCACAAACTCTTCTCCTCTGTTCTCCTCCCAGGATCTTTTTTTTTTTTTTTAAGAGGTTTTTGCTATAGGGCCCGTGCACTCGCCAGACAGACAGAGAGAGAAAGAGAGACAGAAAGCGAGAAATCACCCCCCAGGGGGGATGGTCACACCACAATCCCTCCTCCTCCATTCTCCTCTCAGGCTCTTGGGCACGCACGCACATGCGCCCGGCGTGAGTTTTAAGACACAAGGTCCAGGCCTCGAACAGCAGTTAACTACGTGGGAGTCCAGCAACATAGCCATTACACTAACTGCTGGTCCCTCCTCCCATGATCTTGGGCACACACATACATGCACACGCACATGCACACACACCCAGAGTGAGTTTCAAGCTGCTAGGTCTGAAATTCAAGCCATGGTCAGCTATGTAGGAGTTTAGCGATTTCACTATTATGCCATCTCTGTCCCAATAATACCTATCTTACAGAGTCACATTTAGGATTAAATTAATAAAGGGGGTCGGACATGTGGCCTAGTGGTTAAAGGAACAAGATTCCACGTGGCCAATCATACAGCTCAAATTTCAGCCCTGGCAACCTGGAAAACACTCCAGCACTTATACATTATCCAAATCCCTACAAGATAGAGAAAAGGAAGAAAAAGGATTTGGGAATGACCATATTCCATTGAGGGATGCTTTCTCCCACTCGCTCTCTATCTCTCTGTCTTTCTCAGGAGAGCATGCACGCCCAGTAGCAATAAAAGAAATTAGAAAAAATTTCATAAAATGCCTATAACAGTGTCTGGCACAGAGTAGGCATGGAATAGCGCCAACTATTGTATCTAAAATTATCCACCCATCCCCCACCTCTAAACTTCAGTTTGCTTAAGTGCCGATTTCTTTAAGTTTCATTCTATTTAAAGAGAAATTGCAGAAATACTGTCACACAGAGGCTTAGTACAACTATACACACATAAATCACTCTAGAAATTATTCTCAAAGGGACCAGCAGTTGGCGTAATGGCTATGTTGCTGGACTCCCATGTAGTTGACCACGGTTCATGTCCCGGACCTGGTGGCTTAAACTCATACCGGCGCGTGTGCGTGCGTGCCCAAGATCCCAAGAGGCGAATGGAGGAGAAGGGATTGCAGCGTGGCCATCCCCCCTGGGGGGCGATTTCTCGCTTTCTGTCTCTCCGTCTCTCTTCTGTCTCTCTTGCAAGTGCAAAAACCTCTCCTGACCCCCACCCCCCCAACAAAAGAAGTTACTCCCAAAGAGAGAATCAGAGTCATGTCAGGGACCATTTGATTAAAATCCTGTGAGCAGTAGGCACAGGAATCCCTTTGGACTTTTGAAATCAGATGGGCATTTATTCAACACATTCCCGTAGGGGTAGCTTACAAAATCAAGCACAGCGAAAGGACCCTGCAGTCCAGGAACCTCCCCACCTAAAGTGGTCAGCTCAGACAGGACAGACATCTAAAGTGAGGGTAAAGTGTTTCCCAGATGCTCGTTTTACTGAAAGTCATCCACGTTTCGCTGCCACTGAGCAGCTCACTGAGGCCAGGTGAGGGCTGACAGCTCCCGTTCAGTGCTGCATGCTTCCTCGCATTTACAGCAGTGACGGACAAGGATTTTATTTTCCTGACCAGTGTAGAAAATACATGTGTCCTGTAGGGTGTGTCTCTAACAAAGGAGAATAAAAAAGATGCCAGGCATCGAGTTCTAGAAACCCAGCTGCCTTCTCCCAGCCTCTGGACACACAAGAGCTCCATTGTATGAGAGAAAACTGAACTGAAGCTTTCCTGCTAGCATATTTGAACTTGGACCTCCAGTGCACAGACTAGCAGCCAGCTTCCAACCCCGGCACCCCCTCCTCTTCTCTCTTCTCCTCTCCATCTTCGCAAGAGAATTTAGTTCCATTTAAGTCCAGGAGACATGGCAAAAACAACACTCCAAACGCCACTTCCATTTATGGCAATGGGATCTTCCAAACCAGTGAGAAATAGCCTCTCAGCTCACAAGTCCTTTAGATTCCCTTTATATCTCAGTGCGTTTGCTTCCTCTGCTCACATCGGAGGGAAGGGCAGGGCCTGAAGATGTGTGATTTATTTTATAAGTTGTTTATTAAGGAGAAGAAATACCAATGTCAGCTAAAAAAATAAAAGTCACTGATTATTAAAGCTAGAAGGATGTTAACTAGTGGCAAATCAACTTCCAGTTTTTCATGAGGAAACTGAAGCCAAAGAAATGAAAAGCCCGAGTAGCACTTGGAGAGGTATTCCAAGGATGAGCCATCTTACACCAGACATACCAAAACCCGTGCCCTCATGTCTCCTATTTACTGGCACTACTAACTTTCTCTCATATTAACACTGACTGATAAATTGCCGTATACTAAATCCCAAACACAGAAGAAGCAAAGCTTTACCCTGCTTTGGAGTTAGCACAAGTGGTTCATTTCTTTTTCTTTGAATCCACCCTCATACCCTCAATCTCAATAAGCCATTATTTTTGCCTCTTAGGCTCAAATCCACAAGCCACAGTCATGTTTCATGTATATCCCTTTTCGATACATCATTAAACATTCAATCACTCTCTCAATAGGCATTTATTCTTCCTCTTCCACGTGCCAGTCACTGTCCCCTCCTGTTGTAGTCCTTTCCTTTCACCCTTCATTTCTTCCTTCATATCCTTGTCTTTAGCTTTATCACATTCCAACTGAGTGTTGAAAGAATTACCTGGTGGCCTCTGTCAATCTCTCTGTCTCCAACACGTCCTGACTGACTGATTTTCCCTAAACTACTAGGAAGTTGATGATAGTAGTCAAGCCATCTTTCTGCTCCTCAGCCTATAGTTGATTTCTTCCTATTACCAATACAAGTTCACATGCTTCCCTTGGTTTTAAGGTTTTCCTGCAACTACCTATCTCCAAAAACTTACTACCCACTATGTCTCCTAACTCTTCTTTAACTGGTGAGACTGCACTCATCCTTCAAGGCCTAGGGATGTATGTCACCTACACTCTATAAAAAGTTTCTCTTCCCCGGCATCAGAGCAATGACTCCCTCTTCATTCTCCCTGAGCATGCGCCTCTCACACAAGACTGCTCAAATTGCCACACACTTATTTGTTCATAGGTTAGCTTCTTACCTGAGCTTTTTGAACACATGGACCATCCTTTTATTTTGTATTTCAATGTCCTGATGAATAGGTGCTCAATAAATGTCTTATGTTGGGTTAATTAATAGCTCCTAGCACAGTACTGAGTTCTTGGCAGATGCTCAATGAGCTGAATGCCAGAAAGTAGCCTGACTGCAGAGCACCATCCGGTGATGTAGGTGGGTATGTAAACAGCAATTATGATGCAAAGAGACACTCATAAAGCATTGGGTTTTGTCTTTTATTTTGGGAGAGATTTTTACTATAGGGTGTGTGCACTCACCAGAGAGACAGAGAGACAGAAAGCGAGAAATCATCCCCCCCCACCACCCCAGGGGGAATATCCATGCCACAATCCCTTCTCCTCCATTCTCCTCTCAGGATTTTGGGCACGCATGCTCGCATGAGTTTAAAGCTGCCAGGTCCAGGACTCGAGCCATCGTCGACTACGTGGGAGTCCAGCGGCATAACCGTTATGCCATCTGTTGGTCCCAAGGATTGGTGTTTAAAGGGTAAATGTCTGTTTTGCAGAAACCAAAGCCAAAAAGACTAAAAGTCCAAGCAGTACTTTGAAAATTGACTTAGGACAAACTATCTTAGACAGCAGAGAAGACACCAGAATTCCCCTCTAAAGGGGACACATTACTTAGAATAATTATGAAGAAGATATCGGAACTCACTCAAAATTCCCAAAGAATAAAAATATTGTGTTTCCAAGAGAAACTATCTTACTTTCCCAAGCCTAAGGGACATATCTAATCCAGAATTAATAAATTTTAAGGAAATTAATACACTATAATTAGCTACATGAGACACATGGGGGCTAAGAAAACCCAGATGAAAATAGGATGTGATCTTCTCTGTTGGACCACTTTAATTACTAATCATTCACTCAAAGGGGACTTTCTCTCTATGCTTGTACTACCAGAATAGCCGTCTTATTATTTTCTCTAAATACTTCTCTTAAATAAGCATTTAGGATTTCAGACCACTTGTTTGCCATTTGTTAGCTCATATAGCATTTTCATTGTTATTTTTTCTTACCTTTTAAAGAATTATTTATTTACTTTTATTCATCATTCATTTTAATTTGACCAGAGAGAGAGAGAGAAAGAGGGAAAGCGAGAAAGTAAGCCATCAGGTCCAGGATTCAAACTGTGGCCAGCCATATGGGAAAGTCCAGCGCCTTAACCACCATGACACCCGCTGGTCCCATTACTTTTCTTTATTAATGATAGAGCACACACACATTCACAAGACAGAGATAGAAGGAGGGAGAGAGATGAGCACCCTCCACAGGTCTGGTCACACCACAATCTCCTTCCTCCAGACCTCCGGCTCAATGGATCCCGGGTACTCACGTGTGTGCCTGGCACGTTTCAGGCTGACTGGGTCAGGGATCAGAACTATGGTCACCATGTGGGACCAAGTGGGATCTGGCTTGTCTTGAGCAGCCCATTACCATTGCATCACAGAACTGTCCCATTGTCACAGTTTTTAAAAAAATGGTTGGATCAGAAAATTTGGCATATCAGGATGCTGTTATGAATGATACTAGCCATTAAAAGTGCATTTCCTATGATGTGCAGAAAGCTACAGCAATCTCACTAAAAAACACAATTTGTTCTTTGATCTCATATCAAATATTAGTCAAGTACATATTATGAACACAATATGCAGAAAATCAAGTTGTGCTTGAGCAACTCCTTGCTCTCAAGTTTGCCATCTACAGAAGGAAAATCTGAGTTGGGAAGTTTATCACTTACTCCCTTCATGTGTCTACAGAAAGTACGAAGTCTTTCCATTACCAGGCTCATTGTTGACACATGCTGCACGTCTGCGTGTGACTAATAGCTTTGAACAAAGAGTAAGGAAGAGGTCCCAAAGAAATTGTCTCTTGTTGTGGCTGCTGAATCAGCTTGCTTCCCACATTGGGCCCGTCATGGTGGGTACCTACCACTATACATTTTGTCCTAAATGCAGACTTTCATCTTTGATGTTCCAGGGACCAAACCCACTAGGTCACCTTTGGGTTTAGAACACTATTGCCTACAGAACAACCACAACATTTACCATCATTGAAAATCTTTGGAAAAACTTTCTCAAGAAATTAAGAACAAAAGTTGCATAAAGCATGTTTCCTTATAAATGCACTGAAAAATGAAAAGGTTCCCAGGGCTTCTGGCTTTCCTCCAGGAAAGGACTACTATACTACAGAGGAATTGGATGCTTGCCCAGTGGCCTTTGGAATGACCTGAACTTTATATACTTTTTTGAATAGATGCCCTGTGTAGTGACCTGGCAACAGGAGAATTTTCCAAGTCTACTCTATGGAAGTCATCTGACACATTCCCCTGCAAGTGTTCACATATTCTATACCCCCAACTAGCCTGATTCCCCAGGACCAATATGAGAGTCTCTCCCACTTGAGTTTCCCTTTGTCAACAGCAGTGATCTCCCACCATTAGCAGCAGGCTCTTGCCTTAAAGACACCAAGTTCCTTTCAGTTCTGTTAAATTTATTTTAACAGATGTTATCTATGTGCCAAAAATAGTGTTTAGCCACTGGAAATTAAAAACAAGTAAATAAAACAACATGGGGCCACCCTGTGGCCAGCTGACCATGGTTTGAGTCCCAGCCCCATAGCTTGAAAAAAACACAGGGCACATATACATGCATGCCTCAAATCCCAAAGGATGGAGAAGAAGAGAAGAAGAGAAGGCAGAGGGGCCACACCCCATTGGGTGGCACTTCCTCCCCTCCCTGTTTCTCTCTGTCTCTCTCTGGCAATCATATGAATCCTGTGGCAAAATATAACATTTTAAAAAAATACAAAAAGAAGAATAGCTGGTCTCTGACCCTGAAGAGCTTACAGATAATTGCTATGTATGTAATGTACTCACAAAAACATAGAGTGACGGCCATTAAAACCCAAAAGAGAGAATTTTAATCCAACCTGGGCAATTAGGAGAAGCTTTGTGGGGAGGATGACATATAAACTAATTCCTAAAAGGAAGAACTAAGAAAAGACTATCCCCAAAAATCTAGAAGAGTGTTCTTGGCAGAGAGAAGAGTCTAAGCAAAGGCAGAGCAATATGAAGACTATGGGCTCTGATGGCTGGGTATCAGTTAACATGACAGAAAAGAGGTACAAGATGGAGGGTAAGGACAGAAGTGAAACTACAGAGAATAAATCTATAAAAGGTTGGTCCTGAAGCACCTTGAATAACCTGCTCAAGAGTAGACTGTGTTCACTATGCAAAGGGGAGCTATGCACGTTACCACCTATCTGCTGGCTCATCTCCTTGGCCCTGGGCAGCAGCCAGCCCTGCAGTTGCTCCACCTCCTCCTGGATCTTCTTTTCACTTTTCTGACTCTTTGTTTTTTCTACAGGGCACGTACGCTCACCAGACAGACGGAGAGAGACAGAGAGACAGAAAGTGAGAAATCACCCCCCAGGGGGTATGGCCACGCCACAATCCCTTCTCCATTCTCCTCTCAGGATCTTGGGCATGCACGCAAACGTGCCCGGCGTGAGTTTTAAGCCACCGGGTCCAGGACGCAAACCACGGTCAACTATGTGGGAGTCCAGCGACATAGCCATTATGCTAACTGCTGGTCCCTCACTATTCTGACTCTTGAGCCAGACGAGCACACAGCTCCAAGATGAAGTGTGCCAGCTCCTCCTGTGCTCGCACCATCAGCATTGGAGGTGGTAAGAGCCTGTCATGGGTTCCGTCCATCTTTGTGGGTCCCAGCTGGTGGCTCTGGGATCCAATTTGTCTTTGCCTCTCTTCCCCACTTTATGTATATCTCCTCTTCCTACCCTCCTGCCTGCAAACTTCATGACCCTTCATAAGACATAAAGTTAACCACCTCACAGAGACGAGTAAACATATCCCACCAATGTATAAGGTCAGATTTCTACTAGTTGGTCCAGAAGATGGCATAGTGGTTATACCGCTGGACTCCCACATGGCTGTCTGCAGTTTGAGTCCTGACCCAGGTGGCTTGAAAATCACTCTGGCACATGTGCATGTGTGCCTAAGATCCCAGGAGGAAAACAGAGAGGAAAGGACTGTGGCATGGCCATCCCCATGGGGAGTGATTTCTCACTTTCCCTCTCACTGTGTCTGTCTCTCTCTCTCCAGCAAGCACAAATGCCCTAAAGCAAAAACCTCTTAATTTTTTTTTTGTAATGATTTGCTTCTCTGATCTAACCCAGATAGAGAATTTGGTACCAGAGTAGATTCTAGGGGAATAGAACCGTAAGGACAAATTCTCTAAATATGTTCTGGACTATCTAGAATTAATACTCTGATTTTACTAGGCTTAAATGACCCTTTTCCAATGGTAAAGAGGACACTAATATTACCTAGTATGCAGCAGCAAAACAGCTATGCAAATTGTCACATGCTCATACCTTTATCAAATGCCTATTGAAGAGGATTCAGTAAATTTTGGTGAAAAGAGATAGAGAAATACTTTAAGATTAGTTAGCCATCTGGTCTATCGCAACTACTCCACTCTGGTTGTAGTACAAAAGCAGCCTCAGACACTAAGTACATGAGTGGGTGTGACTGTGTCCCAATAAAACATTTAAAAACAGGGAGAGCAAGCCAGATTTGGCCCAGGAGGCATAGTTTGCCAACTTCTGCCCTAGAAGGTAAGACTTTGGATGAACAAGTTTTTGCTGCCATCGGATATCTTAGTGAAAATACAAACTCTAATGGGATTGATTAACTGCTTGTAAGTGTGCCGGAGAACATGGGGAAAGAAAATGATGAGCTCAGGGCTTTACATTCTTAGCTCAAGGTCCATATAAGGAATCTGAACTCTTCCATGAATATCCTAAAACAATTCTGACTGATACAAAGATGAGAGAGCTGAAATCAGTAGATGATACACAAGCAAACTGAAAAAGGAGCATTAAATGTGTAGGAGAGGCAACTTGGGACATGCCAAGTTGGAGGTGCTATGGGGCGTCAAGTGGAGGTGCTTAGCAGGCAACGGGATGCATAGTCTGAAGTTCTGGAAATCATCCACATGTATGTGATGGCTACAAACATTAAAATAAAAGAGAGAACCTAGAAAAGGAGAGACAGAGAGAGAAAGGGAAAATCCCTGAGCCGAGGCAGATGCTGAACTGAATGTTGAGGAGGGCAGGGAACATGGGGCTCATAAAAAAACAAGTTTGAGATATCTAAGGCCCCAAAAGAGAGTGGCATTGCCAAGACTAAGAAAATGGAGAGTCTCAAGAACCTGTGAGTTGCTGCAGTAAAACGACATGGCAAGCCAGAAGGTGGTATAGTGGTTATATAGTGTACTCCCACATGGCTGACCATAGTTTGAGTCCCAGACTGGTGGCTTGAAACTCATTCTGGGCACATGTGTATGTGTGCCCAACATCCCGAGAAGAGAATGGAGAAGGGACTGTGGTGTGATCTCCTTTGCGGGTGATTACTCACTTTCTGTCTCACTTTCTGTCTCTGTCTTTCTGGCAAGTACACGCACCCTATGGAAAAAAAATCTCTCTAAGGAAGAAAAAACTGGACATGGCAGAGGTTGAGAAATTCAGTAAGTCAAAATTGGAAGAGATTAAAACTATACACAGCCTTTAAAAGAAACATCTGGAGGGGCAATAGGTGGCATGGCAGTTAAGCCACATGGCCAACCACAGTTCAAGTCCTAGACCCAGTGGCTTGAAAATCACTCCAGCCACATGTGCGTGCACAAGTGGCCAAAATTCTGAGAGGAGAATGAAGGAGAAAGGATTGTGTCATAGGCATCCCCTCCGGGGGGTGATTTCTCACTTTCCCTCTCTCTCTATCTCTCTGATGAATGTATGTGTTCTATGGCAAAAACTTGGGGAAAAAAAAAAAAGAAAGCAAGGAAAGAAAAATCTGGAGGGCCAACTACATGGTCTGGTCGTAAAGGCAGCTGTATTCCACATGGCTGACCACCTGGTTTAAATCTCAGACTTGGGGGATCAGCAGTTAGCGTAATGGCTGTGTCACTGGACTCCCATGTGGTCGACCACGGTTCAAGTCCTGGACCTGGCGGCTTAAACTCACGCCGGGTGCGTGTGCCTGTGTGCCCAGAACCAGAAAGCATCAGGAAGATGGTTGAGTTTTTCTGAGGTCTGTGTTACCAGGAGCATAAGCATTTCCCTTCTTTAAATATGAATACCGTGTTTAGCTGTTTAACTTAGGGACAATGCAAAGAGGTAAAAGAGAAGTGGCAGGGTGAAAGGACCATGCCAGCTGAGAGGTGGTAGCAACAGGAAGCCACACAATGGCCTGCACTTAGCCGATGAAGTACCAGGCACACGTCATTGAGAAAGGGAGCCAAGGGCTATGTAGGAAGTTACAGAAGTGAAGTCAACTGAGTCAACTGGAAGAGTCCACTGAGGATAGGAAGTTTGTATCTAAAGCAACACAGATCCCATGCAGTGCAGCCGTATGAAAGGTCTTTCATCTGTGATTCTTTATTTTTCTTTCAAGAATTATTTAATTTTCTAAATCCATTCATTTATTTTAATTTGACCAGAGAGAGACATGGGGGGTGGGAGAGAAGTGAGGAAGCAAGCCACCAGGTCTGGGACTCGAACCATGGAACCATGTGGGAGTATCCAGCGCCTTAGCCACCATGCCACCTGCTAGTCCCCACTCATCTGTAATTCTTAATGTAAAAGGTGCATTCTCTTATGTGCAAACTTATACTAGACACATTTGTCCACTTCCAAACAAAAGTGGACTAGATTCAGAATATATCAGGTATATTTGTTTTAGTAACCATGAATAATAAATGAATAAATAAAAATTTTCCTGGTTTCAAGCAGCTCTAAGAGCATTCTTTTAAATGCCTGATTCTCTAAGGGCATTGTCTGAGCACGCATGCTGAAGAGCTAACCAGACCTGCATGGTACAACACTATCGATTCCCACAGTATCTTACCGAGATATTTCTTGTAGATTTCTGTTTATTCCACCGCAATGCTTCCTGGGATCTGTCCTAGGAGAACCACAACCAGCCTTGCTGAAAAGCCAGGTAAATAAAAAATGTAGCTGTATTTGTCTATTTTTTCACAGACTCCATTTCTTCCTGATGGAAAGAAAACACAAAAACTATAACTTAAAATGCAATGAAAACCTGAAATCAAATTGGTAAATTCTCCCACTGTAATATTTCTAAAGAAATTTTTTTTTCTGCTAAAAATATACACACAGCAGAGGTAAGAGTTCTTTGGTAACCTAACTGTAAAATGTGGATATGTTGTGCCGGCAGGTGGCATGGTGATTAAAGGCACTGGAATCCCCATGTCCAACCATGGTTCAAATCTCAGAGCTGGTGGCTTCCTTTCACACTTTTCCTCTCTCTCTCTCTCTCTCTGTCTCTCTCTGGAAAATAATAATGAATAAATTTAAAGTAATTCTTTAAAAAATGTTTATGTTCTCTGATGAACCAAAAAAGATCACACTGAGGTGATTCTATGAGAACTCAGGTATAAATATAGAAACATATATACACACACGCATATATATACACAAGGGGCTTCCAGAAAGTTCATAGGAAGTATATATTATGAAAAAACTATGCATGCATTTCAAAAAAATTTTTACATCAAAATAAACTCACACGTTTTTCCATAAACTTTTTGATATCCTGTTATGTACATGTGTGTATACATCTGTCTGTGTGTGTGTATTTTTTAAATTTTATTTTTTTTTAATTTGCCATAAAGCACATGTGCTCACCAGAAAGAGACAGAGCAAGAAAAAGGGTGAGAAAGCAAGCCTCCAGGTTCGTGACTCAAACCATGATCAGTCATATGGGAGTCCAATGCCTTAACCACTATACCACCTGCTGGTCCTGTGTGTGTCATTTTAATCTTAAAATCAGAAAAGAACTTGATTTTTAAAGAAAAACTGAAGAATTTCCTTTCCAACAAGATTCATGGACCAAAAGGAAAAACTATACTATCTGGTTTCACTGAGTCTCTTTTTTTCCATTTGTTCTCCTCACAGCACCTAAAGTGATCTCTTAGAAATATAATTTGATCATGTCACTCTTCTGCTTAAAACTCCCAATGGAGAGTGTTCACTAAAATGTTAACATAACCATTTCTTGGTGTCTTAATACTTTGAGGAAATAAAAAGTGGATTTTTTTTTTCTTGTTAAAAAACTGGTCCATGCCTTGAGGAGATAGAGGAAGGAAGAAGTCCAATTGCAGATTGGAAAGCTTCAAATAAAAATAGAACTAGCCCTATTCCTACATTATCGTTCATCTTGCTACCCCAGGTGGGTTGTTCTTAAGTTGGTGATGGTTTTACTTATTTTGAAGCATTAGGCCTTCTCGGAATGAGAACAGGCTATAATATGCAAAGAGGAGCTCTCTTCTTAGGGAGCTCTGCGTACTCCTGCCCTCTACTGCATTTTATGCTGAAGGTTCCCAAATTTTATTTCTAGCCTTACTCACTAGATATCTATCAGAGGTCATAATTTCCAATCAAACATAGTCAAATTGTTTAATGTCTTATTTGCTGTTTGTCCTCAAAAATTGGGCTCTCCTCTCTAACTTATCCCTTCAATGAGAGATTATTCTCTAGTCTACTGGCATGAAATCTAAAGTGTCTTCACTCATCTTTGACTTATTCCTTTATACAAAATTGTGATCAAATTCGTATAGTATAAAATTCACCATTTTGTCAACTTTTTTTATACTTGCCAGAGGGCATGTGCACTTGCCAGAGAGAGAGACAGAGAGAGAAAGCACGCCCCCAACTGGGCATGGTCCCACGCCAATCGCTTTTTCCTCCATTTCTCACTCCTGCTAGGATTCTGGGCATACATCCAAATGTGCTTGGAGTATTTTTTCTAGCCACTAAAACTGCAATTTAAACCACAGTCAGCCATGTAGGATTCAGCTTCCAGCACACAGTGCTCAACCAACTGTACTATGAAACTGATACTTTACCAATTTTAAAGTGTATAATTCTGTCTTTTTTTTTTTTTTTTTGAGAGGTTTTTGCTATAGAGTGCGTGCACTCACTGGAAAGATAGAGACAAAGAGACAGAAGGCAAGAGATAACCCACCAGCGGGGATGGCCACACTGTAATCCCGTCTCCTCCATTCTCCTTTCAGGATCTTGGGCATGTACACACACATGCCTGGCATGAGTTTAAGCCACTGGGTCTGGGACTCAAACTGCTGTCGACTCTGTGGGAGTCCAGTGACGTAACCAGGCCAGGGACTGGAACTGCAGTTTGGCATGTGGCTTCTAGCACCAAAGTCCAATGGTGGACTAGAACCAAAAAGAGGTTGGGCCAATTCAGTAATTTTTAGTATATTTACAATGTTACACAACCATTACCACTATCCAAATTCCGTAATATTTCTACATCCCTAATAGAAACCCTACACTTCTCCATTTCCTCTACCTTCCATCCGCTGCAGAACCCACATTCTGTCTCTGGGTTTCTGGCTCTATGGATTTCTGTAAATGTAATAGAATATATAATGTTTGGTATCTGACATTTAGCAGAATGCTTTGAGGGTTCATCGATTTTGTAGTATGTATCAGTATTCATTCCTTTTATGGATATATATCTCATTTTGTTTATCCACCTATTAGTGCATTTGGTTTGTTTCATTTTGGGGCTATTATAAAAAATGCTGCGTACAAGTTTTTGTGTGAACGCATGTTTTTCAATTCTCTTGAGTATACACCTAGAAATAGAATTGCTAGTTCATATGGTAACTATGTTCAACTTTTTGAGAAACTGCTGAACTGTTTTCCATAGCAGCTATACCATTTTAGTTTCCCAAAAACAATTTATGGGGGGGTTTCCTATTTTTCCAAATCTTTACTGACATTTATTTCTCTCATTTATTTTTCATTATTGCCATCCTAGTGTATGTGAAGTGAAATGTCATTATACTTTTGATTTGCATTTGTCTAATGGCTAATGTCATTCAGCATTTTTCATGTATTTATTGTATATCTTTTTTGAAAAATATCTATTTAACTTTTGTAACCATTTTTTTTTTTAAATTTGCCAGAGGGTGCACATGCTTGACAGAGATTCAGAGAGACAGAGAGAAAGGGAGAGTAACAAAGCACCCCTCAGTGGAGGATGGTCACAGCTCAATCTATTGTCCTTCATTTCTTTGTCTTGTCAAAATTTTAGGCACATGGGACCAGCAGTTGGCATAATGGCTGTGTAGCTCAACTCCCATGTAGTTGACCATGGTTCGAGTCCCAGATCCGGCGGCTTAAACTCACTCCAGGCGCATGTGCGTGCGTGCCCAAGATCCTGGAGAGAATAGAGAAGGGATTGCAGCGTGGCCATTCCCTCTGGGGAGTGATTTCTCATTTTCTATCTCTCTGTTTCTGTCTTTCTGGTGAACGCATGCACCCTATCCCTATCGCAGAAAAATAAAAAATAAAAAACCTCTCCAAAAAATTAAAACAATTATATAATCCAGCATTTCCACTTCAGGATATCTATGTAAAAGAATTTAAAGGGGAGGGCCAGGCTGCATGGCACCACAGTTAAGTGCTGTGCATTTAGAATCAAAGCCTACGTGGACAACTGAGATTTAAATCCCTTTACTTCTCTGTCTCTCTCTGTTGAGCACACATATCTTGTGGCAAAAATCTAAAAAAAAACCTAAAGAATGATAACGTACTAATTGAATGAAAACAGGTGTAGTTATATTAATATTGGACAAAATAAAATAAATGGGTTAACATATAATCATAATTTTCATTTCCCAAGAAGGTATTAATTTCTAAACTCTATGTACCTAATAACACAACCTCAAATTAAAGTTTAAAAAAAATGCAGAATGAAAGAAATTCACAATTCTACTACAAGTCACAGTGACAGATTCTAGGACATTTTTTTTTTTTTTTAGAATTTTTTTCCATAGGGTGCGTGCGCACACCAGAAAAACAGAGACAGACAGACAGAAAGCAAGAAATCACCCCCCAGGGAGAATAGTTTGACTGGATTGGCATGCACTGTATTTATGATGGAAAAAAAATGTACACTGTAAAGATGTACAGTGATTAAATCTAAATTTAAAAAGTGCAAAATTTAAGGACCACTGATGACATAATGGTTACGGTTTTTGGACTCCCACATCGTGAACTGCAGTTCTAGTTCAAAACTCACTTGAGATGTGTGTGTATGCATGCCCAAGATCGTGAGGGAACAATCGAGGAGAAGGGATTGTGCTGTGGCCACTACCCCGCCCCCCCCACCCCCCGGGGCAAGTAGGGTAATTTCTCACTTTCTGTCTGTCTCTCTGCTGAGCGAAGGCATCCTACCAAAATTCTCACTTAAAAAAAGTGCAAAATTTTTAAAATTATTTTAAAAATAAACGTATTTGAGGGACCAAAAGGAGGTGTGGAGGTTAAGGCGGCTGGATCCTACATGGCCAACTGCAGGGTTCCAGTCCTGGACCTGGAGGCTTGAAAAATGTGCTAGGCCGGGACCAGCAGTTAGTGTAATGGCTATGTCACTGGACTCCCATGTAGTCGACCACAGTTCGAATCCCAGACCTGGTGCCTTAAATTCACACCAGGCGTGTATGTGTGAGTGCCCAAGTTCCTAAGAGGAGAATGGAGAAGAAGGGATTGTGGCATGGCCATCCCCCCTGGAGGGTGATTTCTTGCTTTCTATCTCTCTGTCTTTCTGGCGAGTGCACATACCATATAGCAAAAATCTCTCAAAAAAAAAAGTATGCTATAATCTGTCACTGTCATAGTAGACTTGTGAATTTCTTTCATTCTGTGTTTTGCTTTGTTTTATTTTGTTTTGTTTACTTTAATTTGAGATTGTGTTATTAGGAACATAGAGTTTAGAAATTAGTATCTTCTTGAGAAATGAAAATTATGATTATGTGTTATGTGGAGAAGGGAATGCTGCGTGGCCATCCTACCGGGGGGAGGGGGGTGGTTTCTCGCTTTCTGTCTCTCTGTCTCTCTCTGTCTTTCTAGTGAGTGCACGTGCCCTATAGCAAAAACCTCTCCAAAAAGAAAAAAAAAGTTCAAAATTCTCTTTAAAAGGCAAAAAAAACAGGGACCAGCAGATGGCATAATGATTACATAGCCAGACTCTCACATGGTTGACTGAGGTTCGAGTCCCAGACCTGGTGGCTTAAACTCACACCAGGTGCATGTGCGTGCGTGCCCAAGATCCTAAGAGGAGAATGGAGAACGGATTACGGCATGGCCATCCCCCCTGGGTGTTATTTCTCACTTTCTATCTTTCTATCTCTGTTTTTCTGCCCTATAGCAAAAACCTCTCCAAAAAAAAGAAAGAAAAAGAAAGAAAGAAAATCATGCTAGGCACATGTGCATACATGCCCAAAATCTCAGGAGCAAAATGGAGAAGGGATTACAGTATGGCTATCCCCTCCAGGAGAGAATTTCTCACTTTCTCATTCTGTCTCTCCTACTCTCCAGTGAGTGTGGCAGGCAGTAAGCCATGAGCGGGCAGCCCTAAGAGAAAACTGAAAGGCTCACCTAGCCCCGGGTGCCAGGAGGGCGAGGTAATTTGCCATATTCCTTCCTTGAGGTTTGAGGGAAGCATACGGGGATAATTTGTGGATTTTTCTTTTATCAAAAGGACTCAAGCAAGCATATTGGTCATTAAAGCGATAGACTAATTGGGCAATCTAATTGGGGCAACCTGACTTGCACTGGGCGTACGCAATTAGGTGATCAAATTCCTCACTTTGCCTGTGAGGAAGGTGCGCAGGTGCAGGAGAGAACGTATGGATTCAAATTTAAAGAAAGAACATAGGCAATGTAACGGGCCTCCCACTAATGAATATTCATGACCTCTAGTAATAAAATAATGGTTATAGTACCAAGCGCGGTTGCCACTTGGCAATCCGCCCGCCCAGCAACCTTTTTGGGTGTACTTTCTTTCTTTCCTTAATTTTCTTTCTGTTAAACCTTCTTTTCTATCTACTTCATTCGTGGTTGCGGTTTCATTTTGCGCCTAGGGACAGATCTCTAATTTTAGTGATCTGGACCCAAAGGACCAAGGATTTCCCAACTCAACTCAACACTTTTCCATCCGTTAACATGAGCACACTCACCCTATAGCAAAAATAATAATAAAAATTTTAAAACATACATTTGAAATTTAAAACGTTTATACTTGAGCAATAAATAATAATGAAAGTATGTATCAAAATGTGTGTTTTAAAAATTAATTCCTATTTAGAGGGAAATGTACAGCCTTAATTGCCCATTTTATTCAAAAAAAGGGCAAAAAATAATGAGTTAAATCAACTAATTTAAGAAGTTGGAATGGCGGGTCCCATAGCTTAGTGCTTATGGGTGTCAGATCCCACATGGCTAATGCTGGAGGTTTGAAAAACATGCTAGGTCTATGTACATGAAAGCTCCAGATCCTGATAGGATGGA
The DNA here is from genome assembly GCF_000334495.1 of Tupaia belangeri chinensis. NCBI lineage: Eukaryota > Metazoa > Chordata > Mammalia > Scandentia > Tupaiidae > Tupaia > Tupaia belangeri. Next base: position 1,405,720 of record NW_006159751.1, read on the forward strand.
GAAATGGAAGAGGAGGGATTAACACCATGCCCATTGAGTGTTGTTTTCCTCTCTGTCCACCCTCTGGGACACTGTCTTTCTTTGTCACTGTCTCTCTCTGCCAAGCATATGCACTCTCTGGCAATTAAAAAAAAAAAAAAAGAAGACGACGATGACGACAATGACAGTAAGAACATGCAATTAAAACAGTCAGGAGACAATATGTGAATTAAACTAATATTTATTGAGCACCTACTATTAGGCATTTGAGATTCAGCAGTGACCTAACTTAGAACCTTGGTAATCAAATGCAGAAATAAGCATAATCCTGGTCATCAAAAGTTCTGATTTCGGGAACCAGCAGTTAGCGTAATGGCTATGTCACTGGACTCCCACGTAGTCGACTGCGGTTCACGTCCTGGACCCAGTGGCTTAAAACTCACACCAGGCGTGTGTGCATGCGTGCCCAAGATCCCAAGAGGAGAATGGAGGAGAAGGGATTGCGGCGTGACCATCCCCCCTGGGGGGTGATTTCTCGCTTTCTGTCTCTATGTCTCTGTCTGGCTGGCGAGCGCACGCGCCCTATAGTGGAAAACCTCTCAAAAAAAAAAAAGTTCTGATTTCTACACAAACTCGCCTCATAACCAGCTGTGTGTATTTGCATAAATCATTTATTCTCACTTTATCTCCCTTTTCTTATCTGAAAAGGAGAACAGAATATCTATCCAATTCATTATGCTATATTATCAAATGAGATCCAATGACATAAATACTATTTTGAAAAAGTATAAGTATTCTACAAATATAAAATGGTTATAACTAATATAAATGATTATGACTAACATCTACATTCCAGTTGCTATTACTGCTTTCCCAATGTTGGAGAAATACAATGGCAGCTCGACATATAATGCTCCTTCCTTTAATTGGATAAAGGTTATAAAATGGGTCTCATGATAAGGTGGCTTCAAATCTTAATGCTAGGAGAGACTGAGTGCTGGGTCACCTATTGCTGTGAAATCAAGGAAACAGCATAAATTACTATAATAGGTCCACTCTCATATACATTTTGTATTTCTGCAACTCTGAACAGTGTGATTTTGCACAGTGGGGTTTAGTACTTGCCACTTTTCCTGTCCCTCACTTCAAGATCAAAGATTCTTGCCACACCAAACACAGAATTAGAAATTGCCTCTTAGAGCAATCAGGTTTTGTTTTCTTTTGTTTCATTCAAGACTTTTACTGAGCATTACTTACAGGCTAGGCAGTAGGGTAAGCACCGAAAATTCAGAGGCTACAATTTAATGGGTGAAGCTGTCAAAATTGCCTAGCATTCTTTCAACACATACATGGGAGAGTCATAAAAAAGGACATCCTCCCATTCATGCCTAACTTTGTCCTACCAACCTTAGAGCTGAGCTAACAAAGAGCATGATGGCAGAGGTAGATAGTATTAGTTTCACTTACTGCTTCTGTATTCCTAGGGTCTAAGGCAGATGCTGATATTCATAGTAAATGAGTAAGTGGATTATGCAGAACATAATGGTAGCAGGCACATGGTACCTAATAAATACGTGTTGAATGCCTTGAAGAACAGGGGATATGTGTCTAGTCAGCTTCCCACTACCTTCCAATCCCCTTCCAAGAGTCTCCCTCCTGCCTCTGACTCTATCAGCTCCATCTCTACATTCCTTCTGTGAAAACTACACTGGGCCCAGCCGTGGCAATGGAGGTGGTGGTGTGCCCATCACACAAATACTGGAACCATACAAGAGGTCATAGGTTGGATTTGGGTCCTGGGTCAACCTGAACATGCTGGGCATGCCTATGGGTATGCCCAGCACCTGTGGTTCTGGCTGGCTAAAGGAATAAGGGGAGAAGGTAAGCCTGTGGGGGTTGGGGGAAGGAAATCTTGGCATGGTGAGACCCTGTGAAGGGTCTCTCTCTGTCTCTCTCTTTCATGAAGAAAGAAATAAACTTAAAAAATAAAATAAAATGGGAACCAGCAGTTAGTGTAATGGCTATGTCGCTGGACTCCCACGTAGTCGATCGCGGTTCGCGTCCTGGACCCGGTGGCTTAAAACTCACGCCGGGCGCGTGTGCGTGCGTGCCCAAGATCCCGAGAGGAGAATGGAGGAGAAGGGATTGCGGCATGACCATCCCCCCTGGGGAGTGATTTCTCACTTTCTGTCTCTATGTCTCTCTCTGTCTGTCTGGTGAGCGCACTCGCCCTATAGTGAAAAACCTCTCAAAAAAAAAAAAAAAAAAAAAAAGAAATAAAAACTGCACTGGATCTCTGCCAGGTCCAGAAGTCATGTGAAAACATGTTCACCCTCTTAACACCCACCCCATACTAGATTGAGCTATCTTATGTCCAGTGAACAAGACTGACTTGAAAAAGGACCACACCCTAAAGGAGAAAGCAGTAGGATTTTCCATCTTCAAAGCTCCTCTTTACCCAGCCATTAATCTTAGATGAATGATCTGGTGATCAGCTGGCTGCGATTATTAATTTCCTACCTGGCAGAGAAATAGAGTGTGTGTGTGTGTGTGTGTGTTTGCGCGTGCTTGCGTGTGTGCACGAGTGTGCACACACACGCTTGGTGAAAAAAAGAGGAAGGAGAGACCTCTGAGATCCAGAGTTACAGGCTCCATATATGATCATGTCATATGATCAAGTCAAAGACAGCAGATGGTCAGAGTTTCATTTGATCATAGACCATTTCTTTTTTCTTTTTCTTTTCTTTTTTTTTTTAAATTTTTTTTGAGGAGGGGGAGGTTTTTGCTATAGAGCGTGTGTGCTCACCAGAAAGACAGAGACAGACAGAGAGACAGAAAGCAAGAAATCACCCCCTAGGAGGGATGACCACACCACAATCTCTTCTCCTCCATTCTCCTCTCAGGATCTTGGGCAGGCATGCACATGCGCCCGGCTTGAGTTTAAGCCACCGGGTTCAGGACTCGAACTGCAGTCGACTCTATGGGAGTCCAGCAACATAGCCAGTATGCTAACTGCTGGTCCCAACCATTATTTGCTTTCTACTACTGCTCACAACTCTTGAACTTTTTGTAATTGCTCTCTCTTACTTATCTTTCTTACTGGAGTCTTTCTTTGTGTGTGTGTGTGTGTGTGTGTGTGTGTGTGTAATTTGAAGAGGGCACTGGATAAGGTTAATTTTATCAGAAATGTGTTCAAAATCAATCCCCTCTCCATTCTCATGACCACAGTCCTAGTCAGGACCAATCATCTTTGGGCAGGACTTTTTCAATACTCCTTCCTATTCCCTCCCTGCTCCCAGCCTTTCCCCACTCCATTTCTTCTCCCCATTTCTTCAACACTATCTTTAGAATTAGGTTATTCCTGGTTTAAAATGTTTCAGCACTCCCACATTGCCTTCTCAGTAAAATTCTGCTTATGGTAGTATTCAAGACCCTCTACTGTCTGAACCCAGATTAACTTTTCAGTCTTATTCCCCAACAGCCCCCACCCCCACCGTGGTTCGGTAGTGTCACCCGTGACTCCAGGTATTGGCTCATGCCATTTCCTCCCCATGAGAGGACCTTTCCCTGTGGGCAACATGGCAGAATCTTAGTCATTTCCTCTGGGAAATCTGTTCTGGCTTTGTCACACCTTCCCCATCTGTCCCATCCTCTACATCTATCATTGTGTGTATAACCTTTAAAAAGCACATTTGACATTTCAAAAGCATTGTTTATGTGTCTGTCTCCCCACCAGAATGTGAGGTCAATAACTGTGTCTCACCTTTGACCCTTAGAAGCTGCCAGAGAGCTCAGTAGGAGTTTGGAAACCATTGACTATGTAGAGAAATCAAACAACTGAATAAATAAATGTATTGCTAACCATTTGGGGCTATGTACAATAATATAACTACATTTGTGTTTATCAAATTTTCCGAACAGGGGCCAGATGGTGGCAAAATGGTAACCCAACTCAACCCACATGGGAAAGGTTGTGCATTCACATCCCAGAACCTCTCTGAGTATGCTGGGCATATACAGTATCCATGACTTATGTCGATTGAGACTGGGAATGGATCATAGCATGTGAACCATGCTGGGAGGGTCTATTTCTGCGTGGTGTGTGTGTGTGTGTGTGTGTGTGTAAGATGGAGAAGAAATAAATTTGAACTTTTTTCTGAATAAAAATTAAGATGCATAATCTTAAAATGAGACAGATCATTTGAAATTGGGAAATGTCCTAGAAAATACATGTCTGCTGCCCATACTTGTATCCCATAATCAACATTATAGGACTAATATTGTCAGCATTCCTTTCCTCTACCTAAACCCACTGTGTACTTCAAATGAGATTTATCAGTTGTCAAACCAAGAAAGTAAATTGCCTTTATACTGCAGTGTAAGTCTCTGCGTGGGTCAGGAAACCATAAACTTTTCATTTCCTATTGATAGGCTGAGAGGTTAAATCCAAGACTGGCCTTGAATTATTCTGCTTTCTTTTCTTTATTTCTAGTTCTCACTGGAGTATTTTTGGAAAGCCCTGGTATGTGCTTTGTTCTATGCTATTGTTAAAAAGGTAAAATTGATTAGTTTCTTACTATGTACCAAACACTAGGTTAAGACTTTGAGAAGCATGACTTTTAATTATCACCCTTTACAAATGATATTATTATGATGTCAATATTATGGCTGAGAAAACTAATGCTTAAAGAGGTTGAGTAACATATCCAAAGTCCCACAGAGCTAGTAAGTAGCAAAGTCAAGTTTTAAACTCAGAATTGAATGACTCAGAAGACTATGCTCTTAATAACCAGCAGCTAACAATTTGGAGAAATAAGACATTCACATAGGAAATAATCAAAAAGAATGCGCCTTGAAATGCCAAGACATGGCTCCTTAAGTCACAAGTTACAAAGGTTTTTCTAAGGCTAGATTGAGATATGTGTTTTTGAACCCTGTGGAATGAGCCTGAGTTTTATAACAAAAGTTTACAAGAGCCTTGAGTTTGTATACAATCAATAAATTCAATGGTGGAACATGTAGGGTGGCAGACTAGAGAACTCGCTGTGTAAGTTCTGGGGAAAGACCCCCCCCAAGAGCTAATAACTTGTAGTTGTCAAACACTTGCCAGTTCACAGAGCATTTTCACATATATTATGCCAACAAACCTGTGAAATACAAATTTTTTTCATTTTACAAGCGAGGACAGAGCATGGACTAAGTAGCTTGCCCCATGTCACTGAGTAATGTTCCACAATGGTCAGTATGCAGACTCACACAGATGTCTGCCTCCCCATCTCCTCCATTTTTTGCTCTATGCCTCATTGCCACTCAGGACTCAGGCAGCTAGCATCCAGTCTGGCTGCTCTTCCCAGAAGCTCTCCTACCTGGCCCCCTTCTGCTCAGTGGGTCCTTCCATCAGTCTAACTGGTGAGCTTTACCAACTGCCATGGAACCTTTCAACAGCCACATTCCACCCATCCAACTCTTCTGCCTTTACAGTGTCAAGGATCTCCTAGTACGGGAGGCAAATCTAGAAAACCTCAAACTCTTAAAAATCATGATTATTCTTTTTTGTCTAGAGCAATTTTTGTACCATAAACCAAGCAAAAGCTGGTCTTTCTAAGCTATGGCTTTCTAAGCCATTCAGATCGTGTGAAACTTTGAATGGTAGAAATATTGAAATTTCTGGAACTCTGCTTCTGAGTATCTTTTCCCTTTCTCTGTGTTTCCCTATGGTAGATTATATAGACTAACTTTCTTGCAATCAATAAAAATTTATTGAGCACCCTATTGAGTACCAGAGACAAATATTCTAAGTTCAGAGAATTCATCACTGAACATGACAGAAATAGTGCTCACTCTTATGAAACTTGAGAGTTGGATTAACTAAATAGTGTGCCAAATAGTGATGGGCACCATGAAGGAAAAAAAAAAAAATAGTGAAGGAATTAGAAAACAGCCGTTGGAATGGGATCTATTTTAGAAAGGTTGGTCAGGGAAGTCAGCATAAGGTACTTAGATATAAAAAGAGAACAAGCAAAGCCAGTTGGTCCTAAGGGAAGGGCTTTCCAGGCACAGAGGACATAGTGCAAAGGCCCTAAAGTTAGCTCATGCTTAGATTATTCGAGGAATGGTAAGACCAGTGTAGCAGGAGCAGAGTAAACAAAAGGGAGGATAATAGAAGATGAGGTCAGAGTGAGGGACCAGATTTTATAGTGCCCTGTAGACTCAGAAGATTGTTGCTATTTAGACATTCAACCTCAGTCAAACAAACAAAGCAAGCAATTATTTCAGGCCACAATTGTTGGGTGCTGATGGACAGAAATGAGTAAGACAAAGTCTTCATTGTCTAGCAGCTCAGCATTTAATGAAAGACAGAAACAAGTAAGCAGACAACTGTAACCTAATCATAGTCTGATAAGTATTGTGATGGGATTAAACACAGAATACATAATATTGGGTTGTTGGGAAAGTCATGACATATTTTTCTATGCAAAAATGTGTCATGGCTTTCCCAATAACCTCATAAATATAGGAAATATCAGAGAAAGTGATGTCTGGACATGTACTATCCAATTAGATGACCACTAGACCAATGTAGTTATTAAAGTTGTGAAATGTGACTAGTATGACTAAGGAACCAAATTTTTCGTATTAATTTAAGCATAAAACAGCAGCAGTGTGAAATGGTTTTCCATTAAACATAATCTTGTAGTCTTAGGACTGACTGCACCCATTTTGCCATTGCATCATGTAAGATTTTGTTGTTTTATAGTGCTCATATACTTTTTGCTTTTTAAAATGTAACTACTAAAAACTTTACAATTAAATAAATATGTGGCTTGGGGCCAGCAGGTGGCATGGTGGTTAAGGCACTGGACTCCTACATAGCCGACTGCGGTATGAGTCAGACCTGGCAGCCTGCTTTCTCATTTTGTGCGTGTGTGTCTCTCTGTCTCTGTTTCTCTTTGGTGAGTACACAGCCCCTGTGGCAAAATTTTAAAATAATAATAAATTAAACTAAATAATTCTGTAAAGAAATAAAATTATTATGTGGCTAATTTAATATTTCTATTGGACAGCACTGAATTTTTTTTTTTTTGAGAGAGAGAGAGAGATTTTTGCTAGAGGGCGTGTGTACTCACCAGAAAGACAGACAGAAAACAAGAAATCACCCACCAAAGTGGATGGCCACACCACTATCCTTTCTCTTCCGTTTTCCTCTCAGAATTTTGGGCACTCACACACATGTGACCAGTATGAGTCTTAAGCCACTGGGTCTGGGGCTCAAACCGTGGTCAGCCATGTGGGAGTTCAGTGACATAACTACTATGTCATTTGCTGGTCCCAAGTTTCTTTCTTTCTTTCTTCCATTAGCAAGAGAGACAGAGGAAGAGAGAAAGACAATCCCAACAGAGTCTTCATGCCATGATCCACCCCAGCTGCTGTCAGCCATGGATCATGGACACGTGCATGCCCAGTGTAATCAAGGAGGTCTTCAGATACAAGACTGGTACCTTCTCATGTGGGCCCACCTCACAATCTATTATGTTAGCACCATGCAACCATCTGGCCTGGAAGCACTGCTATAAACAGAGTGGAGGGACAGCAGGCAGCATAATGGTTACATTGTGGGACTCTCACATGGTCGACCATGGACTCACATGGTCGAGTCCAGGACATGGTGGTTTGAAATTCACAGCAAGCACTTGTCCATATGTGTTCAAAATTCCAAGAGAAGAATGAAAGAGAAGAGATTGTGAAATGGCCATCCCCCCGAGGGGTGATTTCTCTCTGTGTGTCTGTGTCTCCAGCAAGTTCACATGCCCTATAGTAAACAAATGGACAAACTCTCAATAAATAAATAAACAATGGAAAGAAATGAGTCAAGGAAGTCTAAAAAGACTCTAGGTAGAGGGGTCTACAAGTACCCACATCAGATAGTAGAGAGAGCATGGCACCTTCAAGGAATTACAAGTATTTAATACGATGAGTCCTGAAGTGTCAGAAAGGAGTGGGGTGGGAGGAGATGAGGAAGAGGAAATAAACAGCAACCAGGTCCTAAGGACTTTCTATAGAAAACAGAATCTGAGCATTATTCTGAGTATAATAGAGAGTTACTGAAGGATTCAAGCACAGGGGCCATGAGATCGGCTGGAATTGTTGAAAAGGTCGCTCTGGCTGTCCTGTGGTGCCTGAATTGAAGCGGGGCAAGAATGGAAGAAGGAAAAGCAGTTAGAGCTGGTTGAAAAGTGCGAGGAGTCCAGGACAGTGACAATGGAGGAGAAGAGAAAATTGAGCTAACATGAGACATTAATGAGAGGATAGGCAGGCCAAACTTGTGACTGAGCAGGTGTGAAGGATAAGGGTGATGGAGATGACTTAAAGATTAGTCCCTAATTCTGCAGACTCTGCAAGGTGGATGGCTATGGCCCTCTGATGCCAGATACCTAGGTGAATGGCTAGCTCCTATTGGAGCACAGCATGCAAAAGCTGACCTATGTGGCCGTACTACCCCTCTCTGTGAAGATTGTGAGTAATAGTTGGCAGGAAGAAAACGCTACTGGAATCACGCTTGGGCACCTTGTTTTGTCTTTAATTGATGTGATTTTTTAGAAGTCAGTGTATTCCTTGCTGCCAGCCACACGGCTCCAGCATTTCATTTCCTTTGATCAAAGGATGACTGAGTGACAAGATTATATCTCATAGTCTCACAGAGGAGAAATGTATTTGAGGTAGTTCCCATCTCTCCGGTGGAAAACAGAGAAGAAAATTTAATAAGAACTGAGAGCCATACTCCACCTCTGTAACCCAGGGGCATAGCCAGATTTTGAAGAGTCTAAAACTTTATAGTAGTTGGTTGCTTTTTGGGGATAAGAGGATGGTCTCTCTAAGGAAGAAAGTTCTAAATTATAGATTCAAAATCACTAGGTAGGTTCTCATGCAAATGAGGGTTTCTGAGCTTAAGCATCAGCTTTGTGGAATATCTGCTTTAATCAATAGTTCAAGGAGACCCTTTTTCCATCCATCGAACACATGTCAAATATCTAACAGGTTGTGGGCACTGAGAAGGGTGCCCGGTATAAACATGGATGAGATCAGATCCAGACCCTGTCCTCAAGAGGCCCACTATTTAGGCCCAGTCATGGTGTTGCAAGCAGTAGCATGTTGCCCTGCAGCGCTAGAAACCACATGAAGCCTGCAGTTCAAATCCCATCTGGGTCTGTCTGAAACACTTTGGATACATGTGCAGGTGTCCAAGATCCAATAAGCTAGACTGGAGTAAGGAGATTGCATCATGACTAGACCCTACAGAGGGTACTTGTCTCTCTCTCTTACTCTTTTTTCATGCACGCATCCTATCATGAATAAAGAAAAAAAATTCTGAAAAATATCTGTCTTTCCAAGGAAAAGACAAATAAGCAGATCATTGTAGAACTGCATGATGCCTGCATGGTTAAGAGCTGATCCCACAGGTGTTATGGGTGCAGAGAGGAGAGGGACCCAGCTCACCTGAAGAGAAGTGTGGTTCGAAAGCTTCCTGGGAGATATATCACCGGTGGAGTATGTAAGGTATGGGAATGTCTTAAACATTATGTGGAAAACAGCTTTTGGGCAGTAGTTTATGTCCCATAAAGCGGGAAACTTTGTCAATTAAAAGTAGAAGGGCCTTAAATAGCAAACTCCATTCTTATTAAACATTTTATCACAGCCAAGATAAAACTTCTTACCAATAACCTGAAATGCTCTCCAGGGTAAAATGACAGTCCTATTATAGGTTAATTTGTGTCCCCTACCTAAAATTCATATTTTGAAGCCATTAACTCCTGATGTGATTGTTTTGTAGATAAAGCCTTTAAGGGAGTAATTAAGATAAAATGAGGTCATAAGGGTGGGGAGAGTAAAGGACACCAGAGATCTCTCTTTGTCTCTCTATATCTCTGTCTTTGTCTCCCCTTTTCTTCTCTTCCTCAAGCCTCCCTCTGTTTAAGAACAGAAGAAAGGCCTTGTAAAGATGATTGAGAAGGAGGCTGTCTACCTAAAGGACAGGAGAATGCTCAGTCGGAAAAGCTCTTGCATATCAATGTTTATTGCAGTATTATTCACGATTGCTAAGACATGGAATCGCTAGGACATGGAACCAACCCAAATGTCCAAGAACAGATGAATGGATGAAAAAAGTGTGGCACATATACTCTATGGAATACTATTCGGCCATTAAAAAAAAAATAAGACCCTGGCATTTGATAGAAAGTGGTAGAATATGGGGGCCAGCAGTTGGCATAATGGCTATGTCGCTGGGTTCCCATGCAGTCGACCTCAGTTCAAGTCCTGAACCTGGTGGCTTAAATTCACACTGGGCATGTGCATGCATGCCCAAGATCCTGAGAGGATAATGGAGGAGAAGGGATTGCAGCATGGGCATCCCCCCTGGGGGGTGATTTCTCGCTTTCTGTCTCTCTGTCTCTCTCTGTCTTTCTGGTGAGTGCACATGCCCTATAGTAAAGACCTCTCAAAAAATTGTTAAATTTAAATTTAAAAATATTTTAAGTAAATAAATAGGAAGTGGTTGACTATGGAAGATTTATTGCTGAGTGAAGCAAGACAGGATATGAAAGAAAGACATTGTATGTATCCACTTAATATATACCAACTAGCTACACTTTATGGTAGAGATTTGAATATAGGAGAGCATAAAAGCAATGAAAAGAGTTATGGATGATGAAGACACTGTGGAACGGGGTGTGGGGGAGAAGGGAAGAGTATAGAGAAGGACAACAAGAGAAAAAATAGACAGGCATGACATTAGTGGGACACAGAAATGGTCTATTACCAGTTGATGATAACATGTATAGTATTCTCAACTGGACTTGTCTGAGAAGTATGTTATGTTGGGTAATTCTCTTTACAAGCCAAATGATGTATAGTGATTGAATGTTTTAAAAAATCATGAGAATAAGTAATAATAATTTGAGAAAAAATATGAAAAGCTATTTGATGATGATGATGTGGATAGTAATGTCTTTGCCGTGACTGATCTGCATGGTAATCATGCTTGAAAAAGAAATGTAATACACTGTAAAGATACACATGACTAAATGTAATATAAAAAATATGATAATAATAAATAAAATTTTAAAAAGAAAAGATGGAAGCTATCTACAAGCCAAGAAGAGAGTCCTCAGACACCAAGTTTTCTGGCACCTTGACTTTGGACTCCTAGCCTCCAGAATTGTGAGAAAAGAAATTCCTGCTATGAATGGCTGCTGAGTTGACTAATAAAGACCTCTAGAAAAATGGGGTGGATTTCTCACTAAGCCTGGCCACTGGACACCATATTCAAATGTAGTAAAGATGACTATATCTCATCATCCATATTTGTGGGAGAAATGAAAGAATTGTGGTTGAGGTCTTCTCATTTCCTTGAGCCCTACTCTCTCCTCATACCCTAGGCCCCCAGGCTTTATCTTAGAGTCATCCCCCCACAGTCAGATTCACAGCTAATGATGATTCTTTGTTCATGGTGTAGGAAGCAGCTTGATAATGCTGACAGAGTACTGGTAATACTTAGAAACTTGGGGATAGCAGATGGCTTACTAGGAAGTTAAGCATTGGACTCCCACATAGCCAATCTCGATTTGAGTCTCAGACCTGGTCGCTTGAAACTAACACCAAATGCGTGTTCTTGCATCCCCAAAATCCCAGAAGGAGAATGGATAAGGAATTGCAGAGTGGCCATACCCCCCCCCCATGATTTCTCACTTTCCCTCTCATTGTCTTTCTCTGTCTCTCTGGAGATCATTCATGCCCTGTGGCAAAAACTTAAGAAAGAAAGAAAGCAAAAGAAACAGCCTAGCTCAGACACTAAATTGGATACAAATCCCAGGCAAATCAAGTTCTGTCTCTGAACTGTAAAGTGAAGGAAATGAGCTAGATTATGCCTATGCTTCCTTCTACCTGAGGGATTCTAAGATTCTAAGTTACTATCTTTTGGTATTCACTTTCAAGGGCATCAGAGGCCTGACTGGCTCTAGGTTCCATGGGAAGAAATCATTCTCTAAGAGTGGGAGGACCTTCTGTGCAGATGATCTTCCCAAAAGTCTTCGAATCACCCTTGGGTGCACAGGTAGTTGTATCACCTGCTCAGAAGTCTCAGAACTCCCTGCTTTTTAACACTTTTGGACACATGTATATGTTTGTAGAACATGGGAATTCAGAAATCTTGCTGGAAGTTTCTGATTAACAAGAACTACTAAAATAAATCTTTCATCAGTAAGTGGAGGAATCTCTGTAGTGTTTCTTCCACTTGAACAGGGAAAAAAATAAAAACAAAATGTAAAACTTTAAGGAGGAAATTGCTACAGCTTCTGAGTGTGTGGAGAAAGGAATCTTGCTAATTTTCCAGGGGACTGCAAGCCTAACTTGCGTTGTGGTGTGGGATCTCAAATGCTCCATGAGCAAACAGCAAGCACCTAGCTCTTGCTGCCATGGCAGTGCTGCCAGCGGTTGCTCAGTGTGGGAGACCCTCCTGGAAGTAGGCTTGAAAACCTGAGGATGCATGAGAGACCTACTCTCTATGTGCTTTAGAATCATAAAGTGAAACTAGAGCATATGGAAGTTTATAGAAACTTCAAGATAAAATTGAGGACTAATGAGGTGCCTCATCTGTGGGCACCTATCAAAACAGGTTTGTGGATCAGGACAGTGGCTCAGCAATCAAACGTGACACTCTGTGAGGCTGAGCCAACTGAAAAGGTTCTGGGTTCACATCTGGAGACCTCCCTCAGTGTAACCAGCATGTGTGTGCTCACGATCCAGGGCTGGCTAACCCGGGGTGGGTCACTGCTGGAGGGCCCTGTGGGGATGCTCTTTCTCTCTCTCTCTCTTTTTCTTTCTCCCTCTCTCTCCATATACATATACTTACATAAGTATGTTTGTGTGTATATATTTAGATATAGATATCTTTTGTATCTTGCTCATGGAAGAAAGAAAGAAATAAACTGGAAAAAATTAAATAGTGCATTTTTTTTTTTGGAGAGGTTTTTGCTATAGGGCATGTGCACTTGCCAGACAGACAGAGAGAGACAGAGAGATAGAAAGTGAGAAATCACCCCCCAGGAGGCATGGCCACGCTGCAATCCCTTCTCCTCCATTCTCCTCTCGGGATCTTGGGCATGCACGCACACGCGCGTGGCGTGAGTTTAAGCCACCGGGTCCAGGACTCGAACTGCAGTCGACTACATGGGAGTCAAGCAACATAGCCATTACGCTAACTGCTGGTCCCTCAAAAGTGCATTTTTAAAGAATTGTTTTATTTAACTTTATTTATTTATTTCAATTTGGACAGATACTGACAGAGAAAGAGAGAGAAAGTGAAAGTGAGAAAACACACCAAGAGGTCCAGGATCTGAACCATGGTTGGCTATGTAGGAGTCCAGCACCTTAACCACCACACCACCTGCCAGCCCACAATAGTGTATTTTTTAATGTGTACCTGAGTCCCTAATTGATTGTAAATTCCCTAAGCAATCATCTATTACTTTTGCATTATCTCCTACTTTATACTTAGTACATTCATTGCTGAGTGATGTTTTCTGACACAAAGTGTGTGGAGGGTTTCCACACTAATTTTCCAAACCAACTGACTGTCTAACAATTTGATTCAATTCTGACATTAACTATTGGAATTGATGCAGACCCCTATTTCAGGTGCCCAGACCTTCTACCTGACTGATTACAAATTCAAGGGTTCCCATATGACTTCCCATCAGCTTCCATAACTACAATAACTTGCAGAATTCAGCAAAGCACTTTGCTTACATTTACTGGTTTATTTAAAAAGATACAACTCAGGGGCCAGCCCAGGGCATGGTGGGTAGAGTGCCTAGATCCCACATGGCCAACCATATGGCCCAAGTCCCAGAGCCAGTGGCTTGAGAAGCATGCCAGGTGTGTGTGCATGCATACCCAGAGTCCTGAAGGGAGGAGCAATGGAGAAGTAGGGATTATAGCCTGACAGTAGAAGCCCTCCATGTACTGTACTCTTTGATTTATACATTCAAACCTATGATAAAGTTTAACTTATAAATTAGGTGCAGTAAAAGATTAACAACTATAATAATAAAATTGAGCAATTATGTCAATATAGTATAATAAATGTTATATGAGGGGCCAGCTGGTGGCATGGTGGTTAATGTGGCTGGATCTCACAGGGCAATTGTGCATTTGAGTGCCAGACCCAGCAGCTTATGAAACACATTAGGTACCCGCCCTAAATCCTTAGAGGAGAGTGGAAAAGAAGGTACTATGGTGTGGCTATACCCCCTGGAGAGGATGCTTCCTCACTTTCCCTTCTTCTCTCTTGCTCTCTCTCCAGTGAGTACACATACCCTATAGGAAAAAAAAATTGTGAACACAATTTACAATTTTTTTTCTTTCTCTTCAAACTATCAGACCTTGGTTGACTGTGGTTAACTGATACCAGAGAAAGCAGAATTACCAATGGGAGATATTGCATGTTTCTCATTGGACCACAATTGCACACAGTAGGTTCTTAATTAAACATATATCGAGTCATTCCTTGTCTACCTTAGAACACAAGAGATATGATGAGGGGCTAAACATGGCTAAACAACCCTCTTGTCTGGAATCAGAAAGCTTACGGGAGATCCTTAATTTTGTGATGGGCTATTCTATAAGAATGTATGGCCTCAGTTCCATGAATCATCATTAATTTAGTAGAACAGATCAAATGAAATATATTTTGGTTATTTTATTGTGGTTGTTACTATTGTTTTATTTATTTATTTTTATTGCCAGAGAGCACAGGAGCTCACCAGAGAGAGAACATGCCTCCCATTAAGGCATAGTTGTGCCACAATCCTTTTTCCTCTATTTCTCCCTCCTGCCAGAATTTGAGGCAGGCAAGCACACGCTGGAGCCTGGATTCAATCAGCCATGTGGGATCTAGCTCCCTAGCACAAGGGCTTATCTGCCACACTATGGGTCAAAGTTAGGGCCAAATTTCTTATTTGTGTATTTCCATTGCTTTAGCTAATTGTGAGACTCCCTGACTAGTCCTTATTGCCTGGCCCCTTCTCTGAAACCTTGAGAGCTAGCAGAATGACAGTGAGCAGAGGATGAAGAACACCGCACTGAGCATACTGCAGCCAGGAACCTCCTATTTCCATGTGCAAGAACTTGCCAAAGTTGCAGCTGAGCAAGTTGCAAAGAGGCAGTGGGCAGGAGAAAGTGTATCCCCACCAAGAAAGCATCAGAGCAGGTCCGCAGGGCTCTGCTGAGGTAATCAATTATGCAATAGGATTTGACTGCCTTCCAAAAACTCCTTTCACCACATCCCTAGGGCTCTTGCATTAAAGAGCTCACCGCTCTCTGTTCTCCCCAAGATGGCAAAATCAGAGAGGACTGCTTAGGTCACTGTAGAGTTCCTTCTATGCTGTGAGATGAAACTGAGCCTATCTAGGAGGGATGGCTGCATACGTGGAACTCAGGAATTCCTGAATCCACAGTCTGGGGATTCCTCGAGATCCTCTTGTTCGTTTCCAGAGTTCATGCTTACGTGGAGAATAGACAATGTTTGAGATGTTCTGTTCATCCTCTGATTCACTTCCTGTCTTTGTAGGCAATAGGTTGAACCAGATCATTTTCTCATTTTTTGTAGAGGTTTTTGCTCTAGGGCACGTGCACTTGTGAGAAAGACAGAGAGACAGAGAGATAGAAAGCAAGAAATCACCCCCCAGGGGGCATGACCACACTATAATCCCTTCTCTTCCATTCTCCCCTTGGAATCTTGTGCATGTACATGCATGTACCCAGTGTGAGTTTAAGCCACCAGGCCTGGGACTTGAACCTAGTCGACTACATGGGAGTTCAGCAACATAGCCATTACACCAACTGCTGGTCCCTCATTTTCTTTTCTTTATTTCTTTTATTCTTTTCTTTTTCTTTCCTTTTTTTAAAAAATAATATTTATTTATTTAATTCCATTTGTTGTTTTTTTTTTTTAATTTGACTAGAGAGAGAGAGAAAGGGAAAGCAAGAAAGCAAGTTGCCAGGTCCAGGACTCAAACTGTGATCAGCCATGTGGGAATCCAGTGCCTTTAACCACCACGCCATCTGCCAGCCCCTTCCTTTCATTTTTTCCCTTTTCCTTTCTTCTCTTCTCTTTCACTCTTTCTTTCCTTCCTTTCGCTCTCTCTCTCTCCCCCCTTTCTTTCCTCCTTCCCAGAGGGCATACACGTGTCAGAGAGACAGAGAAACAGAGAGGAAGAGGGAGGGAGAAAGCACCCCCCAGTTGGGTATGGTTATGCTACAATCCCTTCTCTCCATTTCTACATCTTGCTGGGATTTAGGGCACACAAACATATCTCTTGTGTTTTTCAAACTGCCAAGGCCAGGACTTAAACCTTAGTTAGCCATACAGAATCAGGCTACGGAGCTGGCCTTGAACGAGATTATTTCTGCTTTAGCAGTAGAGAGAGGACTGGATGACCTGAAGTTTCACCACACCCTCACTCCATCCTGATTCTGAAATGAGGCTCTATGTATGTAATGTCCTACCTCATCGTCTATCCCAGCAAGGCCCAAATCAGGAAATAGAGGGATGAACAGCTATTATGGTTTGCCTGGAACTTTCAGATTTAAACCAGGAAAGTTCTAGGCAAACTAGGATGAATTGGTAGAAGATAACTGGGACTGACCTAAAACAAAGACAGCTGTGGTTAGGTTTTTGTGAAGCCCAGATTCAGAGCTTGGTTTTGTTTTGTTTGCAAGGTGAGTGACTCCGCTATGCTTTCCTCTTGAATTGAGCAACAAAGCAGGAGAAAGCTAGAAAATGAAAGCAGGTAAGCGGGCTGGGGCATCTGCCCATCTAACTAGATAGAAAAGCCAATCAGGGCAGAAAATCCCCTGCCCAAGGTAATGTAGGCAGAAGATTAGTGGAGGACGTCTGGCAGATTAAGCCACATTTGACATAGCCAATGAGAAATCAGCAAGCCCAGCCACATTGGATAGAACCAATGAGATGAGAACAATCAGTGGACCCAGCTAATGATCAACTGACACAATTTAGATTAAAAAATTATAAACCTTGGGCCAGCTGATGGCATAGTGGTCACTAGACTCCCGCATGGCCAACCATAATTCAAGTCCCAAACCCAGTGGCTTGAAAAATCACGCCAGGTCCATGAGCATGTGTGCTCAAGAACCCAGGAAGAAAATGGAGAAGAATAGACTGCAGCATGGCCATTCCCCCCGGAGGGGGGGATCTCTCTCTCTCTCTCTCTCTCTCAGAGGGGGGGGATCTCTCTCTCTCTCTTTCTCTCTCTCTCTTCTCTCTCTCTCTCTCTCGTGCGCACGCAACCTAAGGCAAAACCTCTTAAAAAATTATAAACCTCCACAGAATGCAACTGCTGGGGTCAAAAGGCAGTTTTAACTACTCAGGCCCGCTTTTCTCTCTCAAGAGTATACTTTCATTTTTACTTAACAAATTATCTTTTCCTTTTGCTGTTGGCGTGTTTCATTCAATTCATCTGAAACACCAAGAACCTGAATATTGTCACAGCAGCCATTCCACAACGGCAATAAATAATGATGTGTGACTGCACAAAAGTTAATTTCTGGGTGGGCTCTTGGCCTGGTAGTTAGAGCAGCCAGGTCCCACATGGCCAAAGCCCCATTTCAATTCCCAGACTTGGTGGCTTGGTGGCTTGAGAAACACACTAGATTTGTATGTACGTGGTCAAAATCGCTAAAGGAGGGAGAAATGAAAGAGAAGGGATTGTGGCATGACTATTCTTTATAGAGGTATGCTTCCTTCCTCTCCCTGTCTCTAACTCTGGTTAGCATGTGGCCTCTAGCAAAAAAGAAAATATGAATGTCTTAGCACAGAGAGGATAAGTACATAAACTCCAATAAAAACCAATCTACAAAAATTTAAGTTTTATGAGAGTAGGACTCATGCTTACCATAACCTTGTCACATATTGCAAGGCTGTGTAACATAGTAGGTACCCAATAAATATTTGTAAAATAAACAAGTAAACAATGCATTCCAAAGTATGAGATTAAGCAAGTTACTAAACTGTAAGCCTCTGTTTCTCATTTGTAAACTGGGAATGATAATAATGAAGCTGTTTTATAGTTATTAGGGGCTAAATTGCGTCTTCCCTAAGTCCTAACCTACAGTACCTTAGACTGTCCTTATAAGAATTGGCAATTTAAGAATTGGATATTTGAATACACAGAGACACCAGAGACATGTGAACATAGAGGGAAGACGGTGTGGGTCACAGGAAGAAGGTGGCCTTTTACAAGCCACCTCCTGAGAGAGGTCTCAGGAGAAACCTAGCCTGCCAACACCTTGACTTTGGACATCTAGCCTCTAATACTGTGGGAAAATACATTCATGTTTTTCAAAACACACAGCGATAGTATTTTGATATAGCAGCCCACACATGCTAATGCAAAGGCGATTAATATATATAAGGCACGTAAATCACACACATGCTCAGTATAAATAGTTCTTATTCATATTACCATTATTAATAATAAAGATATCAAAGCAGTACACTAGAAAAATGTATAATATATTTAAAGACCTACAAAAGGGATCAGGAGGTTATTACGTACACCTGAGGACCGCCAGGGACAGAAAACAAAAGCTGCCTTGTATACTGCTCCCCACACTGGATCACAGAAGAGTGTGTGTGTCAGTAAAAGCCCATCTCACACCTTAAGGTGCAGATGAACCACCTGAGGATCTTGTGACAACGCAGTGGGTCTTGGGTGGGGCCTGAGAGTCTGCACTTCTAACAGGCTCCCAGGAGACACCGAGGCTGCTGGTCAGAGGACCAGACCAGGCAACATTGGAGAAACAGGTTGCTGGGTCCTGAGGTAAGTTATGTACTCATTGGATACACAGGACACAAAAGCAGGGCCAGTCCAGTGGTGCACCAACTGGGCATTGTGTCGGGCAGGCTGGATCCCACATGACCTAATGGAGTTCAAGTCGTGGCTCCATCAGCTTCACACCACCAGGTATGCTAGTATGAATAAAAGTAAGTAAACTTTAAAAAACACACACACAAAGGGAACCAGCAGTTAGTATAATGGCTATGTCGCTAGACTCCCACGTAGTCCACCGCGGTTCACATCCCTGACCCGGCACACCAGGTGCGTGTGCGTGCATGTTCAAGATCCCGAGAGGAGAATGGAGGAGAAGGGATTGTGGTGTGACCATCCCCCCTAGGGGATGATTTCTTGCTTTCTGTCTCTATGTCTCTCTCTGTCTGTCTGGTGAGTGCACGCGCCCTATAGTGAAAAAACTCTCAAAAAAAAAAAAATCACACAAAAATCATCCTGGCTGGTAGAGTAATAGTTGATACAGCTGATTCCCACATGGCTGACTGTGTGGTTGCAGTCCCAGATCTGGTGGCTTGAAAAACATACCAGGCACATGTGTGTGCTCAAAATCCCAAAAGGAGAGATGGAGAGGAAAGGATTATGGCGTGACCACCCCCACTGGCAAGTGCTTTCTCACTATCTCTCTTTCTCTCTAGCAATTTTTCAAAAAAGAGAAGAAAAGATACTCATAAAAACACACAAAACCCGGGAACCAGCAGTTAGTGTGATGGCTATGTTGCTGGACTCCCACGTAGTCGACCGCGGTTTGTGGTCCGGACCCGGTGGCTTAAATCTCACGCCGGGCGCGTGTGCGTGCATGCCCAAGATCCCGAGAGGAGAATGGAGGAGAAGGGATTGCGGCATGACCATCCCCCCTGGGGGGTGATTTCTCGCTTTCTGTCTCTATGTCTCTGTCTGTCTGGCGAGCGCACGCGCCCTGTAGCGAAAAAAACCTCTCCAAAAAAAAAAAAAAACAACACACAAAACCCGTGCCAGCAGGTGCCATGGTTAAAGGTGCTGGATTCCCACAAGGCTCACCACAGTTTGAGTCCCGTACCTGGAAGCTTGCTTTCTCGCTTTCCCTTTGTCTCTCTGTCTCTGTCTCTCTCTCTCTCTGGTCAAATTAAATAATAATAATAACAACAAATAGAATTAAATAAGTAATTAATTCTTTTTAAAAAATTAAAAAAAAAACCCACAAACCAAAGGCATCAAGTGGCTAGAAGATACTTGCTAAACTGGATTCCTCTATCTGTATATAGAATGATAGAGATCACAGCACCATTTAAGTATATGTATAATTCAGAGCCACGGTGCTCAGGCAGATGAAGTTATTCAGAGAATTCCTGAAGGAAGACAGGAGAGTACTTGATTCAACAGAAGGAAATGTAGAAAACATTCCCTGTCAGAGACACTGTCTGGACTAAAGCAAACTAAAGTCGTCCAAGAAAGGCTTGGAGTATTCAAGCCCTTATTTCTCCAGCCCAATAAGCGCAGGAGTGGTATTTACAGCTCCTCTGTGGGGGGAGGTGAAATAAGAGTGGGTGTGTTTATGGCACTGTTTGCTCCGCGAGCTAATGTTTGGCTCCCTTATCTTTGGAGAGTGTACTGGGTGTTGGTGCCAGCTCAGAGGCCACCTGATCTCAATCAGACTCTAAAGTCATTAAGGAAGCTACCAGGAGGTAGGCTTCCATGTGGGCCTGCAGCCAGAGCTCCGGGAGGAGGCAGTACAGAGGAGAACACAGACTTGACCTTGGGTTACCTGAGATGAACATCTCTGCACAGTCTCCAAATCTGCAGCTCCTGGCCTCTCACTGTGCTCCAAGAAGTGATCCTTCTGGGTGCCTGACCACACAGATTTTCCCTGTGCCCTGAGATCCAGGAAGTTCCATTGGGTAATCAGCTGTGGAACTGGCAACTTAGGGAAGCTTATGTTTTCAGTATTTCTCTAGAGTTGCCAGTGGGATAATGGGTAGAAAAGAAATAGCAGAAATCTCAGCTCCTGAAAACTTAGACTCTCAAGTATTGTTTTGTAGGAACCTGGGATTTTTGTACATTTAATGGTGAAGATGATCCCTGAAGGTAATTTCTCCCTGAATAGATTTTTGAGGACTTTATTCAAACTGTAGAATCAAACACATTTTTTTTGAGAGAGATTTTTTCCATAGGGTATGTACACTCACCAGAGAGACAGAAAGAGAGAAACAGAAAGTGAGAAATCACCCCCCCCCACCCTTGGGGGGAGGATAGCCACACTCCAATCCCTTCTCCTCTATTCTCCTCCGGGGATTTGGGGCACATATGCACACGCACTAGGCATGACTTTTAAACCATGGGGTCTAGGACTCGAACTACAGTTGACTACATAGGAGTCCAGTGACGTAACCATTAAGCCATCTGCTGGTCCCTCAAACACATTCTTGTATTTAAATTAGGAGTTTGGACTTTGGGAGTTTACTAGCTGCTTCACTTTGGACAAGCAAGTCACTTAACCTCTCTGAAGCTTTAGTTTCCCATACTTAAAAACTATTATTTATTTTCAAGTATATCATGGATTAAGTGAATGATAAAGTTTATTAAATTTTCATTATTTTATGAAGGCTTGTATTATTTCATTTCTTCTCTTTTGTTAAGAGGTTTTGCTATAGGGCATATGCACTTGGAGAGAGACAGAGAGACAGAGATAGAGATATGAGAGGGAAAATGAGAAATCACCCCCCCAGGGGCGGGCCACGCTGCAATCCCTTCTCCTGGGATCTTGGGCATGCACGCACACATGCCTGGTGTGATTTTTCAAGTCACTGGGTCCTGGACTCAAACCGCAGTCGGCCAGGTGATAATCTAGAAACATAATCACTATGCCATCTGCTGGCCTCCCTCTTTTTTAAATTTATTTTTATTTTTTTTTAATTGTCAGGGGGTACATGCACTCGCCAGAGAGAGAGAGAGGAAGAAAGCACAAACCACCTGCCAATGAGCATGGTCATACCTCCATCCCTTTTTCTCCATTTTTCCACCCTGTCAGAATTTGGACCCGGCACATACATGTGCCCAGTATGCTTTTCAAGCCACTGGAGCCAGGATTTAAACCATGGTTGGCCACAGGAGATCTAGCTCTCTTAACCACTGGGTTAGGGGGCCATCCCAAAATTGCTCCTTAGTTTACCCACTCAGAATCCCATTCATTTCCATGATGCAATGGCAGACCCCATAAAGGGTATAAGTCTATTTCCCTCTCTCCTTTCATCCTGACGTCTACTACAGTACTTCTCAATATTAAAAAATTTAATCAAGCATCTCCTATATGCCAAATAAAAGAAATAGTTCAAGAACTCCCTTAAGGAGTCCATAGTCTCTCAGAGAGAAGAAAAATGGATCAACAGATAAATACAGTCAGGTGTCCTGAGTCCTCAAACAAATGTCTGCACAGACAGGAGGTGACAAAGTAAAGCATGCTTAGTTTTAATTTGGAGACTTACATAAGAAAAGGATTGAGCAACCCATTTTCCAGGAACCCTCCCTTCTTGGGAGTGCTCTTTTTCCTCTCCTCTTTCAATAAATTCCCTGCAATGCTATAACAAAAGAAGAAAGAGAAAAAAAGAGAGAGAGAGAAAGGAAAGAAAAAAAAGAGAGGAAAAAGGATTTAGCAAGGATGTGTTTGGACTAAGTTTTGAGAAATGAGAATTGTCTAGGGATCCCAGAATGCGTGTTAAGTGTGGACTGGTGTGTAGGTGCTGGATGGAAGGGGAGGAATGGAGGATGCGGATTACCAAGCAGAGTGAATGAGTGAATGTCCTGTGCTGAAATGAACAACAGTAGGACTAGTTCAGGAATCTAGAAGGAAAAAAAAAAAAGGAATCTGGAAGAGGTTTGGTGTTAACTGTGGGGTGTGGGGGGGAGGTGGTAGAGCAAGATATAAGGTTACATAACAAGACCAAGGTAAACTCACATAGCATCTTGTCAGCCTTGTGTAGAGGCCTGGGCTTGACCGTAACTGAAGTGAACAGCCAGTAGAGGAGAATGGCACGGACAGGTGTGTGTGTAGAGTATCTGGTTGAAACTTTTTTCCTCTAGTTACAAAAAATAGTTTCTTTCTGATGGAAAAAAATTTAGAGAACACAAGGAAAAAAAGTCACCTATAAACTCACTACCGAAACACAACCCAACATTCTGGAGTGTGTCTTCCAGAGAGAAAACGAAATGTAGAAAGAAAAAGAAAACATTTGTTCTTGCTCTCTCCTTCCTACTCACTCTTCACAGAACACCTCTGTAACCAGAAGTAGTTGTATTTGGGGAATGGGGATTCTTTACACTGTTCTTCAGCAAACACCACCTGGGTTTCCTATGATTTAATACAATTCTGCCTCTGTCTACCTGGAGACTGTCAGATCCTACAGTTCTCTCCTATTCAATCTCAGTTGCAAATCTGTGCCACCCGTATTTCTGAGCAATTGGCTACAAAGCAGGATTCTGTTGACTTCCCCCCCTAATTTGGTTTAATTAATTTGGGCAGCTCACAGAACTCAGAGAAATATTTTGTTGGCTTATTACAAAGGGTATTATAAAGGACAAAGATGGACAGCCAGGGCAAAGGATGGGGACGGGGTGGATGCAGGCAAGCCCATACGAATCTTGTCCCAGGATTTGCATAGAGCCTGATTTCCAGCCCTGTCCACCCTTTCCTGGAGGTCAGCAGATGGGGCTGAAAGTTTCAAACCTCTAATCACTGAGTCTTTGTGGTGAATGACCCCATCTTGAAGCTATCTAGGGGCCCTACTCTGGCTCACCTTCTCAGTATAAACTCCAGAATTATCCATAGGCTCATTGTGGCCCTGACCCTTAACACAGTGGTTAAGCACTGTGGGGAAAGATCCCACATGGTCAACCATGGTTCAGATCCTGGCCCCAGCAAGTTGAAAAAACAAAATACGGAAGGGGTGGAGAAATGGAAGAAAGGGGATTGTCGCATGACCAGGTCCCTCTCATTCTCTCTTGTGCATGCATCTTCTGGCATTAAAAAAAGGAGGAGGGGTGTCGTTATGAATAACAATAGCTATTCCTGTCACTCAGGAAATTCCAGGGCTTTTTTCCACCTTACGTTTTTGCCATAGGGCACATGTGCTCACTGGAGAGAGATAGAAACAGAGACAGTGAGAGGACAAGTGAGAAATCATCCCCTGGGGGGGGGGGGGGGGGGGTGGCCATGCCAGAACCCTTTGCGGGTGTTGGCCATGCCATAATCATTTCTCCTCCATTCTGCAATCATGTCTTCATTTTTCCTCTCAGGATTTTGGGCACTTATGCACATGCACCCAGTTTGATTTTCAAGCTACCAGGTCCTGGACTCAAACCACAGTCGGCCATCTGGGAGTCCAGGACCTTAACCACTACACCACCTGCTGGCCCCCAAATTCCAGGGTTTTTAGGAGCTCTAGGATGGACACCAGGAACAAAGACCAAATATATATCATATTCTACCACACAGGGAAAGACAGTTAACATGAACTGAGTGCCTACTATGTTCCAGAAACCTTATGGAAATATATCTCATAGAATGCTAAGGTTTGCTGTGCCATGCGGGCCCACAGCCAGAAGGTTCTGAAGATGGCCTATGAAAGAGGAAGAACAGACACAGCTTGCATTACTAGGTAACCCAAGATGAACACCTTTGCTCAAGTGTCAAATAACTGTATAGGCAAGGTCTAATATTTTACTGTGTCCCATTGGGTAGATGAGGTGGGGCATGAGAAGGTGGGAAGAAAACCTATTTTGGGAAGAGATGTTTATGAGACACACGAATGGACATTCAAGTTTGGCAATTAGGAGAGAAGTCTGGGCTGGGACTGAAAGTTTTGGAATTGATGCTTACATTAGAATTAAAGCCATAAGAGTAAATCAACATGCTCCAGGAATGAAGAGAGAAGACCAGGAACGGCCTTGGGGAATGGCAGAGCAAAGAGACCCTAAGAGGGTCTGCAAAGGAGGAAAAAAGGAGAATCATGAAAGAAAGACATCCTGTAATCCATCAAGGGTCAAATGTCAGAGGTCAACCAAGGTGAGAAGTGCAAAGAGGACCCAGAATTTTGCCACTTATCAGTAGGACTTTGCCAGAGCATTTCATGAAGTTGGGTGAGAAGAGCCCATGTGCAGCAGGGAGGATGGAAAGTGACAATAAATGTAGGCCATACCTTTGCAGAGCTTGATTATGAAGGAAAACATCTTCGTGGTTGATTGTTTTGTTTTCAAAGACAACAGAAAATAATATTTTTATGAAAGAAATCAATAGAGGCTGAATATAGAAGGTAGAAAGAGAGAATAACTATAGGAGCAAGTTCTATTTTGCTCAGTTCGAAGTTTTACTTGTTCAGCTTTTCTCAATCAGGGGCAGGCAATGTCTGGAGACATTTTTGGTTGTCAGATCTGGGGCAAGGGAGTCATTACCAGCATCTAGCCGGTGGAGCTAGGGATGCTGCCAAACGTCTTACAGTGCACAGGACAGCTCCTGCTATGAAGATGGATCTGGACCAAATAGCAATAATGTTGAAATTTTAAAAACAAAACAACAACAACCAAAAAAACCTTTTTCTTTTTTTATTTTTTTTATCGTTCTGAGAGGTTTTTGCTACAGGGAGCACTCACCAAAGAGCCAGAGAACAGAGACAGAGAGACAGAAAGTGAGAAATCACTCCCCACACAGGGGGTGGCTGCACCACAATATCTTCTCCTCCATTCTCCTCTGGGATTTTGGGCATGCACCCAGCATGAGTTTCAAGTCACTGGGCCCAGGATTCGAACTGCAGTTGGCCATTTGGGAGTCTAGCATCTTAGCCTCTAGGCCACCTGCTGACCCAAGAAACCCTATTTTAAAGGAAGAAAAAATAGATCAAGAACATGGTGATAGGATTAGCTGCCATCTGATGTTATTCAATAAATATCTATTGAATAAATAAGTGAATTAAAAATTCTATAAGTTGGGACCAGTATATGGCATAATGGTTGTGTTGCTGGACTCCCACATAGCTGATTGTGGTTCACGCTCAGGACCTATTGGCTTAAAAAACTCATGGCAGGCACATGTACATGTGTGCCCAAGATCCCAAGAGGAGAATGCAGGGGAAGGGATTGTGGCATGGCTATCCCCCCAGGGGTAGATTCCTCACTTTCTGTCTCTCTTCTCTCTCTCTCCAGTGAGCACATGTGCCCTATGACAAAAATCTACCTTAAAAAAAAAAAAGAAACAAAAATAATTCTGCAAGTAGGGTCAGTCAGTGATGTGGATAAGGCAGATGGATCCCACATGGCCAGCTGTGGGGTTTGAGCCCAGACCCAGAGGTTTAAAAAACATGCTGTACATGTACGTATGTGTGTGTGTTACATGTATGTGTGTGTGTATCCAAAAGCCTGAGAGGAGACTAGAGGAAGATTATGACATGATCATGCCCCATGAGAATTGCTTTCTCACTTTCTCTCTCTAGTAAGTGCACATGCACTGTAGGAAAAAATAAAATCCTTAAGTAGATTCCCTCTTGTCTCTTTCCATCTGCAAACCTTATAACATAAGTATGGCATTGCAAGGGCAGAAAGGTATGATATTTTTCCTCACTTATTATAAGGTTCATAACCATCCCTCTTATAACAAAGGATAGGTTAACAAGAGAAAATCATCAAAACAAATGTATTAAATCTAAGTTTTATGTGCCATACCAGACTTCAGAAATGAAAAATGAAAGACCTAGGGAAAACCATGTAGAAATGTGATTAGATCAAAGAATCTGATATAAATAATAGACTGGGGTGGGGACTACCCAGTAAGGCCTGACCATTCAGATTCTTGGTACTCCTTCCTCCTAGGTGAAGAAAGGATGAGGTCTGATCCTGTGGAATGAGGTCTTCAAGGGAGAAGGGCGAGAGTGACCATTCTAGGTTTTATGGCTTGCTTTGGAGGAGAGGAGTTCTAGTTCCTATGACCAAATAGATTCCATCCTGTTTCTTTCCATCTGCAAACCATATAACTTATGCATGACATTACAAGATGTGATACCTTACCTTTCCTTACCTAGCATAAGGATCACAGCAAATACTCTTACAACAAAAGAGAGGTTAACAAGAGAAAAGATCTTGTGCAAGAAGAGTAGAGTGGGTGGCATATCACTCCCTGACCACAAAATATACTATAAAGCTGTAATAATCAAAACATTATGGTATTGGCACAAAAACAGACAGGTGGACCAATGAAATACACAGACCCCAGAAATAAACTCCAAAACCAACTGATTTTTGACAAAGGATACCAGTCAATTCACGGGGGGAAAAGAAAACCTTTTTAGCAAATGGTGCTGGAAAAACTGGGTGTCCACCTGCAGAAGGATGAAACTGAATCCTCATCTTTCACCATTAACAGAAATCAACTCAAAATAGATCAAAGATCTGAACCTAAGGTCTCAAACTATAAAACTATTGGTGGAAAACACTGGGGAAACTCTGGGAGACATCAGGGTAGGCAAAGACTTCTTAAATAACACTTCAAAAGCATGGGCAATAATCCCTAAAATAGACAAATGGGACTATATCAGATTAAGAAGTTTCTGCACACAGTAATTA
>NW_006159751.1:1433319-1439028 GCF_000334495.1 Tupaia belangeri chinensis
AAAAAAAAAATCTAATCAATTAAAAGATGAGGAAATGAGCTGAACAAAAGTCTCTCTAAGGAAGACATATGAACAGCCAAAAAACATATGAGGAAATGCTCAGTATCCCTCATCATAAGGGAGATGCAGATTAAAACTATAATGGAAAAAAAAAAACTACAATGGGATACCACCTAACTCCTATCACCACAGCTCTGCCAACATTTATCACTTTTTATATTATGATAGGATTAAAAATATAAAAAGTGATAAATGTTGGCAGAGTTGTGGTGAAAGGGGAACTCACCTACACTGTTGGTGTGAATGTAAACTGGTTCAGCAATTGTGGAAAACAATATGGAGTTTCCTCAAAGATCTACAAATAGAACTACCATTTGATCCAGCAATCCCACTTCTGGGTACCTACCCAAAGGACAGGAGAATGCTCAGTTGGAAAAGCACTTGCATATCAATGTTTATTGCAGCATTATTTACGGTCGCTAAGACATGGAACCAACCCAAATGTCCACGAAAAGATGAATGGATGGAAAAAATGTGGCACATATACTCTATGGAAAACTATTCAGCTGTGAAAAAAACAAGTCCCTGGCATTTGATAGAAAGTGGTCGAATATGGAAAATATATTGCTGAGTGAAGCATGCCAGGATATAAAAGAAAGATGTTGTATGTATCCACTTAATATATACCGACTATTCGTACTTTATGGTAGAGATTTAAATATTGGAGGGCATAAAAGCAATGAAAATAGTTATGAATGCTGAAGACAATGTGGAATGGGGAGGGAGGAGAAGGTAAGAGTATAGAGAAGGATAGCAAGAGAACTAAAAAAGAAGCATGACATTAGTGAGACAAAGTAATGCTTTATTACCTGTTGGTAATATATATGTTATTCTCTAGTCTGAGAAGTATTTCATGTTGGGTAAATTCTCTTTACAACCCAAATGATATATAGTGATTGAATGTTTAAAAATAATGAGAATAGCTTCCCAGCTTAGGCCTGGAAGAATGGCTCCTGCAAAGAAGGGTGGCGAGAAGAAGGGCCGTTCTGCCATCAACGAGGTGGTGACCCGGGAATACACCATCAACATTCACAAGCGCATCCATGGAGTGGGTTTCAAGAAACGTGCCACTTGGGCACTCAGAGAAAATCAGAAATTTGCCATGAAAGAGAGAGTGACTCCAGATGTGCGTATTAATACCAGGCTCAACAAAGCTGTGTGGGCCAAAGGAATAAGGAATGTCCCATATCGAACCCATGTGTGGTTGTCCAGAAAATGAAACGAGGATGAAGATTCACCCAACAAGCTCTACACTCTGGTGACCTATGTACCTGTTACCACTTTCAAAAATCTACAGTCAATGTGGATGAGAACTAACTGCTGATTTTCAAATAAAGTTATAAAACCAAAATAATAATAATAAGACTAAGAATAAACAACAATAATGACAATCTGGAAAAAATGATAAAAAGCTATTTGATGATGATGATGTGGATAGTAATGTTTTTGTCTTGACTGATACGCATGGTAAAGGAAATGAAATACACTGTAAAGATATATGTGATTAAATGTAATCTAAAAAATATGATAATAAATAAAATCAAATTTTAAAAAGAGAAAAGAATAATACATTTATTTCATTGAAGTTTAAAATTACAGCAGCTTGGAAAAAAGGAATCTGATTTCTATGACTCACTTCAGGGTGAGATACAGGAAGGCAGGAAAGGTCAGAGATATTTTGAGTCTGAGGCCTTCCAATCAATCGCCTTTAGTTCAAAGTATTCAGCATGACAAAACACCATAATTTGAGGTACCCTGTTGTGAATACCAAAAGCATAAAGAATTTGAACACTATGTAGATACTACAGACTCAGAAGACGCAAGTCAGGGCCAGCAGATAATGTAGTGACAAAGGCCCTGGTCCCCCACATGGCCCACCATGGTTCAAGTTCAAGACCTGGTGGCTTGAAAATCACACCAGGAGTGTGTGTGTATGCGCCAAATCCCAGAAGCAAAATGGAGGAGAAAAGATTGCAGCATAGCCATGCCCCCAAGGGATAATTTCTCCCTTTCCTTCTCTCTGTCTCTCTCTGGCAAGTGTACACACTCTATGGCAAAACCAAATAAAATAAAAATAAGAAGAAAGAAAGAAAGAAAGAAAGAAAGAAAGAAAGAAAGGAAGGAAGGAAGGAAGGAAGAAAGAAAGGAAGAAAAACTATAGGTTCATACTCTAAGTTTTTAATAAAATGATGCTCCCTCAAGAATTCAGAGAATTCTTGGAGAATGGGAATGGAAAAAGGAAAGTCACATTTATTAAGAGTCTACTTTACATTAAGTACTTTATACATGATTTCTTGTTTGTATGTTTGTGTCAGAAGTCCTGTGTGCTCTCCAGAAAGATGAGAGAGAGGGAAAGTGAGAAAGTATCCCCCACCGGAAATGGTCATGTTGTAACCCCTTCTCCATTTCTCCTTTCGGCACTTTGGGCATGCGTGCACATGTACCTGACATGTTTCTCAAACTACTAGATCTGGGACTCCAAGCCTTGAAAGATGAGCAGGAATTTGTCAAACAAAGAGGAAAAAAGAGAGGAATGGGAGCATTTCAGACATTGCAGGGCACATGCAAAGGCCCTGAGGTGTGAAACAGCTTGGTGAAGCCATGCGACTGAAACAAATGGTACATGGCAGGATCAGGGGGCAGGAGTAGACACAGCTGTCGTGCAGGCAAGTGTTTTAGAAAAGTTAGCAGTTCTTAACTTCAGCCTTTCCTAATGCTATTCAGCAGCAGTCTCCCCTTATCCTCTGTTTTACATTGCTTTCCTTATGCCCAGTACTAAATTTTCCGTATTTCAAGTAGAGAGGTGTCTAAATATTGGTTTAGGGCTCAGTAAACCTTTTCTTTTTCTATGACAGCAAAACGAGCTATGTAACTTACAACTCCCTTGACTGAGACACTCATTTTACAAGGCACAGTGAGTTATAGATTAATTTGGATATATTGAAGCTCCTGTTAAGCAGCCATGGGTACACAGTTGCCCAGAGCATAAAATCTGGACTGTCAGGGAGCAGCTCTAGCTTGTTAACTGTACTGCCAGATAAATGTCACCCCCTGCCCAGGCTTTCTAATAGTTTCTTTAAAAATAAAAATAAGACGAACTCAGTTGTACTTCCTAAGGCATTTCCTGTTTACAGGGTGTGTGTTCTAGCAGCTGTGTTAGAAAGCGTGACTTAAGAGCTTTTAGATCAAACTACTTGTCCTTTGAAGGTCCTGGGTGCTAAGCTAGGGGATTACTCCCACCCCAGCCATGGCCTGGTCTGCTGGCCTAAACCTGGCTGTTCTAGGTTCCCAGCTTTTACAACCACACAGTCCTGTGGTAACTGCAAGAGGATGAAGGAGCCTGAAGAGCTGCAGGCCATTCCACCTTCATTAACACGTCATTTAATTGGAAAGGCATAAAGAATGATATTCGGATGATTTTGCGGACATTCCTGTATTTCCTGGCCACAGAGCAGGTAGCAGGTTGCCAGGCACAGGTCACTACAGAACCTCTAAACTCTCCTGCCTTCCCCCACCCACTGTCTTTCCTCATACCCTGGAAAAGTGTAAAAGGGCAGTTTACAACCCTGGATGCTGGACATATGCCCAATTATTCTCTAGGACACAGAGTCCATCCGTGATGGTGATAGGCAAATGTTTGTGCCTATTTTTAAAAACGAAAAAAATCTTGGGGCCAGCAGGTGGCATGGCTGTTAAAGTGCTGGACTCCCACATGATCAACCACATTTCAAGTCCTGGACCCAGTGGCTTGAAAGTCATGCCAGGCAAGTGTGTGTGCATGTCCAAAATTCCAGGAACAGAATGGAGGAGGAAGAATTGTGGTGTGGCCATCCATCCCCCTGAAGAGCAATTTCTTACTTTCCCTCTCTCTGTCTCTCTCCAGCAAAAACACACAACCTATGGCAAAAACCTACAAAACAAACAAAAAATACCTCCTTTGTTTTCCCCTCTTTATTCACGATCCAGTATGTATGTGAGCACATGAGAATGAGAGAGGGAGAGAGGAAAGCGCTTCATGGGATCTGTCCACACCATGATCTCTTTCTTCCAGGTCGTCAGCCTTTTGGATTTGGGGCACTCATGTATACCCCACATGTTTTAGGCTTGCAGGGTCAGGAATCCAAACTGTAGTTGCCATGTGGGATCTGGCTTTTCTTGAACAACACATTATCATTGCTCCCTGGATCTAGCCTACTCTTTTTAAATACAGTCAATTGAAGCACAATTTACCACATTCAGGCCACTAATTCACTAATTCCCACTTCAAAATACTAAAAATTACCCAGTCATAGTATAACAATTTCTGTGTTGCACTTACTTTACATAGAGAAAGATTAATGCAATGTGGCCAGCAGGTGGTATTATTGGTTAAGGTGCGGAACTCCCGCATGGCTGACTGTGCTTCAAGTCCTGGACCCAGTACCTTGAAACTCACACTGGGTGTGTATGTATGTATGCCCAAAATCCTTAGAGGAGAATGAAGAAGGGGTTGTGGTGTGGCCATCCCCCCAGGGGGTGATGCATGTGCCCTATAGAAAAAAAATCTCTAAAAGAAAAAAAAAGATTCATGCAGAAAAATGTTCATCACAGCACTATTTACAATAGCAAAAAGATGAATAACAAGAAGAAAAATATCTTGAATTTAAAAACAGCAAAAAGATGTAACTTAACAGTCATAAAAGAATGGGTTAAAATTATTACATGATACTGTTGAATAAGCAAAACAAATTGGGTTTGAAATTAATATATTAACTGGGAAAATGATAGATAGAAAAGTGATTGAAGGGGACCAGCAGTTAGCGTGATAGCTATGTCGCGGGACTCCCATGTAGTTGATCGTGGTTCGCATCCCAGACCCGGTGGCTTAAAACTCATGCCAGGCACGTGTACATGCATGCCCAAGATCCTGAGAGGAGAATGGAGGAGAAGGGATTGCGGCGTGGCCATTCCCCCTGGGGGGTGATTTCTTGCTTTCTGTCTCTGTCTCTCTCTGTCTGTATGGCGAGCGCACACGCCCTATAGCAAAAAAAAAAAAAACCTCTCCAAGAAAAGTGATTGAAGACAAGATGCACCACAAATTATTGGGTCTTTGGAAAAGTCATGACATGTTTTCCTATGCAAAAATGTGTCATAATTTTTCTGATGACCTAATAATTTCACTATTAGAAAATCTCCCTGTCTCAATTCATTTTGGTTGTTATAGTGAAATACCTTAATTGAACAGTTTATAAAGAAGAATAGAAAACTTACTGCTCACAGTTCTGGAGGCTAGGAAGTCCGAGATCAAGGCATCCACAGACTCAGCACCAGATGAGAGTTCCCACAGATGGTACTGTCCTTGTGCCCTCACATGGCAGAAGGGGCATGGGAGCTTACTCAAACCTCTCTTCTAAGGCTACTAACCCTATTAGTGAAGGTGGAGCCCTGGTGGCTTGATCAATTCCCAGAGGCCTTACCTCTTATCATCACACTGGTATCAGGTTCCAGCATTCGAGTTTTGAGGGACACCAACATTCATTTCATAGCATTCTCCTATATTGGATATCATTAAGGAACTGAAAAGAGGAATAGGTTCTCTCATAGTGCCTTTACAGCCTTTTTTTTTTCTTTCTTCTTTTTTTTTTTTTTTTTTGAAAGTTTTTCTTATAC
>NW_006159751.1:1439127-1464683 GCF_000334495.1 Tupaia belangeri chinensis
CAGTCTCCTCTCGGGATCTTGGGCACACACACACGCACCCAGCCAAGACTCAAACTTCGGTCAACTACATGGAAGTCCAGGAGACATAGCCATTACGCCAGCTGCTGGTCCCAGAGCCTTCTAATGCTTCTAGACTCTATTTATAAATAGAGAGTAATTTATATTCAACTAGTTTGGCCATGACCAGGATGCTATTATTTAGTAAGAGGAGAAAAGTAGCTGCTCTTATAACCGAGGAGGGGAAAAAAAAAGTATGAATCTTATCCAGTTAAAATCCAAACCTGAGGGGCCAGCAGTTGGCTTAATGGCTATGTCGCTGGACTCCCATGTAGTTAACCACGGTTCGAGTCCCAGACCCAGTGGCTTAAACTCATGCTGGGTGCGTGTACGTGCATGCCCAAGATCCCAAGAGGAGAATGGAGGAGAAGGGGTTGCAGAGTGACCATCCCTCTGGGGGATGATTTCTTGCTTCTGACTTTCTGCCTCTCTCTGTCTTTCTGGCGAGCACACATGCCCTATAGCAAAAAGCCTTTAAAACAAACAAACAAACAAACAAACAAACCTGAAACAATGAATTCCAACAGCTGGCCATAAAAATTTCATTACCGAGGCCCAGCAGGTGGCATGGTGGTTAAGGGCGCTGGAATCCCATATAGCCAACAGCAGTTCTAGTCCTGGACCTGGCAGCTTGCTTTCTTACTTTCCCTCCCTCTCTCACTCTGTCCCTCTCTGGTCAAATTTAAAATGAATAAATATAAATAAATAAAGTTAAATAAAATCATTCTTTTTTAAAAATTTCATTACAAGAGTCTGCATTTTTCCACCGCAAAACTAGAAAATCAAGTATCTTTTATCCTTATTTTAACACCTCTACTGTATTTTCTTACTAAGATTAGTAGCTATGAACGGCAAGTAAAGAGATTGCTTCTATGGATGGCTTGGACCAGAATAAACAGGGGTGGGAGGAATAGGAAGAGATAAGTGTGTCTCTAGTTACTGCGCACTGGTTTTATCGGTTAGACAGAGCGGATATCACCTCTGTTCTTGGTTTAATCTTCCCCTTTCAAGTTGGGATACCTGCTTTCCTTAACTATCCTAGCTCCAGGGAAGGACTAACCATGAGGAAACTTAGTTCTTTCAGGTATTGAATAAAATCACACCAAATAGTAAATTGCTATCTATATCTACTTTAAAATTGTATCACGTGTCTTAAAAATGTCATGGGAAAACAAAAAAAGACAGAGTGTGTTCTACAAAATATTTAAACCATAAAGCCAGTACGGCCAGTGATTAAGGAGATTAAATAGACATAGATGATGGGCATAAATCAGAAGTGTGTTGTCAAAGATTAGTAGTTACTAAAGCTGTTTATCGTCCTTCCATTAGGGGAAAAAAAAAATGGCAGTCATAGGGATTTTAATGGAGGTCTGAGCCATCAAGCCATTATGTAATTTTGATCTGTTCTTGCTTCTCTTGCCACAAGGGAAGATAATTTCCTCTACAGCAAATAAATTCCCTCCCTCTCTAACATGCTATGGGGTACAAGGCTAGGCCAGCCACACCTCGTGGGACTCAGTTTCCTCACATAATAAAGAAAGAAGTTTGTTCTTGCAGTTTTGATACTCTGTGGTTCTCCAAAAGAAAATGTTTAGATCTAGGATGCAAATTGCCATAAACTTTTTTTTCTAAGACACATTTAATTGTAAAACGTACTATTAATTATGCACCACTAACAAAAGAAAAGTCCTGCCAACTAAACTATGACATAGTGTCTTGACTATAACCCTGTGACCCAAGAATCAGTCACACCAACTTCTCATGCTCTATAATATGCAATAATTCCTCTTACCTTCAATTGTACTGTATGGCTTATCACAGACAGTTATTTTATATATATCTCAGTACGTAACATAATTTTATTTGTGGGTATCTTTCTTTCTCAGGTCCCCAAACACATTTGGTTCTTGGGGTTTTTATTGTAATAGTAAATGGAAGCAAATACTGAATATTTGCTTTACTAATATCAGATTCATGTACTACTATTTCCATACCTTCTGTAAATACAGTAACTTTGCATTTTGATGCCAAATGATAGTGCAATTTTTATTTTGTAATTTAAAGGGCAAGTAATTTCAACATGTGATTACCAAGTATATTTAACTCCACTGAAGTCATGACAACGTGATGGTTATGGTTATGGAATGGTTATGAGTTTGAGCCTGGGAAAACCATGACAACTACATCATGGCTGAAGTCTGGCTGACATTAGTATAAACAGTATCCCAGTTGACTTCGTAGATTTTAAAAACATAGGAGTGGGAGTGATAAGTGTGTGTTTTATTTATTTAGCCAGAGGGTGCATATGCTCACCAGAGAGAGAGACAGAGAAAGGGAGAAAAAGCATCTCTCGATGGAATGTAGTCAGGTTACAGCCTTCTGCATTTTTCCATCCTATTAGAATTTTAGACACACATGCACACACACACCTGGTAGGTTTTTCAAGCCTCCAGGACCAGAATTTGAACCAATCCATCAGCCATGTGGAGTCTAGCTCCTTTAACGACAAGGGATGGCCATATTGTATGTATGTGGAGGGGGGAGGGTTTAGAGAGATTTGTTTTTTTCACTTTTCCAATGAACTTTTATTGTTATCATGATTTAAGGTCCCAGATCCCACTATGTACACAGATCCCATTTTGCCACCTAGGACAAGGATAGAGGGCAGAGGAGAGGTGGGTGAAGCCAGTTCAGATATTCTCAGGAAATGCGCCTTCTGCTCGACAGTCATTCCAGGTTGAAATCCAGGATATGGGGCAGAGAGACTTGTATACACGCCAGTTCCATTTGCACACAGAGACGTCACCCCCTTTAGCGATAATTGCCTTCTTCCAGCGGTGGAAGTTCAGGTAGTTCTGCCAGCAGTTTCTGGTCTGGTTCTGATTGGGGAAGTGGCTGTAAAAAGGGGCAGTCTTGTAACTCTTGATTTGGGTTTTGAACTCTTCTGCCATGGTTCTGACTCCTAAAGACATCTCTGCAGCAGCTTGCAACTCAACGTGACCCTCAGCAAAGATGCCAGTCAGACAGCTAAAGAGATTTTTGCTATAGAGTGCATCAGTTCGCCAGAGAGATAGAGAGATAGAAAGTGAGAAATCACCACCCCAACCCCCCCCGGGGGCAGGGGGAAGATGACCACACCACAATCTCTTCTCCTTCATTCTCCTCTCAGTATTTTGGGCATGCATGCACATGTGCCAGGTATGCGTTTTAAGTTGCTGGGTCCAGTACTCTAACCGTCAACTATGTGGGAGTCCAGCAACATAATCATTATGCCATCCACTGGTCCCTGTGTTGTGCTTGCTTTTTTATTTGTTTATTTTGTTTTATTTTATTGCCAGAGAGTACATGCTCTCACCAAAGAGAGCAAGAGAATGCACCCTCCCTCTGCCAATGGGGAATGGTCACACTGTAATCCCTTTTACTCCACTTCCTCATCCCATCAGGATTTGGAACACACATGCACACATACCTGGGATGTTTCTTAAGGCACCAGGACGAGGATTAGTAGCATGGTCTGCCATGTGAGATCTTTCTATGCATCTTGTGTGCATCTTTCTATGAACAATACTTAAGGGCTTCTCAAAAATGTGTTTTATTTTTATTTTGCTTAACAGTTGTACTTAAAGGCTTCTCAAAAATGTGTTTTATTTTTATTTTAATTGCAGAAAGTATGTGTGCTTGCCAGATAGAGACAGAGAGACAGAGGGAGTGAGGGAGAGCACATACACACATCCACACGCACAATGTATACACCCCAGCAATGGGGCTGCAATTTCTTCTCTAATTCTCCATTCTGAGGATTTAGAGCACACATACATATATTTGTTTAGTGTGTTTTTGAAGCTACCAGGGTCAGGATCCTAACTGCTGTCAGCCATGTGGGATCAGCTTCCTTAACCATTAGGGTATGTGTGTTTTAGAACCAACACATTGAGATGTCTTGCTTACCTCCAGTAATAGAGGTCTGGCATATAATGTGTTCAGTAAATAGGTTGTGGAAGGATTAAATGAAAGGATGGATGAAAGGCTGAATGAACAAATGAGTAAGAGTTGAGAATGCTGAAAAAGTCGTTCACTGCCTTCTCTGAGACTGTTTCTTATTTGATGGCAAACTACACTGCAGTCTTGAATCCCCAGAGCTGGCTGGAATCGTGAGGCTCTCAATTTTCACCTAAGACTTTGGCAACTGGTGCACATTCCTTTTTTCTGCTCCACCTCTTATGCTTCTATCAGACTATGAAAATCCCAGGTCCCTGTAGAAGACTCAATGTTCCACAGATCTTGCATTTCCTGGACTCCTCAGCCCCAGTGGCCTTGCTTTCTTACCCTCTCTGGCAGCCTGCTCCCAGCTGCCTTCCTCCTTGTCCTTACTTTTGAACCAATCTCCGACTCCCATGTTGCACAGTGACTTCCTGTCTTCTCACGCCTGCACCAGGCAGCACACAGGTTCATCTGCTCCAACTTGAGAGGGCTCGAAAGCTGCTGCAAACTGTACTTTCTGCCACTCTTTTCAACAGATGTTTTACTCATTTCCTTTTTTCTTAACACCCTCACCTTCATTTTTAGTTACTCGTCTTACTTTCAACTATGGTAGAAAATTGAAGCCATCAGTTGAAACTTCCTGAGGTCCCTCACCAGTGCCTAAAATATCTAACTCTAGCCTTTCCTCTTTCTTATCTCAGAGGAACATTTTCTCCAATTCAAGGTTCATCCTTCCATCTGGAAACCTTTATTCTATTAATTATTCCCTCTATCTCCTTTACTCCAATCTTTCCCTTTACTTCATTTCTTTCTTTTTTTTTTTTTTTTTTTTTGGGGGGCGAAGAGGTTTTTGCTATAGGGCAGGGCACATGTGCTCACCAAAAGAGACAGAGAGAGACAGAGAGACAGAAAGTGAGAAATCACCCCCCAGGGGGGATGGCCATGCCACAATCTTTTCTCCTCCATTCTCCTCTCGGGATCCTGGGCATGCATGTACATGCACCCAGAGTTTAAGCCACCGCATCCAGGACTCAAACCACAGTCGACTACATGGGAGTTCAGCGATATAGCCATTACGCTAACTGCTGGTCCCTTGATTTTTTTTTTTTTTTCTGACAGCATATAAATATTCTCATCTCTACTCTCCTTAAAAACAACTTCCAGAGACCAGCAGATGTTATAGCAGTTACATCACTGGATTCCCACATGGCCAACCAGAGTTCAAGTCCCAGACTCAGTGGCTTCAAAATCACACCAGCCCGTGTGCATGTGTACCTAAGATCTCAGGAGGAAAATGGAGAAGGGATTGCGGCATGGCCATCCCCCCAGGTGGTGATTTCTCACTTTCTGTGTCTCTGTCTCTGTCTTTCTGGAGAGCGCACACACCCTATAGCAAAAACCTCTCCAAAAAAAGAAAAACAGTCAACTTCATGGGATCAGCAGGTAGTGTAATGCTTACATCACTGGACTCCCAGGTAGTCAACCATGGTTCAAGTTCCAGACCCTGATGCTTAAAACTCATGCCAGGCACATGTGCATGTGTGCCCAAGATTCTAAGAGGGGAATGGAGGAGAAGAGATTGTGGCGTGACCATCCCCGCTAGGGAGTGATTTCTCGCTTTCTGACTCCCTATTTCTCACTGTCTATCCGGTGAGCGCACACGCCCTATACCAAAAGTCTCTCTCTCTCAAAAAAAAAAAGAAAAAAAAAAAAGCCAACTTTCACCCTCCCACTCTTCTATTCTAGTTCTATCCCTTTCTCTTTCCTCCAAAGCCAAGTTCTTTAAGGTGGGTGATCTACTAGTCCTCTCTCCATTTTCTTTCTTTTTAGTTACATATTCACTTGCCTGAGAGAAACAAAGAAAAAGGAAGAAAAAACCCTCAAATGGGGCAGGGTCATGATGTAATTCTTTCTCTTGCATTTTTCCATCCTATCT
This sequence comes from Tupaia belangeri chinensis, assembly GCF_000334495.1. Classification (NCBI taxonomy): domain Eukaryota; kingdom Metazoa; phylum Chordata; class Mammalia; order Scandentia; family Tupaiidae; genus Tupaia; species Tupaia belangeri. The sequence continues at coordinate 1,445,102 of NW_006159751.1, forward strand.
GGATTTGGAACATGCATACACATGTGCCTGGTATGTTTTTCAAACCTCAGGGCTGGGATTTGGATACTGGTTGCCCACATGTGATCCACTCTCTTCACACTAGGCCACAAGGTCAGCTCTGTCTCCATTTTCACTTCCCATTTACTTGAAAGTCTGCTTCCAGCTGACAAACATGCTCACTATGCCAATAAAAATGTTCTCTAAGGCCACTAATTACCTCCACATGGTCTGTCCTTACCTCACCTGACCCCTCTGCAGTATTTAATACTGTGTAATACTCCCTCATTGACATTTCTTCCCTTTTAAAAGGTTTTGTGATATCATTCTCTTTTCCTTTTTCCTGTTTTTCTCTGTTCTCTGATTATTTTTTTTATCAGACGAAAGAAAAGTCTATCTTTCAGCCTTTTGATCTCCAAGTACACTACTTCAACTTCTTCATATACCTACAGCCTAAAGTCTACATGTCCGACTGAAGCGTCTCTCCACACTAATGATAATGGGTCTTGAATTGAAATCATCTTCCTCCACAAACCTGCTCCTTTTCCTGCCTCAGGGACCAGCCTCACATCCACACAGGTACTAAGCTGGAGATAAATCCATCCCCTTGAACTCCCCTCCCCCCCCCACTCACCTCTAATCAGTTATTTCGACTCCTAGCATCTGTCTCCTACCCCTAGAATCCATTTCCACTGCTTCTTCTTCAGTTAAGGCCCTTATCTTCTGTTACCTGGATTATCATGGTGGTCTGCTAATTGCTTCTTTTCTGATTTATCTGCCTCACTGCTGCCAGATACCACACTACAGCCAGAATAATCTTTCTAAAATTCAAATCAAACCAACTCATGTCATTTCTCTGCTTAAAAAACCTTGATTCCTCCCCCAGTAACTTTCAGGATGGAATTAACACACAAGGCCTCCAGGATGTGCCTCTGCCTACATCTTTAGCCCCTTCTTCCAATGAAGTACCCTAACACTTTCTTTTTCCTGAGCATACTTTATCACACGCACATGATTTTTTATGTCCTTGAGCTTCTTCTTAGGGTATTCTCCTACCCTCTCAACACTGGTTCAGCCCACTAACTGCTTACCATACTTTTCAAACATGTCTTCCTTTAGGAAGTCTTCCTTAACTCTCTCTACCTAACTAGGTGCCCCTCCTCTATTCTATGAGAGACACCTATATATACTTCTATCTCTGCTGTTGTCGTTACTGATTTATTTATATGTCTGTACTACAATATACTCTCCATGAAAGTAAGGACTATGTATTATTTGACTTATGATTTTATAACTATTAGTAGAATAAAATAAATGAATAAATATTAATATATAATATAATATAAATAAAATATATAATATAAATAAAATAAATGAATCACTATTTTAGTATAAAAATAAAAGTCAAGCAAATAAGGGCTGGCAGGTGGCATGGAGGTTAAGGAGCTGGATTCCCACATGGCTGGCTGTGTAGTTTGAGTCCCGGACCCAACAGCTTGAAAATCACACTGAACGTGTGTGCATGTCTTCCCAACGTCCAGAGAAGAGATTTTGTGTTGCCACTGCCTGGGGGATGATTTCTTACTTGTTTTCTCTTTCTCACTCTCTCTGTCTCTCTCTTGAGAGTGCCCTATAGCAAAAAAAAAAAAAAAAAAAAAAAAAAAAAATTGGGAAAAAAGCACCTGTTATAATCTGATATCTACATTTACTTATGTTTCTCTTCAAACTGTGTCATCCCTTAAATAAGTGTTAACATAGTTATTATTATTTTCTTTTTTGGAGAGGTTTTCACTATAGGGCGCATGCGCTCGCCAGACAGACAGAGAGAGACATAGAGACAGAAAGCGAGAAATCACCCCAAGGGGAGATGGTCACACCACAATCCCTTCTCCTCCATTTTCCTCTCCGGATCTCGGGCAGGCATGCACAAGCGCCCCGCGTGAGTTTTAAGCCACTGGGTCCGGGACGTGAACCGTGGTCAACTACGTGGGAGTGCAGTGACATAGCCATTACGCTAACTGCTGGTTCCCAATATAGTTATTATTAATGGTATTCTAATGTGTTTAATTTCCAGAGGACTCGAGCTGAAAAGCTTGAAACGCAAATTCAGGCATCACTGTATACCTTAGAAAATTTAGGTTTTCTCATCAAACACTTTAACTGAGTATTTAAAATTTTCCAAGATTTTATCTCAGCCTTTCACCTTTATTCTCTACTCAGTATATAGTGCAGTGAAACTGAACAAAACACTCTCTAAAAATACTCTGCGTTTCTCAGAGTATTTTCTTTACCTAGGCTTAAATTCCTTCCACTGAGAATCTGTTTGCTTCATTTCTACCTGTTTAGATATTAAATTTAACTTCATAAATGAGTATTTTTTTTATTCCTTTGGTAGGAAATAACTTCTCTGTCAGAACTCTCATGGCCTTGTGTACCCCTTATCATATCTGGTTTTATTTTTAAATTTTATGCCTTGGTCCAGCAGATGGCATAGTGGTCGCATAGCTGGACTCCCACATGGGTGATTGCAGTTTTGCAGTTCAAGTCTCAGACCAGGTGGCTTCAAACTCACACCAGGCATGTGGGCATGGGTGCACAAGATCCTGGGAGGAGAAGAGAAGAGAAGGGATTGTGGTGTAGCCATCCCTCCCCCGAGGGGTGATTTCTCACCTTCCCTCCCAGTGTCTCTGTCTCTTTTTGGCACATACCCATACTCTATGGCAAAAAACTTCCCCTCCCAACAAAAATTCATGTCTCAGAAATTACTAGAAATTATTATATTCAGTTTTATGCTAAAGTTCTTTAACATTTTTTTCAATTCTTCAAAACAGTATATAATTCCTTAAAGCAAACATTTTAAGTAGCGAGAATAATATCATATTCTGTTCATATTGATACCTTTCATTTTAGATAATTTATTTTAACTAGTATCTTCTACTCCATTGTCTGATTATTTCACAATCTATTCATTCTCTTGTTTCCAATTTATGACTATTTTGATACAATAGTTATATTTAGACAAGCTGTCTTGTCCACATGTGGAATAGTTTCTCTGGGTTATCTTCCTGTGAACCATATTTTTTTTTCTTTTTTTTTTTTTTTGGAGAGATTTTTGCTATAGGGCACGTGCGCTTGTCAGACAGACAGAGACGGAGAGACAGAAAAAGAGAAATCACCCCCCAGGGGGGATGACCACACCGCAATCTCTTCTCCTCCATTCTCCTCTCGGGATCTTGGGCACGCATGCACACGCACCTGGTGTGAGATTAAGCCACCGGGTCCGGGACTTGAACCACGGTCAACTACGTGGGAGTCCAGCGACATAGCCATTACGCTAACTGCTGGTCCCAAACCATATTATTTTTAATGGAGTGTTTGATTATTTGCATCTTCAGCTTTACTGGTTCTTGCCCATATCTCCTTGGTACCAGGCACTATTCTAGGCGTTTGAGATTAGGCTTTGAACAAAAGACAGTTCGTGCTCCATGGAACTTATATCTTAGTGGTGATGGTGGAAGGGGGTACTAATAATAAACTATGCATAGGAGCTTCTACATCCTCATCAACATTCAGACATTTTCAGAACTTGGTGGGCATTGCGCGAAGGCTGAAGGAAGTGCGGCCGGTGGCACAGGGAAATAGGCCTTCCGTGCGGTGGTCATGGGCCCCACAGGCAGTGGGAAGTGTGCCACCATGGTCCAGCACTGTGAAGCCCTCAATCAGTCTGCCCAAGTCGTAAACCTAGATCCAGCAGCAGAACACTTCAACAGTTCTACACATATATAGTTACTTTTTGGCAAACTCTTCATTTATTCTAGCATTCTTGAAAATATTCATCAGACTGGACCAGCAGTTGGCATAATGGCTATTTTGCTGGACTCTCATGTAATAGACCACGGTTCAAGTCCCAGACCCAGTGGCTTAAACTCACACCGGGCATGTGTGCATGCGTGCCCAAGATCACTTGCCCAGAACACTTCCATTACTCAGTAATGGCTGAGATCTGGGAACTGATTGAGGTGGACCATGTGATGGACGATGATTCTTCATGGCTTGGTCCCAATGGAGGGTTGGTATTTTGCATGGAGTACTTTCCTAATAATTTTGACTGGCTAGAGAACTGTCTGGGTCGTGTGGAGGATGACTACATCCTTTTGGACTGTCCAGGTCAGATTGAGTTGTACACTCACCTGTCTGTAATGAAACAGCTGATTCAGCAGCTAGAACAGTGGGCGTTCCAGTCTGTGGAGTGTTTCTTGTTGATTCTCAGTTCATGGTGGAGTTATTCAAGTTCATCTCTGGCCTCTTGGCACCCCTAAGTGCCATGATCTCTCTAGAAATTCCGCAAGTTAATATCATGACAAAAATGGATCTGCTGAGTAAGAAAGCCAAGAAGGAAATTGAGAAATTTCTAGATCCAGATATGTATTCTTTGTTAAAAGATTCTACAAGTGACTTAAGAAGCAAAAAAAATCAAAAATTGACTAAAGCTCTATGTGGACTGATTGATGATTACAGCATGGTTTGATCTTTACCTTATGATCAGTTGGATGAAGAAAGCATGAACATTATGTTACAGCACATTGCTTTCACCATTCGGTACAGAGGAGAAGATTTGAAATTTAAAGAACCAAAAGAACATGAAGAAGAGTCTTCGTTTATGTTTGATGAATATTTTCTTTCTTTCTTTCTTTTTTTTAAGAGATTTTTGCAATAGGACACATGAGCTCACCAGAAAGAGACAGACAGAAAACGAGAAATCACCCCCCCCCAAGGGGAATGACCACACTACAATCCCTCTCCTCCATTCTCCTCTTGGGATCTTGGGCACGCATGTACACGTGCCCAGTGTGAGTTTAAGCCACTGGGTCCGGGACTTGAACCGTGGTCTACTACATGGGAGTCCAGCAACATAGCCATTATGCCAACTGCTGGTTCAGTCTGATGAATATTTTCAAGAATGCCAGAATGAATGAAGAGTTTGCCAAAAAGTAACTATGTATGTGAAGAACTTGTGGCCAGTGCTGCAAAATAGTCTTCTCTTTGAAGGATACGATAGTAGATGGCTGCTTAGTTAAATGAAAAAAGTAGTACTTGGCTCTTTACTAACGGCATGCCTGAATCAGGTTCTGAGCTGGTTCCCAATATAGTTATTATTAATGGTATTCTAATGTGTTTAATTTCCAGAGGACTCGAGCTGAAAAGCTTGAAACGCAAATTCAGGCATCACTGTATACCTTAGAAAATTTAGGTTTTCTCATCAAACACTTTAACTGAGTATTTAAAATTTTCCAAGATTTTATCTCAGCCTTTCACCTTTATTCTCTACTCAGTATATAGTGCAGTGAAACTGAACAAAACACTCTCTAAAAATACTCTGCGTTTCTCAGAGTATTTTCTTTACCTAGGCTTAAATTCCTTCCACTGAGAATCTGTTTGCTTCATTTCTACCTGTTTAGATATTAAATTTAACTTCATAAATGAGTATTTTTTTTATTCCTTTGGTAGGAAATAACTTCTCTGTCAGAACTCTCATGGCCTTGTGTACCCCTTATCATATCTGGTTTTATTTTTAAATTTTATGCCTTGGTCCAGCAGATGGCATAGTGGTCGCATAGCTGGACTCCCACATGGGTGATTGCAGTTTTGCAGTTCAAGTCTCAGACCAGGTGGCTTCAAACTCACACCAGGCATGTGGGCATGGGTGCACAAGATCCTGGGAGGAGAAGAGAAGAGAAGGGATTGTGGTGTAGCCATCCCTCCCCCGAGGGGTGATTTCTCACCTTCCCTCCCAGTGTCTCTGTCTCTTTTTGGCACATACCCATACTCTATGGCAAAAAACTTCCCCTCCCAACAAAAATTCATGTCTCAGAAATTACTAGAAATTATTATATTCAGTTTTATGCTAAAGTTCTTTAACATTTTTTTCAATTCTTCAAAACAGTATATAATTCCTTAAAGCAAACATTTTAAGTAGCGAGAATAATATCATATTCTGTTCATATTGATACCTTTCATTTTAGATAATTTATTTTAACTAGTATCTTCTACTCCATTGTCTGATTATTTCACAATCTATTCATTCTCTTGTTTCCAATTTATGACTATTTTGATACAATAGTTATATTTAGACAAGCTGTCTTGTCCACATGTGGAATAGTTTCTCTGGGTTATCTTCCTGTGAACCATATTTTTTTTTCTTTTTTTTTTTTTTTGGAGAGATTTTTGCTATAGGGCACGTGCGCTTGTCAGACAGACAGAGACGGAGAGACAGAAAAAGAGAAATCACCCCCCAGGGGGGATGACCACACCGCAATCTCTTCTCCTCCATTCTCCTCTCGGGATCTTGGGCACGCATGCACACGCACCTGGTGTGAGATTAAGCCACCGGGTCCGGGACTTGAACCACGGTCAACTACGTGGGAGTCCAGCGACATAGCCATTACGCTAACTGCTGGTCCCAAACCATATTATTTTTAATGGAGTGTTTGATTATTTGCATCTTCAGCTTTACTGGTTCTTGCCCATATCTCCTTGGTACCAGGCACTATTCTAGGCGTTTGAGATTAGGCTTTGAACAAAAGACAGTTCGTGCTCCATGGAACTTATATCTTAGTGGTGATGGTGGAAGGGGGTACTAATAATAAACTATGCATAGGAGCTTCTACATCCTCATCAACATTCAGACATTTTCAGAACTTGGTGGGCATTGCGCGAAGGCTGAAGGAAGTGCGGCCGGTGGCACAGGGAAATAGGCCTTCCGTGCGGTGGTCATGGGCCCCACAGGCAGTGGGAAGTGTGCCACCATGGTCCAGCACTGTGAAGCCCTCAATCAGTCTGCCCAAGTCGTAAACCTAGATCCAGCAGCAGAACACTTCAACAGTTCTACACATATATAGTTACTTTTTGGCAAACTCTTCATTTATTCTAGCATTCTTGAAAATATTCATCAGACTGGACCAGCAGTTGGCATAATGGCTATTTTGCTGGACTCTCATGTAATAGACCACGGTTCAAGTCCCAGACCCAGTGGCTTAAACTCACACCGGGCATGTGTGCATGCGTGCCCAAGATCACTTGCCCAGAACACTTCCATTACTCAGTAATGGCTGAGATCTGGGAACTGATTGAGGTGGACCATGTGATGGACGATGATTCTTCATGGCTTGGTCCCAATGGAGGGTTGGTATTTTGCATGGAGTACTTTCCTAATAATTTTGACTGGCTAGAGAACTGTCTGGGTCGTGTGGAGGATGACTACATCCTTTTGGACTGTCCAGGTCAGATTGAGTTGTACACTCACCTGTCTGTAATGAAACAGCTGATTCAGCAGCTAGAACAGTGGGCGTTCCAGTCTGTGGAGTGTTTCTTGTTGATTCTCAGTTCATGGTGGAGTTATTCAAGTTCATCTCTGGCCTCTTGGCACCCCTAAGTGCCATGATCTCTCTAGAAATTCCGCAAGTTAATATCATGACAAAAATGGATCTGCTGAGTAAGAAAGCCAAGAAGGAAATTGAGAAATTTCTAGATCCAGATATGTATTCTTTGTTAAAAGATTCTACAAGTGACTTAAGAAGCAAAAAAAATCAAAAATTGACTAAAGCTCTATGTGGACTGATTGATGATTACAGCATGGTTTGATCTTTACCTTATGATCAGTTGGATGAAGAAAGCATGAACATTATGTTACAGCACATTGCTTTCACCATTCGGTACAGAGGAGAAGATTTGAAATTTAAAGAACCAAAAGAACATGAAGAAGAGTCTTCGTTTATGTTTGATGAATATTTTCTTTCTTTCTTTCTTTTTTTTAAGAGATTTTTGCAATAGGACACATGAGCTCACCAGAAAGAGACAGACAGAAAACGAGAAATCACCCCCCCCCAAGGGGAATGACCACACTACAATCCCTCTCCTCCATTCTCCTCTTGGGATCTTGGGCACGCATGTACACGTGCCCAGTGTGAGTTTAAGCCACTGGGTCCGGGACTTGAACCGTGGTCTACTACATGGGAGTCCAGCAACATAGCCATTATGCCAACTGCTGGTTCAGTCTGATGAATATTTTCAAGAATGCCAGAATGAATGAAGAGTTTGCCAAAAAGTAACTATGTATGTGAAGAACTTGTGGCCAGTGCTGCAAAATAGTCTTCTCTTTGAAGGATACGATAGTAGATGGCTGCTTAGTTAAATGAAAAAAGTAGTACTTGGCTCTTTACTAACGGCATGCCTGAATCAGGTTCTGAGTACTTTTAAACTGTTGCTGCTTAAGGTGGAATCTTTAAGTATTATTTTAACAGCATTGATTTAGATTTCAAAAGTGGAAATCGAATGCACGTAGATTTGTATATAATATAAATTAGCACTTGTATTGTAGTCAAGGCCCCCCTAACTTTATTTTTACTGTTTGACTTTTGTTGCATATATATGTATATGTAGGAAAAAATCTGAAAGGATATAGATAGGACCATTGCTTACCTGTATCTTCTCTTTTTCCTACATTGAAAATGTATTGTCTTGAGGCCAGTGGGTAACGTGCTGGTTGGGGTGCTGGACTCCCTTGTGGCTGACTATAATGTGAGTCCCAGACCTGGCCATTGTTTTCTTGCTGTCCCTCTCTCTCTATGGCCATATTTAAAAGTAATAGTGATGGTGATGAATGACATTAGATCAAATAATTTTTTTTTTTTAAAAAAGAATGTGAAAAAAATTAAAAAAAAAAAGAAAGAAAATGTATTGTTTGTGGGCTAGCCCCATGGCCTAGTGGTTAAGAGAACTAGATTCCATATGGCCCACAGTAGTTTGAATCTCAGCCCTAGTGGCCAGGTCTGTGTGCATACCCCAAATCCCAATAGGATGGAAAAATGGAAAAGGGATATGGCACAAGCATGCATCACTGAGGTGCTTTCTTTTCTTTTACTAGGTTTCCCTCTGGAAAGGGCAAACAAGCACCCTCTAGCAATTAAAAAATATATATGTATATTTTGGGGGAGCAACAGGTGGCATGGTGGCTAAGACACTGGACACTCTCACATGGGTGACCACAGTTCGATTGCTGACCTGGTGGATTGCTTTCTCACTTTCTCTCTCTCTCTTTGTGTCTTTCTCTGGTCAAATTAAAATGGATGAATGAATAAATAAAGTTGAATAAATAATTCTTTAAATATAGATATGTATATTTTTAAAGAAAAGATATGTATAATTTAAAAATTAGGGTCCAGCCGGTGGTATGGTGGTTAGGGTGCTGGATTCCCACATGACCAACCGTGTTTCGAGTCCTGGACCTAACAGCTTGCTTTCTCATTTCCCTCTCTCTCTTTGTCTCTCCTCTGGTTGAATTAAAATAAATAAATAAAAATAAATACAATTAAGTAATTATTTAAAAAAATTAAAACTAACTGTTTTGAGTTAAAAAAAGCATTCAGACATTTTCTTCATAGTTTTACTAATCTGATAGGGCTGGTCATTTTAATTTGAATATATCTAATTATTAATACATATGATCATTTTTTCTTTATGTTTATTCACCAATTTCCGGTGTTCCTTTTTGTGACACACTAATATCTTTTGCCCATTTCCTCTCGGTCTTGTCCTCAAAAACTTATGAACATTTTATTCAAAATACTAATCCTTTTGGTTCTATACATAGTAAATAAATACTGTTAGCTATTGGCTTGACTTTTCATTTTTTAATCTTCTTGATGGAAAGAAGTTTTAATTTTTTTTTGAGAGAGAGATTTTTGTTATAGGACACATGCACTTAGAGGGACAGAGACAGACAGAGAGAAATCATCCCCTGGAGAGAATGGTCACACAACAATCTCTTCTCCATTCTCCTCTCTGGATTTTGGGCATGTATGCACATGTGCACGGTGTTAAGTTTTAAGCTGCCAGGTCTGGGACTCAAACCATAGTGGACTATGTGGGAGTTCAGCAATGTAACTAAAAGCTTTAGTTTTAATATAATGAAATGCATCAGTCTGAACTTTCACAGTGTGTGCTTTTTGTTTTATTTTTTAAGTTATTTCCTTTTACAAGATCATAAAAATATCCTCCCAGGTTTTTTTCTTAAAATCTGAAAATTTGTTTTAGAGATTTAGGATTCTAATCCACCCAGAATTAATTTTTAAATTTGCTTGTTTGTTTTATTTTTGTACTCACCAGAGGGAGAAAGAGAAAGCACTCCCAATGGGACATGGTCATGTCAATCCTTTTTCATTCATTCCTCCTTCCTGTCAGAATTTGGGGCAAACATGCAAATGTACATGAAATGTTTTTTAAGCCACCAGAGTTAGAATTTGAACTGTGACTGGCCATGTGGGATCCAGTTCCCTTAACCACTGAGCTATAGGCTGACCCTTGGTCTATCTTTTGAATTTATCAAGTGCCACTCAAAAAGACAAAACAAAACAAAAATACTTGGAGATTTTGATTGGAATTGCACTGAACTTATCTAATGGAGAGGGCAAAAGATATGAATAAGTGTGTTACAAAAAGGAATACTAAAAATTGGTGACTAACATAAAAGAAAAAACTGTCATATGTATTAGTAATCAGATATATGTAAATTACAGCAACTACCCCTACCAGATTAGAAAAACTAAGATGAAAATGTCTGAATGTTGGCAAGGATGTGGAAGCTCTTATGTATAGTTTATTATTGGCACCCACTTCCACCATCATCACTAGAACTTAAGTTTCATGGAATAGGGACTTACAGATTACCTTGAGAAGAATGGGCATCTTTTTTGAGTCTTCTTTTCACAAAATATAACACCTCTCAGTAATTGTTTAGGTATTCTGTTATATCTTTCAATATGGTCACCACCCTTGTCTTGGATACCTTAGGTTATATTTAGTCCTATTTATATTGTGGGGTTTTATTTTTGCTTCATAGGAAACTTTTTTAAAGGTTATTTATTGAGAGAGAGAGAAAGAGGAAGACAGGCACCTTTGACAGAGTCTTACCAAGCTGCAATCCACATTTCCCCATTTTCCAGGCAGCCAGAATCATGGGTGCTCTGCACTTGCCATCTTCAAATCCTAAGCCAGGGCTTTCTGATATGGCTCCAGTAACACATAACACCCTACTGCCTGCACCACCACAGCTGGGCAAGCAAACTTTTTAAGTTACAGTTCCTAGTTGTTTGTTTCTCCTAAATGGGAACACAACTGACTTTTGCATTTTAGTTTTGCTTCTATGAATTTTGATGAACTCTCTTATTTTAATAGTTAATAACTTGTCTTGAATTTTCTATGTAGATAATCACATTGATTCTGAATATGAATTTTTTTTCCCTTTCAAATCTTTACACAATTTAGTTTCTTTTTATCTTATGGTTGCATAGTAGGCCCTCCAGTATTAAGCTTGGTTTTTTAAATTTTATTTATTTATTCATTCATCTATTTCAGTTTGACCAGAGAGAGACAGAGAGAGAGAGAGGGAAAGTAAGAAAGCAAGCCAGCAGGTCCAGGATTCGAGCTGTGGTTGACCATGTGGGAGTGTCCAGAACCTTAACCACCATGCCACCTACCGGCCCCACCCAGTATTAAGTTTAATAGAAGTAGAAAGGTAGACATCTTTTTCTTATTCCCAGTTTTAAGAGAATGCTTCTAACGAGCATTTAACCATTAAGATATTAAGTATATTGTCATAAATTAGGAGTAAATATCCTTTATCAGGTTAGTCTATTATTTTTCCGTAATAAATTCGCTAAATATTTTCACCATGGGCCAGCAGGTGACATAAAAGTTAAGGCATTGGATTCTACATGACTGTGTTGAGTCCCAGACACTCAAACAACACAGTCATGTAGAATGCCTAAGCCTGAAAATCACCCCAGGCTTAAGCATGCATGCCCAAAATTCTGAGAGGAGAATGGAAGAGAAGGGGTTACGGCATGACCATCTCCCCCACCAGAAGGGGATTTCTCACCAGCCCCCATCACCCCAAGTCTGTCTTATAACTTATAACCTTACATGCCCTATAACCTAAAAAGAAAAAGAAAAATTATTTACCATGAATTAAAATTTATAAAATGTTCTCTCTCTTTATGTTGGGCCAAGAATCAATCCCAGGCTTCCTGTGTGGCCCTAGCCACTGTGCAGTGGTGTCATCCCACTTGTACCACTGCAGCTGGGCCTTATAGGTCTTCTTTTGAGAAACGTCTTTTGGGGTCAACTGCCCTTTTTTTTTTTTTTTTCTGCTTAGTTCTTGGAATTTATTGTACATTCTGAATATTAATCTCTTGTCAGATGAATAGTTGGCAATTATTATATCCTCTTCTGTTGGTTGTATCTTCGCCCTATTGCTTCCTTTGCTATGCAGAATCTTTCATTTGATATAGCTTCATTTGTCTATTTTTGCCTGTACTTCTGAAGTCTCATTCAAAAAATCTTTGCCTAGACCAACATCCTGCTAACATCACACTGAATGTGGAAAGTTGAAAGCTTTTCCACTAAGAACTGGAGTAATATAAGGATACCCACTTTAACTAGTATTTTTGTTTGCTTGTTTTTTGGTTTTGGGTTTTTTTTTTTTTTTCTTCTCAGTAAAACACTTGAAGCCTTAGAGCAATTAGGCAAGAGAAAGAAACAGAGGGCATGAAAATTGGAAATGAGCAGGTCAAACTGTCCCTGTTTGCAAGAAACATATTCTTATATATAATATCTAAAGAATCCACAAAAACATACTCTTAGAACTCATGAATAATTTCAGGAAAATTGCAGGATACAAAATCAACGTACAAAAATCAGCAGTGTTTCTATACACCAATAATGAACAAGCTGAAAAGAAATTGAAATCAAGAAAAAATATTCTATTTACAATAGCTACAAACAAACAAATGAACCTACGAATAAATTTATCAAATAAATGAAAGATCTCTCCAATGAAAAGTATGAAACACTGGCAGAAGAAATTGTGGAAGACAAAAGAAAACAGAAAGATATCCCATCTTCATGGATTGGAAGAATTAATACTGTTAAATTTTACATTCTTGGCCCAGCAAATGGCATAGCAGCTACATTGTTGGAATCCCACATGGCAGACCATGGTTCAAGTCCTGGACCCGATGGCTTCAAATTCATGTTGGGCATGTGTGTGCATGCCCAAGATCCTGGGAGTAGAATTGAAGAAAAGGGATTACAGCGTGACCATCTCCCTTGGGGGGTGATTTCTCACTTTCCTTCTCACTGTGTCTGTCTCTCTTTTCCTACCTCCCACCCCTACTCTCTCTCCACACACACCATGAGTGCATGTGTCCTAAGGCAAAAATCTCTCAAAAAAGAAAAAGTACATTCTCTTAATGTTAGCCTCACATTGCAGTGCTTAAGGGAGACAGAGTCAATGCGGCCAAACACAGTTCTAATATTGGACCTGTTGGCTTGAAAAATACACTGTGCGGGACCGGTAAGTAGCATGGTGGTTAAGGTGCTAGACTTTCGCATGGCCGACTGCTGTTTAAGTCCTGGACCTGGTGACTTTCTTTCTCACTCTCATTGTCTTTGTCTCTCTGTCTCTGTCTCTCTCTGGTCAACTTGAAGAATAACAATAAATAAAAATTAAATAAGTAATCCTTTAGAAAGCAAAGAGAGAAAAACACACTGGGCATGTATATATATGCCCAAAATCCTGATGGGATGGAGAAATTAGGAAAAAAGATTGTAGCATTATCATATCCCACTGGGAGATACTTCTCTTTCACTCACCCTTTTTTTTTTTTTTTAAAGTACATTCTCTTATTAAAAAAAAAAAAAAATTAGGACCAGCAGTTGGCATAATGTCTATGTCACTGGACTCCCATGTCATCGACCATGGTTCAAGTCCTGGACCCAATGGCTTAAATTCATGCCGGGCACATGTGAGTGGCATGCCCATGATCCTGAGAGGAAAATGGAGGAGAAGGGATTGCGGTGTGGCCATCCCCCCCACCCCGGAGGGAGGGTGATTTCTCACTTTCTGTCGCTCTGTCCCTCTCTTTCTGGTGAGCGCATGCACCCTGTAGCAATAAATAAATAAATAAATAAGTTAAGTAAATAAATAAATAAATAGATAAAATTGAGGTACCAGCAGACGGTGTAATGGTTACATCACTGGACTCCTATGTAGTCAAATGTCATTTGAGTCCCAGACCTGGAGGCTTAAAACTCATGCTGGGCACATGTGCATGCATGCCAAAAATCCTGAGAGGAGAGTGGAGGAGAAGAGAGAGCTTGGCCATTCCCCTGGGGGGTGATTTCTTGCTTTCTGTCTGTTTCTCTCTCTCCAGGAAGTGCACGTGCCCTATAGCAAAAATCTTTTTTAAAAAACAAATTGTTGGGGGAACCAGCAGTTAGCGTAATGGCTATGTCGCTGGACTCCCACGTAGTCGACCGCGGTTCACGCCCCGGACCCGGTGGCTTAAAACTCACGCCGGGCGCGTGTGCGTGCTTGCCCAAGATCCCGAGAGGAGAATGGAGGAGAAGGGATTGCAGCGTGACCATCCCCCCTGGGGGGTGATTTCTCGCTTTCTGTCTCTGTCTCTCTCTGTCTGGCGAGCGCACACGCCCTATAGCAAAAACCTCTCCAAAAAACAAACAAACAAACAAACAAAAAACCCCAAATTGTTATAATATTTAATGATTTTATATTTAATTTCTATCACTTTGATTAATCTTTTCAAAGTATCTTCTCTTTTCTCTCAATTCTTTCTATTGTAACTTCGCTTTTAATTTTATTCATTTCTGCTCTTTATTATTTTTCCTTCTGTTTTCTCATGTGTATGCTAGTATTCCTTTATATAGCATCTTTAGTTGAAAAAATACTCATGAATTTCTAGTCTTGCTTATTTATTTATTTATTTAGGAGAGGTTTTTTTCTATAGGGCACGTGCACTTGCCAGAAAGACAGAGAGACAGAAAGCAAGAAATCACCCCCCAGAGGGAATGGCCACACCGCGCAATGCCTTTTCCTCCATTCTCTTCTCAGAATCTTGGGCTCATACGCACACACACCCAGTGTAAGTTTAAACCACTGGGCCTGGGACTCGAACCACAGTCAACAACGTAGGAGTCCAGCGACATAGCCATTATGCCAACTGCTGGACCCCTGTTTATTTATTTATTTAGAGAGACTTTTGCTATAGGGCACATGTGCTCACCAGAGACAGAAAGCAAGAAATCACTCCCCAGAGGGATAGTCATGCCAGTCTCCTGTCCTCCATTCTCCTTTCAGGGTTTTAGGCATGCACGTACACACACACATGCCCAGTGTGAGCTTTAAGCTTCTGGGTCCGGGACTCACACCACAGTTGACTACGTGGGGAGTTCAGTGATGTAGCCATTACACTATCTGCTGGCCCCTTTTCTTATTTTCTAAAAAACAATGTAAAGTTTTTGTAAATTCCACTCAGTAAATTTCTTTGTACATGTTTTGAAATATATTTTATTTGAAAAATATTTTATTTTAAATATATTTTAATAAATATATTTATTATGGTGTTATAAAGTAATGTTGTTATTGATGAGAGAATGTGTCTGTATATACTGATTTGTTACTTTCTTCACTGAGATAGTGGCATGACTGAAAGGACATATTAGCCCCAACCTCAAATATCTCAGTTATTTTTGATGAGAAGGGCACCTTCAAAGTTCCACAGATGCCTTCGGCATTTTCTTTCTTTCTTTTTTTTTTTTTTTTTTTTTAAGGGACCAACCCTTGGATATTTGTCTCTTATCTTGAACTCTGCTTGAGGGAAGGCAACATCTACAGCAATCTTAAGTACCCCTGGCAGGGCAGGGAGAAAGGCCTGAAGGGTCAATCCTGGTCTGGCTGGTCTGGTGGAAGGGGACATGCCCTACTAGAGAATTCCTTGGGATCCAAGGAAGATTTCCACTTAAAAAGACGGAAGAAATGGGTTCTACTTGATCTTACTGCAAATGGCTGACTCACCCAGAGATAAAAATTGAACAACCCAGATGTTGTAAAAGACCACCTGGCTGCTGTCTCAGGACTGACTACCTTACCCACCCTAAAACCTTTTCCATTAAAAGTCCTTTCAGGGCTGATGCAACTCTTGCATCTGGCCTCTTTCCTACCTTTAATTATGCTCATAAGCTTTTTTCTTTTGGAATTCAAAGTTCCGAATCCCATTCTGGGTTGGTCTCCAGAAGTCTGGCTCTAATGCATGCCCCTGTTCTTGACCCAGAGGGCTGGCCCCAATATTAGATATTTGAGGAATATTTGTTGAATTAAAGAATGCATAAATCAGAAAAGGATAATACTCTCAGCATGTTAATCTTGCAAGCACCAAACTAGAAATGGATGATATTCTTTCTGAAGAGAACGGAACTATTGCAGGTCAAAGCAGGTTTACAATGCAAGCAGAAGTATCATGTACTTCACAGTTCTTGTGAGAGCAATTTTTAAAAATTAACTTTTACACAATAACATTCTGGAAGCCTCTCAAACATATACTAACAAGTTTTCTGGCTGACCTATCACATGTGGTTTCTACTGTTCATGACATAAGCAATGCCTGCCCACTCCAGACAGCAGTAACACCAGATGTTGTCCATATAGCAATTCCAGATAGTCGAGCCCAAGCTCATGTATGTTGGAGAGTAAGAGAGCACATTTTAGGGCCAGTGATTTGGATTGTGTTTTGTAGGCTGGGTTTGACTGTCCTGTAACTGCACCCTTCCACCTGGCTTTGGCTGAGGCAACACAGCCTGGGTGTGGTTGTTCAAAAATATTCCCAAAGAGCAATGACGATTTTTTTGAATTCCTAAACACACCATCTCTGTTGTGGGACAACTCAAGGGGGAGGGGAATGCTGGTGTCCAGGCCTCTCAATGAAGTTTTCATTAAAGCACTGTTTCCTTCCCATTGTTGCTTTTGGAATGGCCTTATTTTCTGAGTCCTAGCTTTGACAACTGCACCTCCGTTGAACTTTTCCATAGCAGCTCTTGGATTTCTGCCCCACCCCCTCCCATCTACACCCCCCCATTTCCTCTCTTCTTTGTTTTGGCTCTGCATGGCTCTTCTCAGTAAAGTGGCTGAAGAGTAATGAACCCAAAATACCTAGTAACAAATGAGTCACCACACTTCCACAGCAGAGCTCTGATGATCAGCGGGGCGTGTTGTTGGGGGGTAAATAGCAGAGGAGGTGGCTGCCCAGAAAAAGAGAGGGAGAGAAATAGAAACAAGATGAATAAGTTGGCAGAGGAGGCTGACAGCAGCTGAGTGGGTGGAGGGGGCGGGGACCTTGGTTGGCTTGCAAAGGTGAGATCAGCGCTGTGGCCTGTCACACCCTGGCTGACTCAAGCTAACCCGGGCCCTGGGGAGCTGCTAAAACTGGGCTGTCTAGTAAAACTCAGCTGAACGAGTCACCTAACTGCAGTCTTTTTCTGTTTATAAGGTCTGAGTCCTAAGGCTTGGAATTCTTTGTTCAAGTTGCTGCAAAGCTGCTAGTTAGGGACCTGCAATGATACTGCTCCAGGGCCGTTTCTGGTTATGTGACAGGAGTCAGGGCAAAAGTTATTTCTTTCTTTTCCTTTTTTCTTTCTCCCTCCCTCCCTCCCTCCTTTCTTTCTTTTTTTCTTTTTTTTTTTTTTACTTTTTTTCTTTCTTCTTTTCTCTCTCTCTTTCTTCCTTCTTTCTTCTTTTTCTTTTTTCTTTCTTTTCTTCTTTCCTTCCTTCCTTTCTTCTTTCATTTGCCAGATGGCATGTGCACTCTCCAGAGAGGAACAGAGGCAGAAAGAAAAAAAAAAAACACCCTGCAAATGAAGTATAGCCATGCTACAATCCCTTCTCCATTTCTTCATTCTGTCAACATTTTGAGAACACACGCACATGTGCCTGGCATGTTCTTCAAACTGCCAGGGCTGGAATTTGAACCACATGGCTGACCATAGGATCTGCCCCCTTAACCACTAGGCTACGGGGCTGGCCCTATTTTAGAACACATCTCCCCCGACCCCAAACCTTGTCTTGAAATGTAATAAAGGAGCCGGATGGCCTCCTGAAGGCCAAGGCCCCAGGCAACCCTGGAGGTGACCATGAGGAATAAATAAAAAAGAGATTGTAGCTCTGCAGAAAGATCTTGGGGTACTGCTCCATCAGGACCAGCTTTGCCTAGAAGCCACTAGGATTTGACCTGGTAGCTTAGAACTTGATTTCTACATTTTATCCTTTTCTAAGTAAAAAAAGATTAACGTAGGCTGAGCCCTTGGAACATGCCTAATGGTCTGATTTCATAGGGACCTATCTGGCCAGCCCATAGTCCTCTAAAGCTTTCAGACTGTCACAAGAGCACAGAAAGAAAAACCATGTGTGCAAAGAAAAGGCTCTGATACATCTAGGACTGTTAATGTGATACAACACCAGGAGAATCTTTTAAAAAAGAGAATTATAAAATGTCCCCTGACATAGGCTGTCTCAGATCATGAGCACGACAGGATCTGATCACAAGCTGTCTGGTTCTCTTTTAGGTCAAAACCAGGAAGTTCGGGGACTGGCTTAAAAACAGAGGAAAACAAAATTAGTTGATTTGGATGTTTAAGCCTCCAAGGTTCTGCTTCACTGGCCCCGTGGTGGGGGCTGGTGGCAGCCTTCGGCTTTATCTCTTACACCTCTTTACCCCTATCCCGCATAAGTGTAAAACCAGATGCCATGACTTAGAAAGAACAAAGCTTGATCTTGAGAGGAAGTGGGAAGACTTAAAGTTAACAAGGCTTTGGCAGTGAGAAGGAAAACAACTATAGTCCCTGTGAAGAAAGACCAGATCCAGGACTGGATTAAGGTGAACTTTCCATCCCCTTTGACCTCCTTGTGTCACCTTTGCTCACTTTGACTCCCATTCAGCCACGCCCCGACTGATGAATAATTGAAAATCTTCTTTGGAAATGATTCATAAAAATCACCTAGGAAAAGTTCATATTCTTGGCTTCAGGAATCTTCATTTCAAAATGCTTTTTGTTTGTGTTTTTCAAGACATGGTCTCGTTATTTTGCCCAGGCTGGTCTCGAACTTGTGATGTTTGACTCAGCCTTCCAAATAACTGGAATTAAAAGGGGGCACCACTACACCTAACTTCAAAATGCTTTCTGGTGGATTTTTTTTCTGCTTATTTGTAACAGAACATATGCATGGAAGAGAGAGACAAAGACAAAGATAGACCCTTACACGGTCACTCTGTGAGCCATTCCTTCAGCCCTCTCACTTATTTGATCTTGGTCATTCATTTGTGTGTGCCCAGCAGTATGGTTCAGGATGACCAGGCTGGGGATATGAGCCATGGTCAAATGTGGCTTTCAGTACACTATGGCCTAAGTCACCATGACTGGTTCTAACATGCTTTTGAAAACTATATAAATAATATATGCTTGTTATAATAACAAAAGTAAAAACAAACAAAAATTAGCCATAGTTCCAAACCCATAGTTTTCAAATGTTAACATTCCAGTCCTTTCATAGGGACAGATTTATTCTTTTTTTATAATTATTTATTTGATTTTATTTATTCATCCATTTATTTTTTTTTAACTTGACCAGAGAGAGACAGAGAGGGGGGGAGTGAGAAAGCAAGCCACCAGGTCCAGGACT
>NW_006159751.1:1465630-1483549 GCF_000334495.1 Tupaia belangeri chinensis
GCAATCCCTTCTCCTCCATTCTCCTCTCGGGATCTTGGGCACGCACGCACACGCGCCCGGCGTGAGTTTTAAGCCACCGGGTCCGGGACACGAACCGCGGTCGACTACGTGGGAATCCAGCAACATAGCCATTACGCTAACTGCTGGTTCCCCGACAGATTTATTCTTTTGACACACAATTGTACTAGTTCCGAATATAATTATGTATGCTGCATTTTGCTAAATGTATCTTACTGTTTTCCCTGTTATCATATGGAAAATTATGCAACCATAATTATTAATGGTCACTTAATAATCCAGAGAGTGTGTTTAATCAATTTCCTGTGTTTTAGACATTAAATTTGTTTCCAGCTTTTAAAGCTATAAGTCTTTCTTCAACTAATGTACAAAATTTGGAAATTTTCACATCAGCTCCACCTCTCAGCCACGTGGCAAATCTCATCAATATCTGGATCAATGATCTGAGCATTGCAGGAAGAACCTACAGGACAGTCAGAGGGAGCTGCAAGCAGACTCTGTGGGGGAAATCTGGCCCTCTTGAGCTATAAAGTTTATGGATTTCTGGTACAATAGTCTCAAAGGACGTAGAAATTGCCTGAGGCTGGAACCAGTGGATAGTGTAATGGTTACATGACTGGACTCCCATGTAGTCTGCTGTGGTTGGAGTCCCAGACCTGAGGACTTAAAAAATTCATGTTCGCA
Organism: Tupaia belangeri chinensis; assembly: GCF_000334495.1. Taxonomy (NCBI): domain Eukaryota; kingdom Metazoa; phylum Chordata; class Mammalia; order Scandentia; family Tupaiidae; genus Tupaia; species Tupaia belangeri. The sequence goes on from NW_006159751.1 coordinate 1,466,333, forward strand.
CATGTGCATGTGTGCCCAAGATCCCAAGGGGAAACTTGAGAAGAAGGGATTGCGGCGTAGCCATCCTCTGGGGGGGGGCGGGGAGGGTGATTTCTCACTTCCTGTCTCTCTTTCTATCTCTCCTGCAACATATGCATCCTATAGCACAAATCTCTCTCAAAAAATAAAAAGAAAACAGAAATTGCCTGAGGCAATATCACTAGCCATCTGGCTGTGCTTTTCTTTCAAATGTGACCCATCAGTTCCAACTCCAATTCAACATTTTCAAGTATCCTGGGGGAAAAAAAAAAAAACAGATAATATTTTCTTTTCTTTTCTTTTCTTTCTTTTTTTTTTTTTTTTTGAGAGGTTTTTGCCATAGGGTGCGTGTGCTCGCCAGACAGACAGAGAGACAGAAAGCGAGAAATCACCCCCTGAGGGGATGGCCACACTACAATCCCATCTCCTCCATTCTCCTCTTGGGATCTTGGGCACGCAAGCACACGCACCCAGCGTGAGTTTAAGCCACTGGGTCTGGGAATTGAACCACAGTCGACCACATGGGAGTCCAGCGACATAGCCATTACGCTAACTGCTGATCCCAAAAACAGATAATATTTTTAGTAAGCAAAATAAACAATAAAACAAAGGCTGAAACAACACACGTTGAAGCCAATGACCTTATTTTTAAGCATAAAGTGTCATATTGTCTCTAATTCTGATTTCTTACAGAAGCATTCTGTTTTTTGGGCTTCTTTGGCTGGGTTTCTGGCTGGAGAGGTGTGTTTCAAGCATCTGAGTTAGGGCAACAGAAGCAAATAGCATTGACACTGGTCAGCATGGGCAGAGTCAGGTATGGGTATCATTTGTCATTTGACAAATAGCTCGCAGTTGTATGGTTGTCATAAAATATTACACGCAAATGCTGCTTTCTTTCAAAGACAAGTTCTTTGCTATATAGAACATAGTTCACAGTTCCTGGGCCTACTAGAGGAGAATGTGTTCCACATTAAGCACTTCTTTTTTTTTAATTTTATTTATTTATTCATTCATTTATTTGACCAGAGAGAGACACAAAACAGAGAGAGACAGACAGAGGAGAGAAGGAAAGTGAGAAAGCAAGCCACCAGGTCCAGGTCTTGAACTGTGGTCAGCCATGTGGGAGTGTCTAGCGCCTTAACCACCATGCCACCTGCTGGCCCATTAAGCACTTCTTAATGATTATTTCATTTACGAATATCAACAATACACAGTTAAATGCTCTTTCCCCAGTGTGCATATGAGAAAATTAAACAACAAAAAAGTAAAAAAGGAGACATAGCCAATAAAGGTTTGAGCCAAGATTAGAACCTAAGGCTGATTTCAAGGCTGTGGTCTTTGTATTACACCATGCCATCTCCTTTGTGAAACCTAATGAATAAACAGACTTGCAATAAAAAATGAATTACTGTAATTGATTAAAGGGGAGGTTTCCTTGAGATTCAGGAGTTACCCTCACAGGCCGGCAGGATCATTCATAGCACTCCTTTGAAGGGCCTTAAAAGATAATCCATGAAGCTTGGGGATCAACCAGGTCAACTGTAGATGAGGAATTCTTCCATGGAGTTCTTATTTATTGATTGATTGATTTTTGCTTTAGAGAGATTTTTGTTATAGGGCACATGAACTCACCATAGAGACAGAGAGAAAGAAAGCAAAAAATCACCTTCCAGCGGGGATGGCCATGCTGCAACCTCTTCTCCTCCATTCTCCTCTTGGGATCTTGGGCACACATACACACGAGGCTGGCATGAGTTTTAAGCCACCGGGCCCAGGACTCAAACCACAGTTGACTCTGTGGGAGTCCAATAACCTAAGAATTATACCACCTGCTGGTCCCCCCCCTTTTTTTTTTTTAAAGTTTTCTTTAGGGCAAGTATGCTCACTGCAGAGAAAGAAAAAGAGAGAGAAATCACCCCTTAGGGGGGATACCATACCACAGTCCCTTCTCCCCCATTCTCCTTTAGGTATTTTGGGTATGCCCGCACAGATACTGGTCTATTTTTCAAGCCACCGGGTCAAGAACTTGAATCTTGCAGTTAGCCATGTGGGATCTAGGCACTCTAATCTCCACACCTTCTGCTGACCCTAGAGTTATTTTTTTAACTGGCAGAGGTTATGTACACTCACCAGAGAGAAATAGAGAGGCAGAGAGAGAGAGAGGAAGAAAGCCCCCGCCAATGGGGTATGGTCACATCACAATCCCTTCTTCATTTCTCCATCCTTTCAGGATCCCAGGCATGCACACACATGCACTCGGTGTGTTTTTCAAGCATCTGGGGCTGAGATTTGAACTGAGGTGGGCCACGTGGAATCTGGCTCCCTTAACCACTAGAACACAAGGCTGGCTTACTTTCATGGAGTTCTTAAAGGCCTCCTTTGATTCTGACGACAAGGACATCACAGGGCTTCTTCTACCTCCCGTTTGTTCTAAGGCCAGACTTTGGAACATATTATGGTTGATGGAAAAGGAAACCACTGTTCAAAGTGAACTCTTTTAAAAGAAATTATTATTATTATTATTATTATTATTATTATTATATTTTAGATATATTTTTGCTATAGCGCACGTGTGCTTACCAGAGAGTCAGGGAGAGACAGAGAAATACAGAGACAGAAAGCAAGAAATCATCCCCTGGGGGGACAACCATGCTGCACTCCCTTGTCCTCCATTTTTCTCTCGGGATTCTAGGCATACATGCACATGCACCCAGTGTGAGTTTCAAGTCACCAGGCCCAGGATTCTAACCACAATCAGCTATGTAGGAATCGAGCAATGCAACCATTACTCCATCTGCTGATGCTAAGAATTATTTATTTTATTTTATTTCTTTTTATTGAGAGATTTTTCTGCTATAGGGTGTGTGTGCTCACCAGAGAGACAGAGAGAGACAGAGAGACAGAAAGCGAGAAATCACCCCAGTGGGCATGGTCATGCTGCAATCTCTTCTCTAATCTCTTCTTAGGATTTGGGGCACACATGCACATGTACCTGGTGTGAGTTTTAAGCCGCCAGGGACTGGTACTGCAATTGACTACATGGAGGTCTAGCAACCTAACCATCACGCCATTTGCTGGCTCCTAGACTTAAATTTTTTAAATGTCAGTGATCATGAGGACCAGCAAATGATGTAATGCTTATGCATCTGAACTCCTACATAGCCAACCACAGTTCAAGCCCCAAAACCATTGGCTTGAAACGCAAGCCAGGTGCATGTATATCCAAGAGGAGAATGGAGAAGGAATTGCAGCATGGCCATCTCCCAGGGGCGTGACTTCTCACTTTCTGTGTGGCCATGTTCCACGGGGGATGATTTCTCACTTTCTATCTCTCTCTGACTCTCTCGCAAGTTCACACACTTTATAACAAAAATCTCTCTCTACAAAAAAAAAGCAATGATGTCTGTTTTTTTCATTGCTATATTCCCACTCCTAGTACAGTTCTTGGTCCATTTGAGCTGCTACAACACAGTACCATGGGATGGTGGCTAATAAACAACAGAAATTTACTTCTCACCATTCTAGAGGAAGGAAGTCTGAGATCAAGGTGCCAAGACAGCTGGTCTCTGGTGAGGGCTTGCTTCTTGATCCACACATGGTGGAAGGGGTAAGAGAGCTCTCTGTAGTTTCTTTTATAATAGCACTAATCCCATTCATAAGGGTTCTACCCTCATAACCTAGTCACCTCTCAAAGACCCTACCCCCAAATATCATGCTGGGGATTAAGCTTCGATGTATGAATTTGGGGAGACATAAACATTCAATCCATAGCATAAACTTTCAATAAAGTTGCAGCACAAATGAATGAAAACAATACCTAGGGACCAGCCCTATGGTGTGGTTAAGCACTGTGCAGAGGGAGCTGTAACCCATGTGATCAACCATGATTTGAATCCCAGTCCCAGCAGCTTGAAATACACACTAGGCACACACACACACACACACACACACACACACACACACACACACACCTGTCCAGGATCCTAAGAGGATGGGAAAATAAAGGAAAAAAGGATTTGTGATATGACCAGGTCCCATTGCGAGATGCTTGCTTTCTCTCTCTGTGTCATTCTTTCTCCCTTGTCTCTGTATTCTTTGGTACTACTACTAATATAACAATAATAATAATAACAAGAATTTCGACCCAAAGGTGTAGGCTGGAGTTAAGGATAGTTCATGATCAAGTCCCTGTGTATAGATGTGTTTGTCAGAATGTATAGTCTGAATTGAAGTGGCCCAAATCAAGATAGATTAGGGAGTGTGTGTAATCGGTTTTCATTTTTTAATATCCACAATAAAACCTTGGTCCTAAACATGAAGCCATTGAAATGAGAAGCAAAAAGTTTCCTTTTTTTCTGCCTTTGCAGCATGGAGTGAAGATAAAACTTTCTCTCATTTTTTTTTTCCCCTCTTCTCCTTGATTCCTCAATCAAACTGGATTTATGCTAGGCTTAGGAAGACAAACCCTCCTACAGAGAGTGTTTACAGCATCCTGCTTGTCTCCCGAAGGGGAAATTTGGGCTGAAAGTGCACATTAAGCCTAGTCTTTAAGCAATTAATATCGTGCCCATGAAATAAAAACCAAGAACATTACAAGTGGATTTTGTCATAATCCTACATCTCCCAAATGTGTAAACTCCAGGCAAGTCCGGATCCCCAGCAGAAGCCCATCTGCTATATTTCTAGCATGCTACTCCTCTGTTTATATTTGCTCATTTCTCTCACGGAGTGCCAGGCGAGAAAAAGTGATATTTAAAAAATTCATCTGCTAGTATTTATGCAAACACAGTTCTCTCCAAGTGTGGGCTGAGCAATGTGAGTAAAGCAGACACAAATGCCTCTGACAGACCACGGAGTGATTTTAGTAAAGAGGAGGGAGAAATATATACCTAGAACATCTGAAATTGCTGGTGGAGAGGTGGAAATTCTTCTGACCGCTTGACTTGAGTGAAGTTTTGGATCTCGAGCCCCAAATTCGGAGGCTCATTTGAATCTGTCATGAATAAGTGGAGTTGTCCAAACCACAGAGAAATTGCAGAGCCCAGGTCAGATACAGATTTCACGTATTTAAGCACTTATACTCTCCTACCTCTCGTTGATGAGCACAATGAAATAAATCCTTTTATATCCCGACCCTCTTCAACCATCCCAAGCCTAGTTTGATATAATGGGAACAATAATCAGCAAACACAGTGTTTCAATTCCTCTCTAAAGCCTCTTCTTTCAGCCCATATCTCAGAGGCTTAAAGCCACAGCAGGTCAGGACTGTTATTTATAATAGCTTTAAAAACGAACTGGGGGCAGCTCATGGTGTGGTGGTTAAGGCAACTGGATCTCATATGGCCGAATGCAGGGTTCAAGTCTGGGACTCGACAGCTTGAAAAGCACACTGGGCACATGTGCGTGCATGCCCAAAATCCCAAAAGGGAGTACAACATGACTTCCCTGTGAGAGGGGGATATGCTTTCTCTCTGTCTCTCTTTCTTTTTTTTTTTGGGGGGGGGAGAGGTTTTTTGCTATAGGGTACATGCATTCGCCAGAAAGACAGAAGAGACAGAGAGACAGAAAGCAAGAAATCACCCCCACAGGGGATGGCCACGCCGTAATCCCTTCTCCTCCATTCTCCTCTTGGGATCTTGGGTACGCACGCACACGCGCCAGTGTGAGTTTAAGCCACAGAGTCTGGGACTCAAACCATGGTCGGCAACATGGGAGTCCAGCAATGTAGCCATTACACCAACTGCTGGTCCCCTCTCTTTCTCTAGTAAGTACATGCAAAATTTGAAAAGTAAAGAAAAAAGAAAAGAACAACAAACTGGTCATTCTATATTCTTTTAGAAGTTTAAGAACCAGGTCTCTGATTTTAGAGTCTCCCCCTTAGTGTCAAGAGGTGATTCCTCTGTCTCTGCTACAGGCTGTCAGGCTTCCTCTCCTAGCCTGGCTAGAAAAGGCAAAGGGCCACACACTGATCCGGGTACCCTCTGTCCTCCCCCTGGCTTCCCATCAATGTAGAAGAGCTTTCTCCAATCCCCTTGAACTCCCTCTTAGGAAACTCCATCCACCATGATTAAGAGGGCAAAGCAGCACAGGGAGAGGTCCCAGGACCTGGTTCCAGAACCATGGTTACCATTCAGGAAGAAGCAAGCAAAAGAAACAGGGGATCTGAGACTGCTGCATCTTAGCCCAGAGACACAGAGTGAAGCCCAAAAACATACTATTTAAATCATTGAATCAGACTAGGTTTTAAAACTGATTGAGCTAAAATTAGTTTTTTTCCATCTTGCTATTCAGCAGGTGAGGGCTCATAAGAGACATCAGAGTGATTTACAGAAACAAGAACCTGTGTTTTCTTTATACATCTGAGTGAAGTGAGTAATTTCACAACCCTGGTTTACACATGAAGAGTGGGCAGATGTGAGTTTCAGCAAAGTCAAAAGTTGAGGCTGCTTCAGTCTTGCTCACTCCCCTCTCTGAGATAGTAGAGGATAGGATCCCCAAGATCTTTCTTTAAAGGGCTGGCCTCTCGGCAGTGAGGGCCACATACTTATATTTAGACAATGTTAGAAAACGTTCATTAACCTCAACCACAATATTCAGCATGGGCAAAATAGCTGCCTCTCTTCAGTGAGGCCTGTGACCTTTGTGTTCAAGGAGAATTCCAGCCACTCTCTCATGTCTGTGGGTCAGGTCCAGGACAAAGACCACACCAGAGGCTGGTGACCACACCAGAGGGTGGTAACCCGCCACGAGAAAGGAGATCCTGGTCTGCCACAGCCTCCTCACTCCCACCACAGGAAGACCATGCTGAAGGCCAGTTGAGCTCTCTATCTCTCTCCAGCAAGTACATGCGCCCTATGAGAAAAACCTTAAAGAAAAGAAAGGTATTAAATGGACTTATCCAGCAGGTTAATATGAATTTGGGGATTTAGTGGTGGTGGTGTTGTTTTTTCTAAAGGGGACATGTGCTTGCCAGAGAGAGACAGAGAGAGAGAGGAGAAAGTACGTCCCCATGGGGGATTGTCACGCCACAATCCCTTTTTCTATATTACTCCCTCCTTTTGGGATTTTTTGGGCACACATGTATACATGTTCCATGTGTTTCTCAAACCTCTGAGTCCAGGATTTGAACTGTAGGGTTGGCCCTATAAGACCCAGCTGCCTTCATCACCAGACCACAGAGACAGCCTGGGACTTAGTATTTTACGTGGTATAAAGTTGCTATTACTCTACAAATGGAAAATGAAAAAAGAGTAATCTTCTCCAGGTACTGAAACAACCTCTGCCTACAGAAACAACCCTTCCTATTTATGCACAGTCTCCCCTGATGGTAGGTAGCAGAAAGGGTAGTTAATAGGTGCCCAGGTTTGGAAGTTCAAAGCCCATTTTTTTGTTTTTGTTTTTAAAGAATCATTCATTTAATTTTATTTATTATTTTTTTTTAATTTGCTATAGGGCATCTACACTCACCAGAGAGAGATAGAATATGAGCAAGCAAGTTGCCAGGTCCGGCACTCAAACCACCATCAGCATGTAGAAATGCAGTGCCTTAATCGCCGTGCCACCTACCGGCCCCATCAAAGCCCAGTTTTGCTACTTTCTTTTTGTGTCACCTTGGACAAGTTTCTTAACTTCTGTATGCCTTTCATCTGTATTTTCATTGATAAAATGAAGAAAATAATAATACCTTTGTCATAAGATTAAATAACACATATAAATCCTAAAATAACAGTGTCTGGCATATAATAAGCCCCAATAAGTGTGACTATTATTATTATTATTATTATTATTATTATCATTTTTTTCTTTTTCTAAAGAGAGATTTTTGTTATAGGGCTCATGCACTTGCCAGAAAGACAGAGAGACAGAAAGCAAGAAAAAGCCCCCCCAGGGATGGCCATTCTGCAATCCCTTCTCCTCCATTCTCTTCTTTGGGTCTTGGGCATGTGCACACATGTGCCCGGAGTTAGTTTTAAGCTGCTGGGTCCAGGACTCGAACTACAGTCAACTACATGGGAGTCTAGTGACGTGACCATTATACCATCTGCTGTTCCCTTATTATTATTTTTTATTAGGATAAGAGTAGTAGGATTTTGAAGGCATCCCTGCATTTAATAACAGATGATTAAGGGTAAACTGTAGTTGAATTTTCAATATACATATTTAGATTATTTTTCTAAGGCAAGAGAATCCCCAACATGAAGGGATGTACTCAATCCCCAGGGGAAGCAGAACAAGTGAGGTCAGGCTTGGTCATGGCACTGTGATGCTACATTAACAAAGGAGGAGGTAGTGTAAGTCCTACCAGCTCCTTATCAGAGTTACAAGGCCAAAGCTGAGTCCCAAACCAATTATCTCCTCTTTTATGAATTCACAGTCCCAGAGGTCTTCTCCTATCCCTCTTAGATGTCCATTCAAGCACACAAGCATCAAACTCCCTGAGGCCACGCCCTATCTCCCCACCTGCCCCCATCTCTTCACCAGCCAGAGGGCTTTATTGAAGAAGCAGAGCTGGGGCCCCTCGGATGGCAGTCTTGGCTGCTGACACACACAAGTGCTGCCCCTGGAAAGTACCGCTGCTGAATCAAAAAGCCACTTCCCGAGGTGACAGGAGTACTCAAGGTTTGGTTCTTGATTTTGTTCAGAACCTTGAAGCCGACTGATGTCTTACCTCTGTCCTTCCACGCCTCAGTTTTCCAGTAGGTGGGAAGGGCAATGACAACAAAGGAAAATTGCTACCTACAGCCCAACCTGTCATCACTATAAGTCTGAATGACTTGACTAACTTCAGAATGCTATGAAAATTAATTAGTATTTACCTGTACCCCAAGATGACAGGTGCCAAAACGAAGCAGAGCAGAGGCAATCAGAAGGGTGTTCTGGACCCAGCAAAGATTTGACACTGTTTCTTAGCTTGTAAACTGAACCTTCATTTTTGTCAAGGTAGAAAATGTTAGGTAACAATTATTTTATTTTTCTCCTTTCTAAAAGACTTTCTTCTCTTCTTTTTCAAGTTTAAAGAGTAAACAGTTGGGGAACCAGCAGTTAGCATAATGGCTGTGTCGCTGGACTCCCACGTAGTGGACCGCAGTTCGCGTCTCGGACCCGGTGGCTTAAAACTCACGCTGGGCGCTTGTGCGTGCGTGCCCAAGATCCCAAGAGGAGAATGGAGGAGAAGGGATTGCGGCGTGACCATCCCCTCTGGGGTGTGATTTCTTGCTTTCTGTCTCTATGTCTCTCTCTGTCTGTCTGGCGAGCGCACGCGCCCTATAGCAAAAACCTCTCCAAAAAAGAAAACAAAAAAGAGTTAACAGTTGTATTGGAATACAAAACCCACTCCTTCCAGTTATAATACTCAGGAATGTAATTTTAAAAAGTGAACAACTATGGGACCAGCAGTTGACATAATGGCTATGTCACTGGACTCCCATGTAGTCGTCTGAGGTTCGAGTCCCGGACCCGGTGGCCTAAACTCACACCAGGCGCATGTGCGTGCATGCCCAGGATCCTGAGAGGAGAATGGAGAAGGGATTGCAGTGTGCCCATCCACCCTGGGGGGTGATTTCTCACTTTCTGTCTCTCTCTGTCTTTCTGGGGAGCGCACGCGCCCTATAGCAAAAACTTCTCCAAAAAAAAAAAAAAAGTCAGCGACTTTTAGATTCTTTTTCATATCATGCCGGCTAGGGGCGTTGGGGGGGTGGTATTATCTAGTTTTTATTTTATTTTTTTAAACTTCCTTGTCTTTAACATAGGAATTAAAATGTGCAGGTTTGCAACTTCTGCTCACCTTTAACCCTGAAAATTGTCCTTGCCTCCAGCTACATTTTCAGATGAGCTTACATCTGATTCATTTTAGAAGATAGATATTTACTTGCTCCTGGATAGCTTATTCTTTGCCTTTCTGCTCAAACTTCAGAAACACAAAAGGAAACGTTTACAAAGATCATTTGCAATCCGCCTTCCCAAAGCTCTGATGTAAGAGATGCAAAACAGGCTAGAGCGGGTTTTGGCGTCTTGGCAAGAAGAGCAGTGTGAACAGGAGGATGTGGGTTACTGAGAGAGGCCTTGTGGCTACAGCGGTGACTCTAACAGCAACGTCAGCACCTACAGACTGGTGAAGGCAGCAGATGAGCGTGTGCAGACTCCACAGTGAGGCTGCCCTGTCTGTCATCAGGAGGGCTGCCAGGCCCTGTTTCTGCACACTGCAAGCACTCCTAACTGCTGTTGGTCAAACGGACATGCTTTGAAGTCAGGTCACTGTTTCTTGTAGGACGAAAACTTCTGCCTTTTCCTTACCTTTTCAGTGTTCCTATCACTACTATACCTCCATCCATATTCTTCTCAGTGGGTTCCTGGTACACACTGGTTTTACTTGAAATTAATTCTCAGTGGCAGGATGTCCATAGTTCATCTTACATCTTTAAAAAAGAAAAACACAAATAAGTCAATATTATCATAAAAAAGTCATTATTTCATCAAAATAATTAAATGAAAATTACAATTTCCATCATTGATGTTTTTGTTTTAGATTTGTTTATAATCCTACAGTTTCTACCCACTTTCCACCTCATGTTTGTATTGGTTTTCTTTGGTGTTCTTTACTCTTCTTTGGGGACAAACTATTGAAGTCTAGCTTGCAAAATGGCTGGTGGGCAAATTCTGTTTTTTATAGATATATTCTCAAAATGATTACATAATGTGGGCTAGTAGGTGTAGTGGAGGTTAGGGTGCTGGATCCCACATGGCTAACTGGGGAGTTTGAGTCTCAGACCTTGGCAGCTTGAAAATCACACTAGGCATGTGTGTGTGCATGCCTCAGATCTGAAGAGGAGACTGGAGGAGCAGGGATTGCTTCGTGGCCATCCCCCCAGGGGGTGATTTCTCACTCCTCCTAGTGCCTACCCCTAGCCAGCATATGTGCCCTGTAGCAAAAGAAAAAAGAAAAAAAAGAAAAACAAACACAAAATTGTTTTTAAAAGATTAGATAATGAAAAATGATTGTGGGCTCTCCATCAAAAGTGATCAGCAATGTGTTTCGAAGCATAGCACCTGTCGATTTTTTGAGGGCCCATGGAGAGATATTTGTCTCCATTTCTGTGACTTGGCCTCTGCTGGTCTAAGACAAAGCCAAAAGTTCAAGTTAATAATGATAATTCCCTATTAAACTCAGACCAGGAGACTGACATAGTTTCTTGCCAACCAGCACAGAGTGACCACAGGACTAAGTGGTTTCCAAGATTTGGAGTTTGTCTGAGTGGTCCTGATAGCTAACAGCTCAGAAAAGAAGGGAAGACCGAATCCAGCCTAACCTGTGAGGTGCTAGGCACTGTTGGCCCTCTAGGGATGGTGGTTTTCACATGTTTCGTTGGCTGATCATTTTGTCAGGAAAAGAACCCTCAAAGATTAAATCGTCTCATAGACCACTACTTAACAATGTAAACTAAATAAATATGCATATATTTGGGGGTGGCAGGGAAAAAACAAAGCTTTTTGTTGTTTTTCTTTTAGAGATATTTCTGCTATAGGGTGTGCGCACTTGCCAGAGAGAGAGAGAGAGAGACAGAAAGAGAGAAATCACCTCCCAGAGGTGTTGGCCACGCGACAATCCCTTTCCCTCCATTCTCCTCTGGGGATTTTGGGCATGCATGCACTCACTTGTGTGTGTGTGTGTGTGTTTGTGTGTGTATGCGCACACACACACGCACAGCATGAGTTTTAAGCCACTGGGTCCTGGACCCGAAGCATGGTCAACTATGTGGGAGTCCAGCAACATAACCATTACGTTACGTGCTGGTCCTAAAAAACAAAGTTTTTACAGAGGACAGGGACAATGGCTTTGGATCCCCAGGGCCTAAAGGTCTTGAAAAAAATTTTTATTGAAGTTATTTGATTCTTCTGAGAGGTTAACCATCCATAATTTCCCAATCATTTCAGTCTTGGCACTATGCTTAGAGTGTAAATCTCTGTCTTAAGTTCAACCAGGTGATTGAATTGGGGCAGATTGAACTCTTCATTTCTATCAAGCATGGTATGGAAGAGCAGCAGTAGCCTGGACTTCTCAAATGCTTAGAATTCATTGATTAGTTTGCTGATGATTTGTTACTAATATTTTTCTCTTGAGAAGAAAGAAGGGTCCAATGGGTCATCAAAATGCCCAGAAATCGAAACACTGTTATAGGCCAAAGCCTTGGCTTAAGAGAAAAGAAGATTGGGCAATAGGATTGGGCTGTGCTTTTCTGAGGTCATGTCGGCAGTCTCCCGGGCCACCGCTTTCAAGCGCTCAGAATGCAATTTGTTCAGGCGGTGCAGCGGGGGCAGCAGGGCTATGGATACAAAAGTGTTAGCTGGTAAGGGAAAATCAAAATAGTCCTCATTAAGTTCCCATTATCTTAAAAATTAGAAACGCTAATGAGAGGTTTCCAGAGCAAGCTGAGCAGCAGGAGGCCACCTCTGATGGATGCTGTCCTCTGTGAGGATGTCACTGTCACCCCCGTGGGCAAGCTGAGTATCTGAGTGCCTCAGAGCAGTTTCCCTGGAAGCAGCCAAAATTGACGGGGCACCCCAGGATGCAAAAGCTGTGATGAAGAGACAGAGAAACAGCCCAGGAGTGAGGCTGGCACCAAAGGAGATCCTTGACCTGAAGGGTGATTGCCTTTAACCCTGAATTGTGTTCATTGTTCTTCTGAGTCACTCTCTGAATACATTAACTTTTACAGTCCCAGATTCTTTTAAGTGTGGTGCTGCCTAAAGACAGGTACAGTATCTCCTAAAGGACTCTCTCATCTCTATGGTTCTAAACCTGGATCCTCAGCGTATTTCGAGTTGAAGAGATTTTGATGAGAAGAAGGCAGCTGGAAATGCTCCTTCCCCTGGCATGGTGCAGCTGCGGAAACACTCCTCCAAACCTGGCAAATGGCTTCCAGTGTTTTCAGTCCAAATGCTACATCCCCTCACCAGCTCTGCACACATATTGCCATTGCATGGACTAGAGGTGCCACATCATCTGGCGCTGAGCCAAGAGTATGGCCCAGCAGCACTTAGCCCCATGTGGGGAGTCTGCAGGGCCCTCCAAGATGCCTCCACTGTACTCCTATTAGGGCAAAGGGGGAGATTATCAGGCAGCAAGTCACGGTGTTGTTATTATTACCCTGATGTGTAATAAATCTACGTGGTACAGTAAATCAAGGGAAGACTCCGTTCTCACTTCACAGGCTGCCAATAGTTTTATTGTAACAGCTCTAAGATGTAAGTTTTCCTTTTTAGGCAGAGTAGAGGAAGCTGCGAAATGTAAAGAGGGAACAAAAGGATACTGAAGTGTAGCCTGCAAGTCAGGTACTGTACTTGAGGTGGCTCATCAGAACATCAACACCTAACATTGCTGCGTTTAATGACATGAGAGAACTGCCAAGCCTGCCTTGCCACAAGAATCCATTTGAATTCGCTTTCATATCATTGCCTCACCACTGCATTCCTGTTCCTCTGAGCTGACCTCTTGGACTGGACTTAACAGACTTTCTTTTGAGCTGATTGTACGATCACACATTGGTTCTGGAACTCATTAAAGTCAGCAAGTGAGCATTAGTGAGGTACTTGCACAGTCTAGAATTGTGATAATCTGTCCATTTCAGCAATTACAGCTCAGGGGGCAAAGAGAGGGGCAGTGAGAATCCTCCAGCTCCCAGCAGGATTACGATGCACTTCGGATGATCGTTGAGAGATACACAAAAGCCCTGGCTTTTCCTCCTTCACATCATGCACCAGGGTTGCAAGAGGCAAGGAAAGGACTTGAAAAATGCTTTGCTTTTACCCTTTGCCAAGTGTAAGGACCAGGGGAGGCCTTCACTCTCATCCCTTGCATACCTGACACTTATTATTTGCCAAGACTCCTCTTCTTTGGGGGCAAATTCTACTTTAGAGTTCAGCTCATAATTTTTAAAATGTTTTACTCCAATGTTAGTCATTCAAGATTCTTAGCTTTCTGGTTATAGAGCCTTCCTTTTGTCATTTGCTTTGGTCTTTTCCTAGGCTTATCGATTACTTTCCCCTAAACTAGTCATACTGGGTGCCAGCATTCTGTTCTATATGTCACTGTGTCCCTGAACTTATTAAGCCACTGAGCACATTATTGATACTTAATTTAAGAATGTCTATTAATTGACTTTCAAAGTAATCTTCTAACTCATTCTTTTATTTCTGTTATTATTTTTTAGAGAGTTTTCTTGTTTGTTTTAGAGAGATGTTTTTTTAATTTTTTTGTTTGTTTTTGCTTTTGTTTTTACTATAAGGCATATGTGATTGCCGGAGAGACGGAGAGAGACATAGAGACAAAAAGTGAGAAATCACCTACCCCACAGGGGGATTGGCCATGCCACAATCCCTTCTCCTCCATTCCCCTCTTGAAGTCTTGGGTACACACACACTTGTGCGCAGCATGAGTTTTAAGCCACTGAGTTTGGAACTTGAACCGTGGTTGTCTGCACGGGAGTTGAGCCATGTACCATTATGTCATCTTCTGGTCCCATCTCTTAGCTCATTCTACAATCAGCAGCTCAAACAACCTTCATTTACCATCATCCCTTTACCACTTTGAGAAACTACACATTACTTAAGAACTTCCATCTCAAAATGACTGACTACTTTGGTACTACCCTTGGCAAAACCCTAATACCCACTCCCTCACTCCTCTTTAGAAAAATACTACACTCCAGGCTGGCTCTATTGCCTAATGGTTAGGTGAACTGGGTCCTACATAGCCAAGCATACAGTTCAATTCTCAGTCCCAATGGCTTAAAAAAGCATATCAGGTGTGTGTGTGCATATGCACCCAACATCCCAACAGGATGGAGAAATGGAGAAGGAATGTAGCAGGACCATGTCTCTCGGTGCTTGGTGGTGCTTTTTCCCATTCCTTCTCTGTCTCTCTGGCACTCGTGTGTCAGGCTTCTCTGGAAAAAAAAAATGATGATAATTAAAAAAAAAAAAAGAAAGAAAGAAAGAAAAAAAATACAACACTTCACGCCTTGAGTCTCATTGTTTAGTCTCAAATGCTAATGCAAGAAAATTGCTTCTTTTAGTTTAAGTATCCTCATGAATTCTATTTTTCTATTTTTCCTTTTAATACACTCTACCTCTGATTAATCCCTAGCAAACCTGATCAGTAGAAAATCTGGAAAAACTGAGATCACAATATCTGAATCTGGTTTGAATTTGAGATTTGCTCCCTCAGCTCAGAATTGATATTGTAAATTTCTTGGAAATGTGTTTTCCACTTTCTGAATTCTAACTAATATTTTTTACACACAGTTTGTCATCTGGCTTAACTCATTATCAAAATGAAAAGGACACCTCCAACACCTTTTCTGGACTTTTCTCTACCCCATCTTGCGCCTTCCCTGCCAATACACACACACACACACACACACACGCACAAGTTGCTGAAAATGGAGAAGATGGATTCCTTGCTTGAATTCCCCTTAGGTTGTATCATTGTTTGGAAGTTATTGGTTCTCATCCAGAAGCAGATGTGCACAAAGTAGTTTTAGCTCAGCCATATAAAGTAGCATAAACCCCAGGCTTTGCTCTTTCTGTAAGGCTGCTCTGGTATATGGTCTTCATTCTAATATACAGATTCATATGAACAAGCGTTTATTGAGTTCTTACTTTGTACCCTGTACCGTACTGCCCCCCTTATATTATCCTGTTAAACTTAATACTTGCTCTTTAAGATAGGTATGAAATCTCATTTTATAAATGAAGAAGCACATATTCAGAAGGATTAGGTGACTTGTCCTGGGTGGAAGAACCAGAGTTGTAGATTCTTTGCCTGCTGCTCTTTCTACTATGCCCTTTTTTCCTCTCTGATTTTTAATAATTCTATGTGCAAGAAGTAAACTCTGCAAACGCTGGTAGTTCTTAATCTATAGAGTACAGAAATCCTCTTACAACAACTGCCATTGTAATAAAGCCTCAAAGCCTGACTTCCATCTAGTTCATCACTCAAAGAATAGTTTATGAAAGTTTGCCCAAATTTCTCACTGAAAATGTGGAACTTAGGACATCTTCAAAATTGGGCTTAAATATTAGGCATCAAAGGAAGGGATAAAAAGCCTAACAATAATGTAAGATACTGGTTATCTGTTCCTTTATGCCATTAATAATACGTCTAAAAGTCATGTTAGTTCAATTTGTTGTAAAGAAAATGGAAAGTACAAGTACCATGGAAATAAAAACCAAACTTCATTTAGGTTTTTGAAAAGTTTACATGTCAACTTTAAGAAAGTAATTTGGTCAGTGAGTATCCATTTATCTTTCCTTAAAAGCGGCTAATATTTTTTGAGCACTTACTATGTGTCAGTTGCCAAACTATATTTTATGTGTATTGTTTAATCTTCAGAACAACCATAACAAGATGTTATCCTAATATTTTTTAATTGCCAGAGGAAATGTGCACTCATGAGAGAGAGAGAGAAGGCATGCCCCAGCGGGGTATGGATCA
The DNA here is from genome assembly GCF_000334495.1 of Tupaia belangeri chinensis. Lineage (NCBI taxonomy): Eukaryota > Metazoa > Chordata > Mammalia > Scandentia > Tupaiidae > Tupaia > Tupaia belangeri. Next base: position 1,482,843 of record NW_006159751.1, read on the forward strand.
GACTGCAGTCCTTTTTCCTCCATTTCTCCATCCCATCAAAATTCTGGGCACTCATGCACATGTGTCTGGTGTTTTTCAGGCTGCTGGGGCCACCATTCAACCATGGTCAGCCATGTGGGATTGGGCTCGCTGAGCTATAGGGCTGACCCCCCTAGTTGTACACATAGAGAGACTGAGAAACAAGGAGGTTAAGTAATTTGCCTCGGGTCACACAGCTGCCAAGTGGTGAATCAGATTTTGAACTCACCCAACGGAGTTCAGAGCCTCATGTTTAACCACACTTATGGTTTGCCAAATAAAATATAGGATGCCCAGTTACATTTGAATTTCAGATAAATCATAATTTTACATGGAATATATTTATACTAAAAATTTTATTTTTTGTTGATCTAAAATTCAAATCCGACCAGGCATCCACTATTTTACTTAAATCTAAGAACCTTAACCACAGTGTTCTGCTTTCTATAAATTTAGATATCCATACATTGACATTGCTTGAATTTTCAGTTTGCATGTGCTTTAATTGTGTTCCACACCGAGTGATGTTAATTCACATTCACAAAGCTTAGGCAAACCCTCTTGCATTCCATTGCCCTCCATTTACTGAAGGCTGGGTTGATCTGGTGACAGGCTTCTTCCTGATAGTGCGACTAAGTGCAAGCTTTTCTCTTCCGCTAAGACAAGACTTCGCTTACTGTTCGCAAATT
>NW_006159751.1:1483952-1493993 GCF_000334495.1 Tupaia belangeri chinensis
CAGAGATGCCTCAAATAACACAAGTTATTTAAAAAAAAAAAAAAAAAAGCAAATATAAAGACCAGAATTAGCTGATCTTTTTTTGGTATATTAATGATGTGAGGCTGGTCCTGCAGTGTGGCAGTGAAGTGCTGTGCAGAGGAAGCTGGATTTCCATATGGCTGACTAAGGTTTGAATCCTGGCCCAAGTGGCTTAAAGAACATGCCAGACATGAGTGTGCCCAGGATCCTGATAGAAGGGAGAACCGGAGGAAATAGATTGCAGTTTGGTCAGCCCCATTGGGGTGTGTTTTATCTCTCTGTTTTCTCTAGTGCACACACACACACACACACACACACACACACCCTCTGGTATAAATAAATACATAAATAAATAAATAAATAAAATTTGAAAAATAATGTGGATAACTGAAAAGTAATTATTTTACTTATTTATTTTTTTGAAGAGGTTTTTGCTATAGGGCGTGTGCGCTTGCCAGAGAGACAGAGAGAGAGACAGAGAGACAGAAAGTGAGAAATCACCCCCCAGGGGGGATGGCCATGCTGCAATCCCTTCTCCTCCATTCTCCTCTTGGGATCTTGGGCACGCACTCGCACCCGGCATGTGCTTAAGCAACCAGGTCCAGGACTTGAACCGCAGTCGACTACATGGGAGTCCAGTGACGTAGCCATTACGCTAACTACTGGTCCCAAAAAGTAATTATTTATAAGGCTATATATTTATAGAATTTCCTTGATAGTCAAGATATTTTAAAAATCTGTCAAATGCGAGGAGACTTCCAAAAACTCATAGAAATGTTTGTTATGAAAATACTATGCATGCTTTTCAAAAAAAAAAAATTGCATTAAGTAAACTTGTGCTTGGTCTCTATATCATAAGATTCATAGATAGACCTGCTGTGGTAAAGATACAGTTTTGAAAAATTCAAATCTGTTGCTAAGTCTTTTGTTTCAAAGCCATGAAAAATAGTAAGAAAATCCCAGAGAGGAGTTGGCAGGTGGTACAGTGGTTGAGGCACTGGACTCCCACATGGCCAACTACAGTTTGAGTCCTGGAACTGGTGGCTTACTTTCTCACTTTCCCTCCCCCCTCTCTGCTCGAATTAAAAAACAATAAGAAATAAAATTAGGGGGACCAGCAGTTGGTGTAATGGCTACATTGCTGGATTCCCATGTAGCTGACTGCAGTTTGAGTCCTGGACCCGGTGGCTTAAACTCACGCCAAGCGTGTGTGCGTGCTTGCCCAAGATCCTCAGAGGAGAATGGAGGGGAAGGGATTATGAAGTGGCCATCCCCTCTGGGGGCTCATTTTTCACTTTCTGTCTCTGTCTTTCTGGCAAGTGCACATGCCCTATAGCAAAAACTTCTCAAAAAAATTAAATAAATTATTCTTTTTTTAAAAAAATATATATAGCGGGTCAGCTGATGATGTGATGGTTATGTCACTGGACTCCTACATAATTGACTGTGGTTTGAGTCCAGATCCAGCAACTTGAAACTCACACCAGGTGCATGTGTGTGTGTCCAAAATCTTGAGAGGAGAATAGGAGAAGGGATTGCAGAATGAGGAGAAGGGATTGTAGCCATCCCCCCTTGGCAGTGGTTTCTCACTTTCTGTCTCTCTGTCTCTCTCTGTCTCTCCGGTGAGCACACAGGGCACTTTGCCCTAGCTGGAGAGACAGAGAGACAGAGAGACAGAAAGTGAGAATATATATACACACACACATATATCTAGGAGGAGGAGAAAGTGGATGGTAAATGGCCACAAAGGTAAGATTAAATTAGATGCTCTCTGACTAGTACACAGCTATACCACATGTGACTCACCACATGAACTGGACAACACCTAACCTGGTCCATGCCCTGGAACAATAGACAAGTCCACTGATCACTCACCTGGGTACCATAGCAATGTCAAATTACCGAAAAGATTCTGAATACTTGGTTTTGTTTTCCATATTTATCTCAAGGTCGATGAGTAATAAACAATTTGTGGTCCAGTGTCAGACTATACAAACTTTGCATAGCACTATTATAAGTAAGAACAGTTTAGTATGTAATAAAAGTATACAAACAACTAGGGAATTCGGTAGCTGGTTTATATTCATTCTGTTTGTGTATGTGTGTGAATGTTTATACACATGAAAGTACCAAGCATATAGTAGGTTTTCAACAAATCTTTTGATTTAACACACATATATTCCTTAATATTTACTCCTGAAAGTTTTGTTGAAAACTTACTATATGCTTGGCACTTTTGTAGACTCTAATAATATAGCAATGAACAAAACAGATCACTTTTTTTCTTTTTTATAGAGAGATTTTTGCTATTGGGTACATGTGTTCACCATAGAGACAGACAGCAATGCCCCCCACCCATGGGGATGGCCACACCGCAATCCCATCTCCACCATTTTCCTTTCAAGATTTTGGGCACGTACACACATGAGCCTGGCATGAGTTTCAAGCCTCTGGGTCCAGGACTTGAACCATGGTTGGCCATGTGGGTGTCCAGCAACATAATCATTATGCCATCTGCCGGTCCCAGAAACTTATATTTTTTGGGGGGAGAGGTTTTTGCTATAGGCTGCATGCGCTTACCAGCAAGACAGAGAGACAGAAAGCGAGAAATCACTCCTCAGGGGAGATGGCCACACCGCAATCCCTTCTCCTCTGTTCTCCTCTTGGGATCTTGGGCACTTATGCACACGTGCCCAGTGTGAGCTTAAGCCACCAGGTCTGGGATTTGAACCACAGTCGACTACATGGGAGTCCAGCGACATAGCCATTATGCCAACTACTGGCCCCGTGAATGCTTCTTAAAGACTTTTTCCATGGGGCTATTAAGTGGCATGGTGGTTAAGGTGCTAGATTCTCACATGCCGACCATGGTTTGAGTCCTGGATCTAGTGGCTTAAAAATCATGCAGGATGCATGTGTGTGTATGCCCAAAATACCAGGAGGAGAAGGGATTGCAGTGTGGCCATCCCCCATGAGGAGTGATTTTTCACTTTTCCTGTCTCTCTTTCTCTCTGTCTATCTTTCCAGCAAGCACACAGACCTGTGGCAAAGATCTTAAAAAAAATAAAAGACCTTTTGCATAAATTGACCCTAGAAGTAACTTTGTTAGTCCTATCAGTTCTGAGCACGCCCATGCTTAGGATTTCAAGCTTTTACTGAGTTGTAAAAGTACCCTAAGTTTGGGAAGCATTTGGATGAAGTATCCTAAGTTTGGGAAGCACTAGGAAGCATGAGAAGAGATATAATTAATGTGTTCCTTTTCAAAAGTTTGAATTTCATTTTAGAAAAGTTCTTACAGGGTATAAAGACATTCTCTCTGAGGGTTAGTAACATTCCTATTAGAGTTATTCAGGGAATCATGAGTGCTCCTCAGATTTGTAAGTGTTATAACTCATTATTGGCTATTTGAGGAGTACCTCATTTTGTAAGGTGTGAGACTGATACTGCTAGGGCCACTAACATAATTAAAACACATAACCACAATATTTTGTAACAGGAATAAAAAGAACACACAAAATATACTACAAGGCAGCATGTAAGTGCCACAGGTGAGTTACAAACAGAAACTATGAGACTTCAGGGGAAGTGGAAATCAGAAAATGCTCCAGACAGGAGCTTCAATCATACAGGCCTCCAAGGATTTCAACAGATTTGCGGGCTGGTAGAGGAAATAAGAGGGATTTGTTGCAGGCAGAAAGGCAGTTTAATAAGTTGGCTCTTTTGTAAAGAGTTGATAAAAAGTACAGTAAGTAGTTCCAAATAAATGTAAGAGTGTAGGAAAAGGTTAAGACTGGATAAATGGGAAGGAGATACATAACTGGATAAGACCAGATTGAGTAGTTTATACTTAATTTGCCAGGAAACTACTGATAGCTTCTAAAATAGGGTGGAGTTATAGCTGGCCACTGTTTTGGAAGATGGTTCTGGCAAGAACACAAGATGGGCTAAAGGGAATGCAATTAAGTGGGAGACCAAATGACAGTACAGCACAAGTCTAGACTGGAGGTAATCAATACCTGACCTAGCATAGTGGCAATGGAGATAAAGAGGAGGGGGTAGATGCAAGAGCCATTGTGCAAAAACAGCTATACCTGTGCCATCCAATATAGCAGCACCTGGTTACGTGTAGCTATTTGCCTAAATGTAATTAAAAATGAAATAAGATCTAAAATTTAGTTCCCCATCACATTAGCCACATTGCAAGGGCTCAGTAGCCATGCGTGACAGCTATGTTGGCTGTTGCAGATAAAGAGCACATCCAGGTCCAGCCTGCGGTGTGGAGGTAAAGGTGGCTGGATCCCATATGGCCGAGTGGAGTCCCAGATTGGCAGTTTGAGAAACACACCAGGGACATGTGTGTGCGTGGCAACATCCCAACAGGAGGAAGAAGCAGAGAAGGGATTACTGCATGGTCATCCCCCATGAGGGTGTGCTTTCTCATTCTCTCTCTCTCTCTCTCTCTCTCTGTCTCTAGCAAGTGCAAGTGCCTTATAGCAAAAACAAAATGAAACAAAACAAAAACACTTCCAGCACAGCAGAGCGTTCTATTGGACTGTGCGGATTGTTATACTTAGGCAACTAAGTAGAGAGAGGAGGGATTACTGCATGGTCCCCCCCCGTGAGGGTGTTCTCTCTCTCTCTCTCTCTCTCTCTCTCTCTGTCTCTAGCAAGTGCAAGTGCCTTATAGCAAAAACAAAATGAAACAAAACAAAAACACTTCCAGCACAGCAGAGCGTTCTATTGGACTGTGCGGATTGTTATACTTAGGCAACTAAGTAGAGCAATGTGTAGAGCTGAAGAAGGACTAAAGAGTCTAAGAACTGGCAGCTGAGGGACTGAGAAATGTAGTGCCATGAGCAGAAAAGGGGAAGTCAGGAGGAGGAGTTCCTGGACATAGGAAGAGAGATGTCCTTTATTTTCTGTCAAACATCAGGCGATGTGAGGCGTCAACATAAATGGTTGGGTGGCCAGAGTGAAAGGAAATGGTTGAGAAAGCAGAGTCCCCAGTGGGATCTTCAAATCCTTTCAAGGAGCCCTGACAAAATGTAATTGGCTTAGCCTCTCCTCCGTAGTTTCATCCAGCCCATGCAGCTCCCTGAAGATCACTCGTGGACAGTCCAGCTTCTCGACTTCCTGCAGACCAAAGACTCATAAATACCATGCTGAGAGCAGGAGACCAAGGACTTGACTGTTTCTTTAGCTTCTTGGTGCTGGCCTACACACACTGGCTCACTGATTCTTTGTACCACTTCTCCCTAACTGCCTCACGAAAACCTTCGTCAGGCCTGATCCTTGGAAAGTCCCCTGGCTTTCAGGGGACTTTTTGTTTGATTGCTTCTTCTCAAACTATTGCCTTCCCACAGGAACCACCAAACCATTGACCTCACGCCACCCCCCCCCCATTTTTTTTTTTTTTTTGTCCTGCCTCCCAGCTTAAGATTTTAGGGGTCTGTAACCATAATCACTCCCTTGTACAATACTCTTCCCCCTTTCACTGGCTTTCATTAGCTAAACCAGCCCTGGGGTCAGATCCAAGTCTCCGCCAGCCTCCCGGCGATGGAGTGTGACTGGAAGAGAATCAAACAACCTGGCTGAGGGGTTCTCACTTTACGTATACACACACGGCCACCTACTCATGAGGCCCTCAGCTTTGTCCATGCTATACTTTCCTAGTCATTTTCCACTCTTCGAGGGGACCATTTTTCACTTTCTTATCTCCTTATATGGTCAACAGCCCCTTCCCACTCATAGTTTTTATTGCTCAGAGTAAAGGAAAGCACACCTCATCAATCTCAGTAAGACAGCCAGCACGTACAGCACTCAGTGCAAGCTAGGAAAAGATGTATCCACACTGTGTGTCCATGTGTTGTGTGTAGACAGCTAAAAGTCATCACTTCTCTAGGTTGAGCAATTAGAAAAGTGCCCGGGTGTTCAGGCTGATGTAGCCCAGCAGGGCACACATCTCAGTGAGCAAAACAAGGGCTGAATTTCGGGAACCAGCAGTTAGCATAATGGCTATGTCGCTGGACTCCCACGTAGTCGACCGCAGTTCGCGTCCTGGACCTGGTGGCTTAAAACTCATGCCAGGCGCATGAGCGTGCGTGCCCAAGATCTCAAGAAGAGAATGGAGGAGAAAGGATTGCGGCATGGCCATCCCCCCTGGGGGGCGATTTCTCGCTTTCTGTCTCTATGTCTCTCTCTGTCTATCTGGCGAGCGCACACGCCCTATAGCGAAAACCTCTCCAAAAAAAACCAACAAGGGCTGGATTTCAATTCCCACTGCCCCCTCTGTTGTGCAGTGGTCTGAGCATGCCACTAGGAAATGCCTGATCCACCTGCAATGCACAATATATTTTGCCTTTTCTTTTCTTTCTTGTTTTAAAAAAATATTTATTTAATTCCATTTGTTATTTTAATTTGACCAGACAGAGACAGAGAGAAGGGAAAGTGATAGAGCAAGCTGCCAGATCTGAGATTCAAACCGCAGTTGGTCATGTGGGAGTTCATCACCCTTAACCACCATACTACCTGCTGGCCTTATTCTGCCTTTTTTTTTTTTTTTTTTTTTTGAAGTTTTTTTCTTTAATGTACAGGAGATTTTTGCTATAAGGTACAGGCACTCGCCAGAAAGACAGAGAGAGACAAAGAGACAGAAAGTGAGAAGTTACCCCCAAGTGGGGATGGCCACGCCACTATCCCTTCTCCTCCATTCTCCTCTCAGCATCTTGGGCATGTATGCACACAGGCTCGGTGTAAATTTAAGCCGCTGGGTTTGGGACTTGAATCACAGTCGACTACATGGGAGTCCAGCGACATAGGCATTATTCCAACTGCTGGTCCCCTATTCTGCCTTTTCTAAGAAGTCTGTGAATACACTGCCATTGCTCTTGTCCAAGGCCAATCCCTTTGCTTCTGAGCTGTCCCATTGCTTCTCACCTACTTGAAGACAATCTTTCTCTAGTTATCTCTCTAAAGGAAAGGAAGCAATTCTCATTTTTTTAAAAGTTTACTTAAAGAAGACAAGCACCTTCTACAAGTTCTCACGTTGTAATTCCCTTCTAGGCCAGCCAGAATCACAGGTGTATGCACCCAGTGTGCAGCGATCACCTGCCAACCGAACCTGCAATCTTCCATATGGATCTTTAGCTATGCGTCTTCTATCTTAAAATACCTTCCCTTAAAACAAACAAACAAAACCTTCCCTTTATCCCAAGTACTCCTAAGGCATTCTATACTTTGTCTTCTCTTCTTTTGATACACCCTAATCAGTCTTTATCTTGACTCTACTAAAGCTACTCTGCAAGGTCATCAGCAACATAGGTCCAATCTCAATCCTCATTTTACTTTTTTCAGCAGTATCTGATAAGAGAGATTACTCTCTTTTTCTGAAACAATTATCTTACCTTCCAACATTCCACCCTCTCCTAGAGCTCCTCTTACCTGACTGATAGTTCTTTCTCCTGTTCTACTTTAATAACCTCCAAGTGCTGGAGTGCCTCTTGAGCCTCTCCAGGCACTTCCCCTCTCTAAGTGGTTCTGTGCAGACCTAAGGCTTAGAAAGCATGTATGTGTGGGGCCAGCAGGTGGCATGGTGGTTAAGGCACTAGACTCCCATATGACTGACCATGTGGGTCTTGAGTCCTCTGAGTCCCTGGGGGATGATTTTGCACTTTACCTCTCTCTCTTGCATACGCTTTTTCTCTCTTCTCACTTTCCCTCTTGCTCTAGAGAGCACACACGGTAAAAACCAAAAACCCAAACAAAAAAAATCTATGTGCTAGTCTGTCCCTGTAACAAAGTGGTTAAATGAACCAGATCCCAACATGGTGGTTCAAATCCCAGCCTCCTTCCTCTGTGGCTTGAAAAAATGAAGGGCATGTGTACATGTATGCCCCAAATCCCAACAGAAGAAATGAAGAAGGGCATAAATATGCCCCACTGGGGACTACTTTTTCCCTATGTCTCTCAGTGAGGGCATGTGCACTCTGAAAATACATTTTTTTCTTTAATTAAAAAAAAAAGTATCTGTGTGTTCGTGGACCCCAGATTTGTATCTCCAGACTCATATATCCAATTGTTCATGCAGTATCTCCACTTGGAAGTATAATACGGGCACCTTAAACATAACAAAAGCAAAACATAACTCTCAATTTCTCCTGTTTCTGATTCGTTCCTCCTTGAGTCTTCCCCATCTCATTAAATAGCCACCATTACTCGCCATCAGGCCCTGAAACCAAGAACTATCTTTGATCTTTTTGCTCCTTCATACAGTGTCCTCTAAACCCAAATCCATTCCATCAAAATGTGTCTAAATAAAATTTTTAAAGATAAAATATCAAAACATAAAATAAAATAGCCCCTTCTGACCCAGTCCGCTGCAGCCATCAATTATAAACAGTTCCTTACTGGTCTCTCTGTAGACCTTTGGATTCCCTGGGTACATTTTACACATATCAGCAAGACTAAATTTTAAAGATGTGAATCAGATACAGTCATTCCTTGGGCTCACCCTCCTCTATGGCTTTCTGTTGCTCTTATAATGGTCCATAGCTTTCACAGGATTTGGCCACTCGCCCTCCTCTCTGAGTCTAACTACCACTGCTCTCTGCCCTGCCAACTCTGCTCAGCCATGCTGTTCCAGCAATATGGCAGGCACCTCACTACTTCTGCCTCCACCCTATCTCCCAGTATTTGCTAGACTCATAGACTCATTCTTTTTTTTTGGGGGGGGGGGATGCATGCACATGTTCCTGGCAATTTTTTTTTAAGAATTATATTATTTAACTTTATTTTATTTATTTATTTCAATTTGACCAGAGAGGGATAGAGAGAGACAGAAAACAAGCCACTAGGTCCAGGACTAGAACCACATTTGGCCTTGCGGGAGTCCAGTGCCCTAACCACAGTACCATCTGCTGACCCTCAGACCTTTTTTTTTTTTTAAGAGGTTTTTGCTATAGGGTGCATGTGCTCACCAGAAAGACAGAGAGAGACAGAGAGACAGAAAACGAGAAATCATCCCCCAGGGGGGATGGCCACTCTGCAATCCCTTCTCCTCTATTCTCCTCTTGGGATCTTGGGCACGCACGCACACGTGCCAGGCATGAGTTTAAGCCACCGGGTCCGAGACGCAAATCGTAGTCTACTACATGGGAGTTCAGCGACCTAGTCATTACATCATCTGTGGTCCCCAGACTCTTTTTTAAAAAAAGAAGTTTTTTGCCTTAGAGTCCTGGCACTTGCCGGAGAGAGACAGTCGCAGTGAGAGAAAAAGTGAGAAATCACACCCAAGGGGGATGGCCACTGTGCCAATCCCTTCCATTCCATTCTCCTCCTGGGATTTTGGGCGCACACATGCACCCAGCGTGAGTTTCAAGCCACAGTCTAGGACTCCAACCATGATCAGCCATGTGGGAATTCAGCGACATAACCACTACTCCATCTGCTAGCCCCTACGCTCATTCTTTAACGTCATGCATCTCAAAGGTCTTTTTTTCAGAGGCAATATCTGACCAGCTATAAGGTCACCCCATACCCTGCTTTATTTTTCTCCACACCACCTACCACTACCTGCAACTTCTGCCATTTGTCTCCCTTCTCCCACTCCACTAGAATACAAGCTCCAGGAGGGGCTCCTCTTGTCTATTATTCTTTGCTCCTAGAAAACCTGGCACCTAATAAGTGCTCAATTAAAATTTGTGGAATGATCTATTCTTTCCAAATTCTATTTCTTCTGAACCTTTAGATTCTTCCTCATTTAATTTCACCCTTTCCCCCCAGCCCCCCTTCACCAAAACCCGCCACAACCCCTCTGTAAAGCCGAAACTCCCAATTCCTTCCCTAAGCTCCCAGGCCTCCCCACCCCTTCCGGAAGGGGCCCTTTAAGTGGACTCCGGAACGCCACGGCGAAGGCGGGGACGAAACTTCGCCGGGGCTAACTCCGAGGGGCGGGGCGGAACTGGGGGCGGGGCCTACGTGCTGCGTGCGTGCGCGTTCTGGCGGCGCCGCCGCGCCTCCCGC
>NW_006159751.1:1512847-1520239 GCF_000334495.1 Tupaia belangeri chinensis
GCCCCCGGGGCCGGAGCCGGTCGGCTGTGGCTGGGCCTGCGGGAGACTGTCGGGAGGGGCCCGGGCCGGGTGTGGGAGAGAAAGAGGACATTGTGTCCCCCACCCTCCAACTCCCCGAGGTGTCACGGCACAAGCCCATGTCCCTCGCCATCTCCCCGGACACGGTGCCCTCGCCCTGACTGTCCAAGAGACGTAGATTGGACATCGCTGTCTTTTTCCTCTCGTCGCATGTCCCCAAGTCTAGGGTCAGAGCTCCCTTCAAACCGAGCTGTGCCTTTGGGGGGCAGGAGAAGAGGGGGTTGGAGGATTGGATGCATTCTGCCCTCTTTAAAAAAAGGAGACCTCTCGGCGTTGACTTCTGGCAGGGCCCCCCTCTCCTGCCTTTATTCCCCCAGTGGGTAGGGCTGACATCTCCACAGCCCTCTGCACCTCCCAGCCCCTTTCCCGCCCTCTTCCCCCACGTCTTCTATAGTACGCCATGTGTTCGCCTTTCAGCGTTGCTTTTCTTGGGTCTGCTTCTTCCCCCAATTTTGTTAGGGAAGAGGTCACGGTGTGATCCTTGTCTTCCTTCAACTAAGGTTGGGAGGAGTGCCGCTTGCCCCCTCACTCAGGAAGTTAAGGACGGTGACTTAAGCTGAATTGTGTAATTAATTTACTGCTGTGGGGGGAGAGGAGGGGAAGACAGCTGTGCCTGAAAATGCGATCTCCTCAGGGCTCTGAAAACGAGTTTGGGGGCCTTTAACCTCTTGGGAAAAAACTAGCATTGAGGAGTAACGTGTTTGGGAGGGAAAATGGTTTTGTCACTGCACTGAAGGGAGGAGGACTTACAATTGCATTTCAAAATGCAGTAACAGGGTAGGAGGTTAATGGGTCACTGCCTCACAGGTAACCACTGTTTTCTTCTTGGATGGTGGATGATGGTTCTTTTACAGTAAAAATAGTGTCAGGTCTTAGATGTAACTTGGAGCGCCTACCTTCAAACGCATGCTGAAGGGCAGTCTCTGAAGAGATGCAGCTGGAAACAGGATTTGGAAACTTTCTTTGGGTTTCCTGTCAATGTGTGGGGGTGGGCATGGCTGTGTGTAGTTTTTCTTTTCTTTTGGTGTAAATTGATTTCTGTGATACTTTTGACACAGTAAGCACTAAATTAGGCCCCAGATTCCTTCGTCTTTATTGTGCTTTAATACTTTGTTTTGAAATGATACCCTTTGATATTCTTTTTAGTGTGATGTTTCAGGGAATCTTATTTCCTTATTATTTTGAATTATGTCTTACTTGAAAATGATTAGGTAGTGTAGTAATTCTTAACCTTTTCTATGCCACTGTCAACTTTGAGAATATGATGAAATATATGGACTCTCCCCAGAGAAAAGTAATAGACGTTTATGTACAAGATTTTGTGTTTTTTTTTCAGGGACAATCAGACACCAACCATAGGACACCTGTCTCACATGTGAGCTAGAATCCCTGAATATTATTCCATTCCATGTTAAAACTGTTCAAAAGCCTTTGTTCACTTTCTGTTTGGCCTCAGGAATGACAGTGTGTACACTTACAGACTGAACTATAGGTCTTTGGGAAGAAGATTTAAGAGTAATTGTTACTACAATTTTATGGAAAAAAGTTTTTTGTTTTTTGTTTTTTTTCGGAGAGGTTTTTGCTGTAGGGTGTGTGCGCTTGCCAGAGAGAGAGAGACAGAGAGACAGAAAGCGAGAAATCACCCCCCAGGGAGGATGGCCACGCCTCAATCCCTTCTCCATTCTCCTCTCGGGATCTTGGGCATGCACGCACGCGCCTGGTGTGAGTTTAAGCCTCCGGGTCCAAGACTTGAACCATGGTCGACTACATGGGAGTCCAGAGACATAGCCATTACGCTAACTGCTGGTCCCAGAAGAAAGTTTTTACTAGTTATTATTATCAGTCTAAAACGAATATTCATTGGATTCTAAGGAAATAAAATTGTTCTACTCTTTTTTTTTTTTTTTTGAGAGTTTTTTTGCTATAGGTCGCGTGCACTCGCCAGACAGACAGAGACGTAGAGACAGAAAGCGAGAAATCAACCCCCGGGGGGATGGTCGCACCACAATCCCTTCTCCTCCATTCTCCTCTCGGGATCCTGGGCACGCACGCACACGCGCCCGGCGTGAGTTTTAAGCCACTGGGTCCGGGACGCAAACCGCGGTTGACAACATGGGAGTCCAGCGACATAGCCATTATGCTAACTGCTGGTTCCCAACTCTTTTTGACAACTTAAATTATAATCACTGCTGACATAGTTTTTATTGTACAAACTACTTTTTCGCCATATGATGAGCACTTGAACATATTCACAAATCAGACTTCATTTTTCCTATTCTCTTTTAATTTTGTTCATATGTGTGTTTTTCATGTAGTTGGTAATTATATCAGCATTCAACAAGTACTTATTGAATGTTTAATATGTGATTAAAATAAAGTCTTTGCTGTTACAGAGTTTTTAGTCAAATCAGAGACAGGCAGTGAACAAATAAATATAGAATATGTTAGGTGATAGGTATGCAGAAGAATGAAATATGGTGAAGAGATTGAGAAAAAAGGGCAGGGAAGGATAGTCAGGGAGACCTGAAATTGGAGTAGAGACCCAAAGAAAGTGAGGGATGTGTGCTCTTGGGGAAAAAGGTTACTGGCAAAGGACTGCAAGGGCAAGGACCATCGAGTGTAGTTGGCCTTTCTGAGAACAGCTTACAGGCCAGTGTAGTTGGAGGACAGTAAGCAAAAGGAAAAGTGGGTGGGCTCATTAGAGAAGTGACTGGGGCCAGTCTAATGCCTTATAGGCCATGATAAGAACTTTGGATTTTACTTTGAATGGGATGGGAAACCCCTGGGAGGTTTTGAGAAGAGAGACCTGATCTGACTTAAATGTGTGACTATCATTCTGGCTGCTGTGTGGACATCATCTTGGGGTGGGGAGGAAGCGAGAGTGGAAGAGGAAGACCAATTAAGAGGTTAATAATCTTCATTTTTAACCTTTTTCAGTGATTGCAAAATAGTCCATCTTCTTACTGTTGACATATATAATTAGATTCCTTCTTCCCCTCTCTTAAGACAACAGTAGTATGAACGCCTGTATATTTAATTTTTTTTTTCTGGTGTATATCTGAATTCCCTTCAAAGAGGAGGTTATACTAATGTTTTGACAGCCACAGTTGTTGAGCGTAAGTTTCATGGCAATGTCATTTGCATTAGGTATTAACACTTAAAAAATAGTTTCAGTTCATAAAAAAGATCTTTTAGGTGGTTAGGTTAAATTTTTCAATGGTTCACCTTTAGAGATCATGTGCTAGCTCAATCAATATTTGATAATAGGGATCTAATTGTTGGTGATGGAGAGATGAATTAGATAAGATCTGTACCCTCAGTGAGTTTTTGCTTCTGTTGCAGTTTATAGTATAATAGTTAAATAACTCCAAATCTTGCCAGTGTTTAGTGTTGTCCGTGAACTTTGTTAGTGTGTAATGTATGATCTTTTGTTAAAAAAAAAAAAAAAAGAAAATGAGCATTCCAGTTAGGCATTCAATTTTTCATATTGATAACATTTTCTTCTACAAAGGAATTTTTAAAGTATCTGTAATTTTAAAAATTTCAGTGTTGTATGGATGTTTTTAGAATCTTACCATTTTATAACCATATTTTTGCACTCTGCAACAAATTATACAAGTAGTACTTAGTTAAGGATATTCATAGTTGTTTCTTTAAATTGTAATTTTTTATAGTTATTCAAAAAGTCGGCTATTGTTTTTTCCTCATTTAGGTCTGTAGTGCATCTTTTTTATTTTTAAGAATTATATTATAAAAAAAATTATATTATTTAACTTTACTTATTTATTTGTTTCAGTTTGACCAGAGAGGGACAGAGTGAGAGAGAGGGAAAGTGAGAAAGCAAGCTACCAGATCTGGGATTCAAGCCACCGTCGACCATGTGGGAGGCCAGTGCCCTTAACCACCATGCCACCTGCCAGCCTCTGCCATGCATCTCTGAAATTTTATTTAGTTTAAAGGGGACAATGACACCAATCTGTTTTGATAGAAAATTATGCCACTGTGAAGGTTTTGCTCAGCGTTTCTGGTTCTGAATTCTAGATGGCTTGATTTGGCATGAGCAAGGAGCTTCCACATCTCTAAGCAGAGTGTTAAGCTGAGTTAACCTGAAAGCACCTATCACTGACACCTGCTAGGGACTCAGTAAATTCATGGAGCCTCAGCTAACCTCTGAGCTCCTGGTTCTAAAATTCTTTTATTTTAGATGTTCAATAAAAATAACTCATGTGAAGCATTCATGTCTTAATATCGTGGTACATTTAAAGTTGTGAACATAAACTTACTCCCTCCTCGTGTTCCTTTTCAAATTAAACTAATCAATTGTAAGAAGAGTTATGGCATACTTCCAAGTATTTTCTGTTCATTTTGATGTCATGTAATTGCTGCATGACTTAATGCCAAGCACATATCTTGTGGAAAAGATTAGCATTAAACATAAATATATTTAAGCTTTCATATGTTACTGAGACAGATAAAACATGCTTTTTTTTTTCTTTTTTGTATACATAATATTTGGGGATTACAAGCAGTAGTTTTTGTGTGCTTTTTAGTTTTTCCTATGCAAAGGCAATATTGGCCCGTTCATTTTTGAAATTTTTTAGTATCTTTTTTTTTTTTTTTAAATTTATGATAGAGTGCATGCATGTGTGAGGGAGGAGAGAACACCCTTCAAAGGATCTGATCACTCTGAGATCTCTTCCTTCCTCTAGCTCTCCAGCTCTTCAGATCGTGGGCTCTTGCATATGTGCCCGGTGTGTTCTCACTGACCACTTCAGTGGTCACCATGTGGGATCTGGCTTCTTTTGAGCAATACTGCACTGTGGAGCTGGCCTCACATTTAAATTTTTTGTAGTAGTGGTTATGGGCTTGCCCTAAATGATTCATACACCCCTTGACACCGTTTTGAGATGACTGGTTAAGAGGGCAGTTCTTTTTCAAAGTTTAATGATCCAGATGAGCATTGAACCTATAAAGTTAGCTTTGTTCATTATCGCAATGTTCTGATCAACAAAACAGTTCAACAGAGAACTGTGCCATGTTCTCATTTCCTCTTGAAAGTAGGCCTTTTAGAGGTAGAAGGTGCAGACATGCATATGTGCATACACGTAAAACAATAAAAAAAGGAAATGTGTGTGATTATTAAGGTTGCATTGAAACAGGAAATAGTGTGCTTTTATAAGTGGTCTAAGTAGTGCTTTGAATATAATTTTCAGAAGTACATGATATACATATGGAGGATTAAATATGTTTATTATATAAACTTCAGTCATTTAGGCTAGTTAATGACTTTTAAAAAGCATTAATGACTTATTTGTTTAGGCTGTATAAATTTAGGTTAGATGAATCTGAAAAAAAATTTCTTTTTAAATCACTCCAATTTTCTCAGTGTTTCCTATTTCTAGCCTATTTAGTGCACATTGATAGTGTGTTTTGAAGCTTGGAGTTTAGTTAACAAAGTTTAAAGTTAAAAATATAATTGTTGTTTAGTTTCAGAATATATTTAAAGTAGGCCGTATTTCATAAGAATAGAAATATGCTAAACTACAAATACCTGATAAAATTGTCACAGTTAGGTTAATTAAAACTCAAAGCTCTTTTCTCTGAACTCACAAGCATATGTTATTTATTTATTTTGTTTGTTTGCTTGCTTTTTGATGTCAAAGGGTCTGTGCATGCATGAGAGAGAGAGAGAGAGAGAGAAAGAGAGAGAGAACAAGAACTCCTTCCGGGGGGCCACAATCTTTTTTCCCCCTCATTTGCATCCTGGACACACACAGGCATGCACCTGTGTTTTTCAAGCTGCCAGGACCAGGATTCAAACCCCAGTTGGCCATGAGGGATTCGGCACCTTCTACACAACACTTAACCACTGCACTATGGGGCTGGCTCTCATTTGTGTTTTTTTGCAGTGTTCTAGATGTAAAATATACTTTGCTCAGAATAAAACTGTGGTTTGGCTATCAAGAACAAAACTGAGGGAAAAAATGCAGAAAGAACGGAATACAACTGTGTGAAGAAATCCCGCTTTGTAGCTGTGTGATCTAAGTAGTAGAAAATCTCTTACATAGACCAAACATTTCAGATCTGTCAGATGTGTAATCCAGAGAGTAAATTCATTCACTATATTTTCAGTGATATTTTTAAATTCATTTATAAATAGGATCATCCGTTCTAGACAAGTTGGCTATATTATAGAACATTAAGCAAGCAACCACCAAGTTAATTTTTGTAGCAGTTGAAATTTAACACTAACCTTTGAATTTTATGTAGTTTACAATCTAGCCCAAATCTATTGATACCTTTGGAACTGCTTTTTAGATTTCATTGTATGCTTGTGAAAATGTGGCATGATTTTATTAAAGCGTGTTATATTTAGTTATTGAACAGATGTTTGAGTGATCCAAAATTGGGCTCTTTGATAGATAGAAATATGAAGGTGTAGTTTCTATTTTAAGGAATGTATAATATTTATGTTAACCCGAGCTTGACATTTTTTTTTTTTTTTTTTTGAGAGAGATTTTTGCTATAGGGCATGTGCACTTGCCAGAGAGACAGAAAGCAAGAAATCACCCCCTGGGGGATGGCCATGCTCCATCCCTTCTCTTCCATTCTTTCAGGATTTGAGGCATGCACACACACACACACACACACACACACACGTGTACCCAACATGAGTTTTAAGCTGCTGGGTCTGGAACTTGAACCGTTGTCGACTCTTTGGGAGTCCAGTGATGTAATCAGGATACCAACTACTGGTCTCTTGATAATTGTTTTTATAAATAAAAGTTGTATTTTCATGGTAGAGTAAAAATAGAAAGATACTCATTTGCTGAGTACAATTATTGTGAATATTTAAAACTCAGTTGTGGAACAGTTATTTATTTATTTATTTGGTTTTTGTTATAGGGCACATGCACTTGCCGGAAAGACAGAGAAAGAAAGGCGGGGGCGGGGGGTCAAGAAATTACTCCCCAGGGAGGATGACCATGCCACAATCCTTCTCTCTATTCTCCTCTTGGGATTTTGGACATGCACACATGTGCACCTTGGCATGAGTTTCAACCCATCAAGTCCGGGATTCAAACTGCAGTTGGCCATGTGGGAGTCCAGTAACATAACCAGTATGCCATCTGCTCATCCTACTATGGTCTTATTTTTCTAAGAGCTTTATAGTATTAGAACAAGTCAGTTTCCTACTTATTTGAAATAGAGTAAAATAGGGGACCAGCAGGTGATGTGGTGGTTAAGACGTTGGATACTCTGACATGACCAACCATGGTTTGAGTCCTGGACCTGGTGGCTTGCTTTCCTTCT
>NW_006159751.1:1520254-1556391 GCF_000334495.1 Tupaia belangeri chinensis
GCTTGCTTCCTTGCTTTCTCTCTCTCTCTCTCTCTCTCTCTCTCTCTGTCTCTTTCTAGTCAAATTAAAATAAATAAACGAACAAACTAAATTAAAAATAATTTATTCTTTAAAAAAAAAGAAATATAGTAAAATAAGAATTGGTTATTGTACTCCCTATTTTACTTCAGCCTAAGTCTGAGACTTTTTTGTTTATAAATTGCTTATTTGCATACACAGCATACCACATCTATATACACGCTTGTATACACCATATTGGGTTTTTTTGTTTGTTTTTTCTTTGAGAGGTTTTTCGCTATAGGGTACATGCGCTTTCAGGATCCTGGGCACACACGCACATGTGCCCGGCGTGAGTTTTAAGCCACTGGGTCTGGGACGCGAACCATGGTCGACTACGTGGGAGTCCAGCGACACAGCCATTACGCTAACTGCTGGTTCCCTGTATACACCATATTGTAATGAAGTTGTTTCTGCTGGAAATTTTAATCATATGTTTAATGTTAGAGGCATTTTTGTAGAATAGCTTACCATTATTATTAACTTTTTTTTACACTGATTAACACCATCCAGTGCCACTAAAGTTAACTGTCTGCTAGGACAGAAATGGGCAAATAGGCAAAATACATCAATGTGCATTTTTAGTGAATGTTGGTAACGTGCCAGTTTTATTTTCAAGTTCCTCCCCCCTCATATCTAACTATGATGTACTTTTAAGGCAATAATAGTATAGTTAGTTAGTTTGCAAAATGTGAATAGTTTTTCTGGTTTCTCCATTTTGTATGTTTTGAGTTAGGATTCATGGGGTGTTTACCATTCTCAATACACCTATATAGTGAAACAGATCATTTAATCATGCCTTTTTTTTTTTTTTTTAAAGCATTGGCTAACTTTTAGCAGTAGGCTTGTACACTTTCATAAGTACAACCGAGTTTTGGATTACATCATTTACATAATCTAAAAGTAAACTTGAGCATAATAGAAGCTGAAAACAAAATAAGTCTGATATTTCTTTGCACTAAGAAATGTAGTTCCTATTCTAAATAATATACCCTTATTAGAAAAGGATCATTTTTAGTGGTTACAATTGCCTAAACATTTTTTTCTGTTTAAAGTATTGGTAAAATAGTTTTTTAAAATTATTATTGATGTTGCATTGTGGCCAATTTTGTACAGAATATAAGTGTAAAGAAATAAATTATCTATGACCCCCATCAACTGTAGAAAATTAACTACTAACATTTTCATGTTATTTTCCAATTCTTTTCTTGCATGTACAATTTTTTATTTTTAAATTTTAAAAAGTTACTTACTTTACTTAATTTATCATTTTTATTATTGTTAAATTTGCTATAGGTCATGCATGAGAGAGGGAGGGAGGGAGGGAGGGAGGGAGAGAGAGAGAAATTGAGAAAGCAAGGCACCAGGTCTGGGACTTGAGCCGCAGTCAGCCATGTGGGAGCCTAAAGCCTTAACCACCATGCCACCTACTGGCCCCCAACTTTTATTTTTGTAAAAATTAGAATTATTGGGCCGGCGGGTTACATGGAGGTTAAGGCACTGAATCTCACATGGCTGACTGCACAGTGGGTCCGGGACACAGCCACCTGGAAATCAACACTGGTTGTGTATTTGCCCAAGATCCCGAGAGGAGAATAGAGAAGGGGTTGTGGTAGGGCCATCCCCACTCTGGGGTGATTTCCTTCTCTCTCTCTCTCTCTCTGTGTGTGTGTGTGTGTGTTTCTGGCTAGTGCATGCACTCTATAGCAAAAAATTAAATAAAATTTGAATTATTACTTTTTATATACTACTTTGATCCTATTTGTGGTTTCCTTGTGTGGGACTAAAAGGTTGACTTTTTAAAAATATTATTACTGTTTTATATAACACAGGGACAAGCATTTTTGTACATTTATCTTTGATTGCATCTCTTGTTTTTGTGTTTTGTTTTTCCTTCCTTTAGGATAGATTCCCAGAAGTGGGATAACTGGATCAGAGGGTGATTACCCTGTGTATAAGAGTGTGTGTCTCACTGCACCTTCAATGTCATTGACTAGGTCAGTTTTTATAATCTTTGCCGATTTGATAGATATCTGTTACATTCTTGGGTGGTAGTCACAGAATTTTCATGTTATTAATAATATGTAAAACCTTCATAGTGTATGACTAGTAATTTGCAGTTATCTTCCCAAAACTTGGTTGGAATGAGTTTCTTTACTATCTAGGTAAAAGTAATCTCTGTGACAAAAGGATATTAATTAAAGTTGTAATTTGAGCTTTTTTTTTTTTTTTTCAGAGAAATAGAATTTTTTTTTTTTTGAGAGGTTTTTGCTATAGGGCGTGTACATTTGCCAGGAATACAGAGATACAGAGACAGAAAGTGAGAAATCACCCCCTGGGGAGATGGCCATGTATTATCCCTTCTTCTCCATTCTCCTCTCGGGATCTTGGGCATGCACGCATACATGCCCAGTGAGAGTTTAATCCATCAGGTCTGGGACTCGAACTGTGGTCGACTACAGCTGGTCCCAGAAATATAATTTTTTCTGAGAGAAATTTTTGCTATAGGGCACGTGCATTTGCTGGAGAGACAGAGAGATAGAAAATGAGAAATTATCCCCCAGGGGGAATGGCCACACCACAGTCCCTTCATTTTCCTCTTGGGATTTTGGCTATGCACCTGTACATGCCTGGTGTGAATTTTAAGCCTCTTGATCTGGGACTCAAACTCTGGTCCACTACTTGGGAGTCCAATAATGTAACCATTACACCATCTGCTGGTCTTGAGAAATAGAATTTTAACATTCCTCTTTTAATTTTTTAAAGAGATTTTTACTATAGGGAATATGCATTTGCTGGAGATACAGAAAGCCACGAGGTGGGGGGGGGATGAGGGGGGATGGCCACACCACAATCCCTTCTCCATTCTCCTCTCGGGATTTTTGGCATGCATGCACACACACCGGGCATGAGTCTTTTAGGCTGCCAGGTCTGGACCTCAAACTCCAATCAACTACATGGGAGTCCAGCAACATAACCATAATGCCATCCACTGATCCCAATATTCCTTTTTTACTAAAGTGACTTACATGAGAAAGCTTGTTTTGTAGTATGTAATAAGTAGAA
The DNA here is from genome assembly GCF_000334495.1 of Tupaia belangeri chinensis. Classification (NCBI taxonomy): domain Eukaryota; kingdom Metazoa; phylum Chordata; class Mammalia; order Scandentia; family Tupaiidae; genus Tupaia; species Tupaia belangeri. The sequence goes on from NW_006159751.1 coordinate 1,523,378, forward strand.
ATATTAGGTTAAAAAATTATGTAAAACTAAATTATTTCAGCTAGATGGTGGAACAGTCACTTGGTTAACTTAAACAAACTTTAGTTTTTAGAGCAGAGAGCTCCAGCGTTAGGCAACTTGGGTTCACATCCTTGCTTTGCCACTTATTCAGTACATGATTTGAGATAATTCACTAAATAGATGATTTGATATTTGTAAACCTTGGTATTCTCAGCTTTAAAAGGAAAATACATACTTATTGAGATGATTGGAAACAATGTATAAGACTGCTCGACACATTGTAGGTATTTAATAAAAGCTGGATTTTTTCCCCCTGCCAGTCTCTTAGAGGGCAGAAGAGCTCTCATTTTTTGTGTCCATAGTTTACTTGAATAAATACAGAGATGCAAATAGCCTTTGGTGAGAGAAATGGCTGCTAGAAGGGAGTGGTAGACATTCTTGTGGTAGAAATGGGGTGTTCCAAGATAGAAAGTTCAGGCAAAGTTGAAGGACAAGATTTTGATTTGACAGAAGCCTAAACTGTTATATAGTTAGAAAATGTGGAAATATAGATAGATGGGGACTAGATTTTGTAATAAGTAATTCAATGGTATTTTGAGAAATACTGACTTTATTCAGGAGCACAGCAGGTTTTCATATGAGGAAAATGACTTGATAGAAGCATCGGTCTAAAGGAAGATGAATCTGGTCATAGGGTATAGAATGAATCAAGAAAGGAAAAGGCAGAAGACAGTGAGGGATGGTTTAGTAGAACAGGTAAGGCAAAATCTAAGAATTTAATGGGACCAGCAGTTGGTGTAATGGCTATGTTGCTGGGCTCCCATGTGGTTGACCACAGTTTAAGTCCTAGACCCGGCAGCTTAAACTCATGCTGGGCACAAGTGCGTGTGTGCCCAAGATCCTGAGAGGAGAATGGAGAAGGGAATGCGGCATGGTCATCCTCGGGGGTGATTTCTTTATCGCTCTCTGTCTCTGTCTTCCTGGTGCACACACACACCCTATGGCAAAAGCCTCTCAAAAAAAAAAAAAAAAAAAAAAAAAGGTTTAATAGGGAAAAAAGAGGGAATGTTGTGGGAGAGTTTGTGTCCAGTTTGGAGATGGAATTCAAAAGGAACATTCCATCTAAGGTCTAAACTACATGGAGTTAGGCAACCTCTGAGAGAAGATAGGACTTAGTATTCTTTGGTTATCACACTTTTTTAAAAAAAATGGAAGAGTAAAAAGATTCCTATCATTTCATCAGTGAAAAGCATATGTTTATAGTTTTTAAAAATATATGCACAATCTCCTGCAGAAATTTTACTTATTTGGTATTTTGTGTTCTTAGTTAATAGGAACTTTTACTTTGTATTTCAGGAGGTATTCTCTTACAATGTTTTACTATAAGGTGAAGTCCTTCTGCATGTGGTTTTTGCAACACTCGTGCTGCTGGATTTCTAAAATATCAGTTATGTGGGGACCAATAAGTGGTTAAGGTGCTGGACTCCCACATGGTCAGCCATTGTTTGAGTCCAGGACCCAGCAGCTTGAAACTCACACCAGACACATATGCACGCTTGCCCAAAATCCCAAGAGGAGAATGGAGAAGGGATTGCAGTGTGGCCATCACCCCGGGGAGGTGATTTCTCACTTCTTATCTGTCTCTCTGTCTATCCAGGGAGCATACATGCCCTATACCAAAAATTACTCTTAAAAAAAAACACAAAAAACAATTAGGGGGCCAGCAGATGGCATGGTGGTTAAGGCGCTGGACATTCCCACATGACCCACAGTAGTTCGAGTTCTGGACCTGGGAGATTGCTTTCTTTCTCTCTTTACCCCTCTCTCTCTCTGTCTCTCTCTGGTCACATTTTAAAACAATAATAAATGAATGAATAATAAAATTAAATAAATAATTTTAAAAACCAATAAGTTACGTGAGAAGTAATAAATGAAGTATGACTTCTTGTTTATTAAAAACAGCTTCAAATGTTGAAGGCAGTGAAATATGGGGTGACAAAAATTAGGAAAGTTGAACCTATGATCTTTAGGAAAAAAATATATTACTTTCAGGTCCAGCTAGGTGTTGTGGTGGTTGAGGCTGCTGGATCCCACGTAATTGATTTCGAGGTTCAAGTCCTGCACTTAGCATTTGAAAACATGCCAGGTGGGGGCCAACAGGTGGTATGGTGGTTGAGGTGCTGAACTCCCACGTGACTGATTGCAGTTCAAGTCCTGGACCTGGTGCCTTGAAAATCACATCAGGTATGTGTGCATGCATGCCCAAAATTCCAAGAGGAGAATGGATGAGAAGGGATTGTGGCATAGCCATCCTCCAGGGGATGATTTCTCACTTTCCCTCTTACTGTTTCTGTGGTAAGTGCATGTAAAAAAAGAAAAGGAGAGACATGCTAGGTGTGTGTGTGTGTGTGTGTGTGTGTGTGTGTGTGTGTGCAGACCCAGAATCCCAAGAGGAAAATAAAGGAGAAGGGATTATGGCCTCTCCATTCCCCCAGTGGGTACTTTCTCACTTTCTCTCTCTGGCAAGCGCATACACACTATAGAAAAAAAATTGGGTGGGGGAGTGGGGCCAGCAGTTGGCTTAATTGCTATGTCGCTGGACTTCATGTAGTTGACCACGGTTTGAGTCCCAGACCCAGTGACTTGAACTCACGCTGGGTGCATGTCCATGTGTGCCCAAGATCCGGAGAGGAGAATGGAGGAAAAGAGATTATGATGTGGCCATCCCCCCTGGGGGGTGATTTCTCACTTTCTGTCTCTGTCTCTTTCTGGTGAGCACACACGCCCTATAGCAAAACAAAACAAAACAAAACAAAAAAACTCTCCAAAAAAAAATTTTTTTTCCAAATTGCTTTTAAGGGATCAGCTGATGACATAATGGTTACATTGTTGGACTCCCATGTAGTCGACCACAGTTCAAGTCTCAGAGCCCATGGCTTAAAACACGCTGAGTGTGTGTGTGTGTATGCCCAAGATCCTGAGAGGAGAATGGAAGAGAAGGGATTGCAGCATGGCTATCCCCCCAGGGGTAATTTCTCACTTTATGTCTGTTTCTCTCTAGCAAGCACATGTGCCCTATAGTAAAAATCTCTCTTAAAACATTATTTTTAGTATTCCCATTCTCTTTTCCCTTAATTTTCCTAAATAAAAAAAAAGGATCCACAGGTACCATTTTTAGTCATTCTAGTATTTGATTCTAGCTCTGCTTGTACTTTCCACTTGACTGAATAATATGTAAGCAAGTTAGCCTGAAGATTGATATATTAATATCTTTTTAACTGGTAAGTAAATTCATGAGCTGTGAATTGTCTGCTCTCTGTCTTCCAATTGAGAAAAAAGCAACCTTCAATTAAAAATATATATATACAGGCTTGTGGTACTTCTAAGATGTTGCATTTTTTTAATCAGTGAATTGACATACTTTTCTTATGTTCCTTTTAGTTTTCAAATAGTGTCTGAATTCAGAAATAAGTATTATTAGTTTTATTTAAATATCTTCTTTTAAAAGTATTCTTGAAAATATTTTTACATTGGGAACCAGCAGTTAGCGTAATGGCTATGTCGCTGGACTCCCACATAGTCGACCGCAGTTCGCGTCCCGGACCCGGTGGCTTAAAACTCACGCCAGGCACATGTGCATGTGTGCCCAAGATCCCGAGAGGAGAATGGAGGAGAAGGGATTGGGGGGTGATTTCTCGCTTTCTGTCTCTATGTCTCTCTCTTGTCTGTCTGGCGAGCGCACATGCCCTATAGCAAAAAAACCTCTCAAAAAAAATTTTTTTTACATTAATAAACAAATGTAGAACATAGTATTGGGGATTATGTGTGTGTGTGTGTGTTACTTTTTACAAATACTGTCTTTTTCCTATGTGAAACTGCAGAAGGCCAGATGTGGTCACCTGAATGTCAATTCCATTTATTAAAGGAACCTCAGATATTCAAAATAGTTATTTAATGTCACAATCTATAAGATTCCAGTTGGGTTTATTTTAAATAGGTTTGAGGATATTTCTGCCCTTTTGTCTGCTGAGATTATACAGACACTCTCCTAGGACTGATCACCCACTCTCTTGCCCTACCTGGACCCCAACTGTAGTGGAGAGTACCAGGTTTTTTTCTGGTTTGGGCCATTTTGGCCCTGTCACCATGTCTTGCTTTCTTAGAAACCTGCTTGTATCTTGGCAGGAGAAAGGAATTATTAGAATAAGTAGCAATGCATAGTACACTGTTACAAGATAATTCACTCAGTTTTTACATGAAATGACTTGAAGTATGTGAAACATGAATAGACCTTTATATCTTTCTCTCCTGAAGAATGAAAATAAAAGAAAATGAAGCCCATTGGTTGAATAAATATCGTGTATATTTTTCTTTCTCTTTTAACAAAATTTTTTTTTGCATTTCTTTTGAATCAGCAATTTTGAATGCTAAATGTAAGTTCTTGACTATGAAATGAGAGTCATTTTCCAACCTAATATTAAAGAGTTTGGTTAGTCATCTAACAAATATTTATTGAGTGATTATTGGGTGTCTAGTACTATTCTAGGAAATATAGCAGTGAATAAGACATGCTGTCAGAGCTTTTTATACTAGTGAGGTGTCGGTGGTAGTGGAGAGAAACAGTAAACAAACAGGATAATTTCAGAGGACGCAAATGCCACGAAGAAACTATAGCAGCATGAAAGGTAGTGATGTCAGGGTTTAGGTGAGAGTTGAGGAAAAACTGACTTGGTGACATTTAATGTGGAACCTGAATGGCAAAATACCAATGATGTAACTACATACACGAAGAATGAACCAGGATGAGGACCCAGTTGGTGGAAAGACCCTAAAGTGGGAAGCAGGTCGTAATGTTTGAAGAATATCAAGAAGATCCTTAGTATCCCAGGGCTGGGAAGAGACTAGTAGATGAGACTGGTAGGCAATAATCACGTAGGTCCACGGTAGAGAGTTGGGTTTTGTTGTAAAGATTAAGGGAAAACATTGGATATCATTACTTATCTTTATGGATAAACATGTCACTTTTGAAGTTGAAGATGCTGTTACTAGTAATGTTGACGTACAGTGAATCTGTAGGGTAACCAGTAATTTCTCTAGACAAAACCATTGACTTAAGGTTCATAAATTATGTTCTTTGCAGGGGTCTGCAGAGATAGGAATAAATTATTTTTAGTATTGTAAAAAGTCTAATGAAAATTGTGTGTTTGCTCTCAGTAGATTTATACAGGTAAAATACTGTGTATCTCTCTTTTAAAAAACATCTTAGTCTTATGGCTTTTTTACATTTTTAATCTTTAAAAAAAAAATTCTAGAGGGCTCTTTGCACATGTGAAGGGGAGAGAGAGAGAGAGAGAAAGTGAGAGAAAGAAAGAGGAAAGCATTCCCCAGTGGGGCCATGCCCTGCCATGATTTCAGTTCTTCCATCTCATCAGAATCATGGGCATGCACACACACACACCTTCACCGAGTGTTTTTCAAGTTGCTGGGGCCAGGATCTGAACCGTAGTTAGCTATGTGGGATCCAGCTTTCTCTATACAAGCCTTAACCACTGCTGTTCTACAGAGCTGGCTCTACTGTGTATCTTTTCTTTGGTCGTTAATTATATTGATTCAAGTCTTTGAGCTTAATTACCACAAATCCTTATCATACAGTGTGGTGATTTGTAGGTTGTTAGTGAAATAAAATATTATACTTGCTCCTTAAGAACCCAGTTTTGAGTTTTACTAGTATTTTTTGTTGGCTTGTCAGAGGGAATATATACTTGCAGGAGAGAAGGGAAGCAAGAGAGCATCCTCCCATGGGGCATGGTTATGCCAGTCTTTTCTCCATTTTTCCCTCCTCTTGGGATTTTAGGCATGCACATACACGTGTCTGGTGTGTTTTTCAAGCTGCCAGATCTGGGACTCAACCACATAGTCGGCCATGTGAGCTCCAGCTGCCTTAACCACCAGGCAGTGGACTGGCCTCACTAGTTTTTAAGTCTTCTGATAAGTGAATTCTGATTAGCCTTTACTTACTGGTTAATCAAATGTCAATGCAGTTGGTAGACAAAAACCTTTAAAGAGGTAGAATCCGTGGAGAATAAAAGGTTTTTCATAGAAAGGTTGAAAACTGTTCTTGGGACCAGCAGTTGGTGTAATGGCTATGTCGCTGGACTCCCATGTAGTCGACCGCAGTTCAAGTCCTGGACCCAGTGGCTTAAACTCACTCCAGGCGCATGTGCATGCAGGCCTATGATCCCAAGAGGAGAATAGAGAAGGGATTGCAGCAAGGCCATCCCCCCGGTGGGTGAGTTCTTGCTTCCTGTCTCTCTCTGTCTCTCTGGTGAGTGCACGCGCCCTATAGTAAAAACCTCTCCAAAAAAAAAAAAAAAAACAGATGAAATCAGTTTTTTCTGAAGAAGTTTTATAGACTCATCTAGGAGAAAATGCTGTGATATACTAAAGAAAGGATTATAGGGACAGAGGTAGTCTTTTGTCATTCACTCATCCATCCATGTGTGCATGTAAGCAATATACAAATATTTATTGATTGCCTATTTTCTGTTTGGTACTGCATTAGTCCCTTCTGGGAGCTTACTATCAGCATGATCCTCTATAATTACAGCTGTGTGAATTTTCATAAGTTACATAATTGAGAGTTTCATCACCTGTTTACTATGCACATTAAAGGATATAAGTGATCTACATTCAAAAAATATTAGTTCCCTTTTCTCTGCAGATTCCCATAGAGGTTATGACACTTAAGAACAGTTTCCTTTGGGACCAGCAGTTAGCGTAATGGCTATGTCTCTGGACTCCCATGTAGTCGACCACAGTTCAAGGCCTGGACCCAGTAGCTTAAACTCATGCTGGGCGCATGTGCATGTGTGCCCAAGATCCCAAGAGGAGAATGGAGGAGAGTGGATTGTGGTGTGGCCATCCCCCTATATATATATATATATATATATCTCAAAATGTGTAATTTATTTTTCAGAAATATGAAGTGATAATTCTTTATATCTGCCCATCCAGTGTGTTTTATTTTTCCCAACTAATGTCTATACCCAGTAGAATGGTAGCATATTTCTAAACTTCATGTTATAAAATGATAATCCTTCAAATTAAGTATCATCTTAATAAATGTAGTTTAGAGTTCTTTTGAATGACAGTCTTATAGAAATGGATACCTGAGGGGTAAAGTAGATGTAGGCAATCATGAAATTAGAAGAAATTATATTAGTGGAAGGCTTAGTAAAGGAAGGGATTCGTTATAGGGCAGTGATGACATATGGAAGTTGTGCTTGACTGTGGAAAAAAGAGAAATGACATTTATGCAATGAAGGACATGAGGAGGTAAACTTGTGTCCAGCGGGTAGAATACTTTGGATTAGATGTTACAGTCTACAGGGACCTTCACAGAGGATATGATTAATCTGTCACCAGTTGTGGTAATTTAATGATCACTGTTTCAAAGATGTGTGTCTTGTTGGTTTGGATTGGAGTATAATAAACATAGGTAATAATGAAGAAATTTGTTTTTTGTGAAGAAAGAACATATTTTAAAATTTGTTTCTAGTTATCTGAGACTGAACTTATGACTGGTTTAGAAAAGATAACTTTTTATGATCTTTTGGTTCTTGGTGTCCTTAAAGTGTTGACTTTTTTCCTGCTAGATTTCTGTATGACAACTTTTAGACTGCTTTACTTCTGTATACCGCTGTTTCCATTCTAATCATACAGTCGGTTTAATAATGACATACATAACCCTTGGTAGGAAGTTTTCATGCTTCAGAAAATTATTTTGCATATAAAGGACAAGTATGAATTTGCCCTATAGATGTATATCTCTAAAAATGATGTGAATAGGAACTTCACAAATGTAATTTTTTAAGAACATCAAATATCAAATTGGATCAGTTCTGTAGTGCAGTGTTGGGGGAGCCAGAACCTAAACAACCAACTATGTTTCTTTTTTTTTTTTTTTTTGCTATAGGGCGTGTGCGCTCGCCAGACAGACAGAGACAGACAGAAAGCGAGAAATCTCCCCCCCAGGGGGATGGCCATGCCGCAATCCCTTCTCCTCCATTCTCCTCTCAGGATCTTGCGCACACACACACACACACACACACACGCGCGCGCGTGCGCCTGGTGTGAGTTTTAAGCCACCGGATCCGGGATGCGAACCGCAGTCGACTATATGGGAGTCCAGTGACATAGCCATTACGCTAACTGCTGGTCCCTCACGACCAACTATGTTTCTAATCCTAGTCTTTGGTAGCCTGAAAAGCATGTCTGGCACTTGTGCATACTTGCGCAAAATCCTTATGGGATGGAGAAAGTGAGAGAAAAGATTGCGATGTGACCATTCCTCACTAGGAGGTGTTTTCTCTCTCTCTGGTAAGTGCACATACCCTCGCAGTTAAAAAAGAATAATAAGGAACCAGCAGATGGCATAATGTTTACATTGCTGGACTCTCACGTAGCCTACCACAGTTCAAGTCCAAATCCGGCAGCTTGAAATTCACACTGGGTATATGTGCATCTGTGCCCAAGATCCTAGGAGGGGAATGGAGAAGGGATTGCGGTGTGGCCATCCCCCCCAGGGGATGATTTTTTGCTTTCTGTCTCTCTGTTTTTCTCTGTCTCTCCGGCAAGCACATGTGCCCTATAGCAAAAATCTCTCTTACGGGAAAAAAAATAATAGAAGAATACCAGATTAAGAAAAATATGGGCAAGTGATTTGGGAATGTGAATCTTCTAATTATCAGATCCACCTTTATTTGTATGTTTAGACTTTCAGATAGTAAGTTGTTTGGTATTTTTTTTTTAGGATGGTAAGAAATTTCGGGCTTCATTTGCAAATTGGTCAAATAGTATATATTCTTTGTTTAAGAGATTTTTGTTATAGGGTGAGTGTGCTTGCTCAAGAGAGAGAAAGCTAAAAATAATTTCGGGGGGGATGGCCATGCCTCAGTCCCTTTACCTCCATTCTCTTGGGATTATGGGCACACATGCATACGAACCTGGTGCGAGTTCAAAGCTACCAGGTCTAGGACTTGAACTGTGGTTGGCCACCTGAGAGTCCAGTGCTTCAACCACTATGCTACCTGCTGACTCTTTAAAAAGTAGGTCCTAGGACAGTAAGTGGCATGGAGGTTAGGGTGCTGGACTCGACATGACTGACTAGGCTGTTCAAGTCTGGACCTAGCAGCTTGAAAATCACACCAGGCTTGTGTGTGTGCACCTGTTCACAATCCTGAGAGGAAAATGGAAAAGAAGGGATTGTGGCATGACCATTCTCCCCTTAGGGAGAGAGTTCTCACTTTTTTTCTCTGCCTGTCTCTGGCAAGGGCATGCCCCCTGTAACAAAAACTTTAAAAAAAAAAAAAAAAACACCTCATATGCCTTAATACTCATTTTCATGCTTAGGACAAATTTCAATTTTAAGACATCCCTTTGGTGACTAGTGTTTTACTGAAATGTGACGGGGTTTTTTTTAATTATTTTTTTCTTTTACGCACACATGCCTGATGTGTTTTAAGCTGCCAGGTCTGGGCCTCGAATTGTGGTTAGCTATGTGGGAGTCCAGTGACATAACCATTACACCATCTGCCGGTCTCAACTATTATTACTTAAAATTCGCTATAGGGCATGTGTGCTCACCAGAGACTAAGTCCCAGACCTGGGACTCAAAATGCAGTTAGTCACGTGGGAGTCCAGTGCCTTATTCACCATACCACCTGTTGGCCCTGAAATGTTATAATTTGTACATTGGAATATGACAACATTACAATTCAGGAGCCAACCAAAAATCTGCATTTGGAACCATAGGTAGGAGGGTTTTAGATAATGTAGTCATCTCATTGTTCCCATTATACTTTTGACTTGGACTTTGTGGATTTGTCATCAATAGAACAAGCTCGGAATCGTGTCACCACTCAGTGCCATGTGCTTCTATGTGTAGTAAGCAATAGTAGGCCTCAGATACTGGATATGAAGAATCATTGCTTTGTGGTTACTGTAGTTGCCTCAGCTTTGGTTCATAAGATCATATTGTTAGTACTCTTTTTAAAAAGTGCTCTATTGTTAAGGGAAGAAAGCAGATTATTAGTGTTTGCATGGTATAACTTTAGTACTTATTTTCAACAAATATCTATTCATGTATAGAATATTGACTAAAGGGAAACACACCAAAAAGCTGTTATTTACAAATTGTGGGATTACAGGTGATTTGTATTTTCCTCTTAGAACTTTTATTTTATGAATTTTATAAGATATTCATATATTTTATAGTCAGAAAACAAAAGTTCTAAAATCAATTTATTATAGAACATGATCTTAAATTTAATGACACTTTAAAGATGAAGATTCTTAGGGATTGAATGAGTAAGAGGCTTTACAAATGAATGAATATAATTTCTGAAATGGGATTATCTGTTATAAAAATTTGTATGTCAAAACAGAACCGAACTTGAATTGTTATTTTCTGCGTGTGGAATGAGAGAAATGATTTTACATGATTTAAACGTATTTATTCACTTACATGGTATTTTACATGATTTAAATGTATTTATGGTATGTTAAATCTTTAAATATTTTTAAAGACTTAGGAATAAAGGAGTATGCTTTATGTTTATAATAATGAAAACTAACATGTCTTACTTTTTTCATTGTATGTTTCTTTTTACGTTTTTCACATATAATTTTTTTTTTTGGAGAGGTTTTTGCTATAGGGCATGTGCACTCGCCAGACAGACAGAGACAGAGAGACAGAAAGCGAGAAATCACCCCCCAGGGGGGATGGCCACACCGCAATCCCTCCTCCTCCATTCTCCTCTTGGGATCTTGGGCACACACGCACATGCGCCTGGCGTGAGTTTTAAGCCACTGGGTCTGGGACGCGAACCGCAGTCGACTACATGAGAGTCCAGCGACATAGCCATTACGCTAACTGCTGGTCCCCCAAAATAATTTTTTTTAATTGCCAGAGGGTACCTGCACATGCCAGAGTCAAAGCAAGAGAGGGGGGGAGAGGGAGGAACCACCCTGAATGAGGTATGGTCACACCACAATCCCTTCTCCATATCTCCATCCCATTGGGATTTGGGACATGCGTATACATGCCCCTGGCATGTTTCATAAGCTACTATGCTGGAATTTGAACTGTATTTAGCCATGTAGAATCTGACTCCCTAAACCACTGCATTATGGGGCCAGCCCTCGTTTTAGTTTTTTAATTATTTAAGCTTACATACACAACTTAAGTCAGACTCATGTATCCCAGAGATTCACTGTGGGACAAAAATGAGAAAGTATTAGTGTGGCAATGTTTCTCAACCTTTTAATCATTACCATTGTCCCCCAGCCTTTTTAGATTTTTTTCCTAATTTTCCTAATGAAATTTTATGCCATAGATATAAACTATATATTTGTTTTTGTAGTGTATGTAAATCTGTGATCTATACACAAAAAGAATAAGGTTTATTTATTTTTTTCCCTTCAAGAGCCTATTTTTATCCCACTTGGGGTGATATTTTCTATTTAGAATACATGTGAAAAACTGGAAGAAAAATCAACCTTACTTTTATCTCTGAAACTGTTAACCTTGTAGCATACAAGTTTTTCAGTGCACCAGTTTTTTTTTTTTTTTAACAAAAATGAAGTCAGATATGTATTTCATTTTTTCTTAATATGTTGTGAATTTCTTGACAAGTATATTTTAACAGTATCATATGTAGTGGAGAAATTAATATGGATGCATAGTATTCCATTATGTGAATTTTCTATCATTTATTTAAATGATTCCCTGTTGTCTACAACTTTTTTTTATTATAAAAGCTTCCTTAAGAATATCATTGTAGTTGAATTTTCCCATGCGTCCTTAATTATTTCCTAAGGTTAAATCACAAGAATTAGAACTATTTTATTCTGTACATTTTAATTTTTTAAAGAGATTTTTGTCTTAGGGCACATGTGCTCACCAGAGACAGTGAGAGGGAAAGTGAGAAATCACCCCTCAGGAGAGATGGCCACACAGCAGCCCCTTCTCCATTCTCTTCCTGGGGCACACGTACATACCTGGTGTGATTTTGAAGCCACCAGGTCCTGGACTGGAACTGTGGTCGGTCATGTGGGAATCCAGTGATGTAACTGCTATCCCATCTGCTGCCCCCCATTTTAATAGTTCTATGGTGTGTCTAACTCAGAAGGCAAAAATCCCTTCCCCCAAAGATAGCTACCATTAAAGTGGATTTTTTGTCCAGTTTTTTGTTGTGTATATTCTTAACAGTTTCGTATCATTAATATCTGTTTAGTTAAGAATAGATTTTACCTTTACTATAGAAATTGTTTTTTGCTTAAGGTATTTTAGTCATCTTTTTATATCACTATATTTATTTTTCTTTTCTTTTTTTAAAGTTTTTGCCATAGGGCATGTGCACTTGCCAGAGAGAAAGACCGATAGAAATAGTGAGAGGGAAAGTGAGAAGTCAGTCACCTCCTGGGTGATGCCATGCCACAATCCCTTCTCTTCCATTCTCCTCCTGGGACTTTGGGCATACGCACATATGCACATACACACACGGTGGGGGTGGAGGGACATGATTTTGAGGCTACCTGGTCTGGGACTCATACCACATTGGGCCATGTGGAAGTCCAGAGCCCTTCCACCATGTCACCTTCTGGCTCCCTGTATAATTTTTTTAAACAATATTTCACTGTATGTTATATAGTCATTTATTCATTTTTCTATTGAAGATTTTGTTTGCTATTTTAATTTACTTTTGCATACATCTTTGTTTACTTGTTTATGTCTGTATTGTAAATTCTCATTTGTATTGGAATTACTGGGCCATGTAAGAATTAGAAGTCTTTTAGTGCTCTGGTGTCTTTTTTATGTTTCCTGGGATATTTAAATCAATAGGTTTGCCTACTCTGGTATTGGTAGCATATTTTAATTACTGTAGCTTTATAGTGTTATACTTTTATATTTGGGAATATAAAAGATATGTATTTTTTCTCCGTACTTTTGGTAATGTACTTGTTTTAGATAGTTAATATTACACTTTTCTGCTTATAGGGTGGCTTTACTGATTGTATTCAGATTTATTTGTACATTTTCCTGAGGTTTAGAGTTAAATGAAGTTCAGACTGTATCAGAATAGTTATGTTGGTAGCACTTTTGAGTCAACATTTGATTTTTATAGAATTTTTAAAAAATATTTTTAGTTTTTGCTATAGAGCATGTGTGCTCACTGGAGAGAAAGCACACCCCATGCTGCAGTTCCTTCTCCTCTTGGGATTTTTGGCACAGTCTGTATTTGGCCTGCTTTTAGCTGCTGGGTCCAGGACTCAAACCACTCATCTGGCAATGTGGGATCCAATTGCCTTAATTTCCATGTCACGTGCTGATCTGATTTTTGTAGAATCTTAATCAAATTATTGTCTTTTTTTTTTTTTTTTTGGAGAGTTTTTTTGCTATAGGGCATATACAATTGCCATAAAGGCATAGAGAGACAGATACAGAGAGAAATCCCCCCCCCATGGGAGATGGCTATGCTGCAATCCCTTCTCCTCCATTCTCTTGGGATCTTGGGCACACACGCATGCACACGCACCTGGTGTGAGTTTAAACCACCGGATCTGGGACTCAAACTGTGGTTGACTACGTGGGATCTAGCGACATAGCCATTACACCATTTGCTGGTCCTGGTTTTTTTTACAACCTTTTCCCCCTTTGCGTGTCCTGGTTTTTTTTTTTTTTTTTTTTTTTTCTGGATTCAAGTGGTTTTATTTATGGGAGATGAATTAACACTACAAATTGATTATGCCTTTTTTTTTTTTTAAAGAGATTTTTGCTATAGGGTGCATTTGCTTGCTGGAGAGACACAGAGACAGAAAGCAAGAAATCAACCCCCTATGTGTGATGTCCACACCACAATCCCTTCTCCTCCATTTTCCTCTTGAGATTTTGGGGCCATGTGCAAATGTGCCTACCATGAGTTTAAGCCACCGGGTCTGAGACTTGAACCATGGTTGACTTTGTGGGAGTCCTGTGATAAAACCACTATGCCATCTTAATTATTTTCAAATGCTCTTAGCATTATGGAAGAGTTAGTTTACCTTTGTAATGAAAAATCTCTTCCATGAAACAGGGTCCTTTATCTCAGAATCATAGCTGCAAACAAATGACAACCTGTACCTGAGCATTAACTCATGACTTTAGACCTTTGTCCAAGCCTGTGTGATTGCTTAGATACAGCCTTACCTACCCACCCCTTTTGCCTTTTTTTTTTTTAATTTTTTTCCCTGAAGACTGATGCCACATGAAACTTTGAACTTATTTAAATGAATAGTTCATAAAGGAAGATACTTGGTATTAAGTGTTATATGAGGTTATTTTAAATGTTCACAAAAATTAGAGTGTATAGTAAATGTTCTGTTGTATAAAACTTGAAATATTTCTATTTTATTATTTCTCATTATTTTTTTCTCACAATTGTGATAACTTAGTACCAGTAAGACCTTAATTACTATTTATTTTTATTTTCTTTTTTGAGAAGTTTTTGCTATAGGGTGCATGCACTCACCAGAAAGAGAGAGACAGAGAGACAGAAAGCGAGAAATCACCTCCCCCCAAGGGGCGATGGCCACGCCACAATCCATTCTCTTTCATTCTCCTCTAGGGATCTTGGGCACACATGTACATGCACCTGGCCTGAGTTTTAAGCCACTAGGTCTGGGACTCAAATCGCGGTCGACTACATGGGAGTCCAGCGACATAGCCATCAAGCCAACTACTGGTCCCAAGACCTTAATTACTAATAGTCATCCAGTGCCAAGGATTCTTTAATTAAGTTTTGTTAGAACATACAGCTCCAGGGGACCAGTGGTTGGCGTAATGGCTATGTCGGTGAGCTCCCATGTAGTCAATCACGGTTCTAGTACTGACCCTAGTGGCTTAACTCACGTCGGGCGTGTGTGCATGTGTGCCCAAGATCCCGAGAGAAGAATGGAGGAGAAGGGATTGCGGCGCAGCCATCCTCCCTGGGGGGTGATTTCTCGCTTTCTGTCTCTGTCTTTCTGGTGAGCACACGTGCCCTTTAGCAAAAACCTCTCCAAAAAAGATAAAAAAGAAAGAAAGAAAGAGAATATACAGCTCCACTGCACATAGAAGTTGAAAGATTTTATTTTTATGTTTTATGTTTTGACTAAAAGTAAGCTGCCTTTCAAGAAAAGATCAAGCAGTTTTTTACTGGTCCTTTTTAATAATTATTTTCTAAATACTGGATTGTTGGAGAAATCATGATGTATTTATGTTTCTCTACACAAACAACAACCCAATAATTATTAAAACAATCCTTGAACATCCTTTCAGTCACACTTTTTTTTTGGTAGCAGCTTTTGCCATAGGGCACGTGCCCTTGCTGGAGAGGGAGAAAGAGACAGTGAGAGGGAAAAATGAGAAATCACCCCCCCAGGGGGTATGGCCACACTGCAATCCCTTCTCCATTCTCCTTCTGGGATCTTGCGCACACACAAACACTCATGCCTGGCTGGTGTGAGTTTCAGGCCACTGGATCCAGTACACAAACTGTGATTGGCCATATGGGAGTCCAACAATGTAACTACTGTGCCCTCTTTTGGGCTCTAAGTCACACATTTTTAAGAATGCATTATTTTTATTAAGTAGTACATTGTAAAGAAATACAGATAATATAAAAAATAAGTCAAGAAAAGATAAAAATGATTGTCAATTGGTTATATATCCTCACAGAAATTTCCTATAAAAATAAGCATTCATGTATGTATGTGTGTGTGTGTATATACACACACATATACACACACACAAACGCATAGAAATAGTTTTATTTTCATATCTGATTTTTATTGCATGTTCAGGTGTAGAAGTGAGATACTGAGTTGTCAGAAAAGTCATGATGCATTTTTGCTTAGAAAAACATAGAAAAATAAGTCATGACTTTTCCATTCTCCTCTCGGGATCTTGGGCACGTACGCACACATGCCCAGTGTGAGTTTAAGCCACCGGGTCCGGGACTCGAACCGCGGTCGACTACGTGGGAGTCCAGCGACATAGCCATTACGCTAACTGCTGGTCCCTGTCATGACTTTTCCAATGACCCAATATGTAGACTTAAAATGTTCTATATTAGCATGCTAGTAAATAAAAATTTTATTCTTCAAAGACACATTTTGTCATTTTTCCCAGTATCTACCTTGTTTCTCCCTCACTTCTATTCTGTTCTTTTAATGACTACTTTTCTCCTTGAAAGTAGAAGGATAGTGTGGTAGGTCTCAACTCTGGCTTGTCCGTACATTAGATTTAACTTAGGATGGTTTGGGGAATATCTGCATTCTGGTCTGCCATTCAGAGAGTCTTAATTAATTGATCATAACAAGAGACGGCATGTGGGAGGAGAACATGCTTAATCTTAGCCCGCTTACAGAAGCTTGCCCCAGCTTCTGAGTTCACTTATAGTCTGGTGAAAGCAAATAGCTGAATCCAAGGAGCCATCTTCCCCAGTTTTCCTGTCTTTAAGGAGTATGTGTATGTTTTGGGTATAGGTCTTTATAATCTCTGAAATTCTAAGAAATGCACCGCAACAAACTCCCTCATTTAATTCTGGTATTAGTTCATTCACAGTTGTTGTACTTTAATTCTGAGGAAAATTAATACATTTGTGTAGTGCAGATTAGATAGACAAGAAGATGACTGATAAGACAGTGTGGTGTTAGGGTTAGCCACACAGGTGCTAAAGCCAGACGTCCTTGTGTTATAATTATACTTTATGTCTGTTGAGCTTGGACAACTTAGTTTTAGCCTCTCTGCCTCATGTATAAAATGGAGGTAATAGGAACCAGCAAATGGCATAATGGTTATGTAATGGTCATTGGACTCCCATGTAGTCGACCATGTTTGATTTAGACTCACACCTGGCACATGTGCATGTGGGTCCAAGATCCTGATAGGAGAATGAAGAAGGGATTGCAGCATGGCCATCCTCTCTGGGGGAGTGATTTCTCACTTTCTGTGTCTCTGTCTCCCTCTTTCTGACAAGTATGCACGCCCTATAGCTAAATTCTCTCTAAAAAAAAAAAAACACACACACACAAAAAAAAACAAAAGTAATAGTCCATATTGTAGGAATGTTGTGAGGGTTCAAAATCTCAATATATGCAAAGTGTTTAAAACAGCATTTTGTATATGGGAAGTATACAATAAATAATAGTTACAACTAATTTATTACCTTTTGTATATCCTCTTTTCTAACATTTTTTACCCTTCTTGCCCATTCCTCTGAAGTTAAGTTAATGCTTTCCTTGATAAACTAGAACAGGGGCTAGCAAATGTTTTCTATAACGTGCCAGATAATAAATATTTTGTTTTTAGGGCTTGTGGCCTCCATGTGTATATTCAGTTCTACTGTTGTAGGGTAAAAGCAGCTGTAAACCATATATAATCAACAAATGAGGTGTCTGAGTCTACTTTCTTTATGGAAACTGAAATCAATTTCGTGTAATTTTCACATGTCACAAAGTATTATTTTTCTGGGGAAGAAAAATCTAAGACTGTGAAAAACATTCCTAATTCACAGGCCACACAGAATAGGCAGTGGGCTGCCGCTTTGGCCTATGGGTCATAGTTTGTTGGCCCCGGAAGCAGAATGAAAGGAACCTGCACATTCTGACAACTATTTTAGATACCTTTTCTTAGTTATATCTTCATTCTTTACTTTCCTTGTATTGGAAGAATCTAGAAAATTAATTTTTTTGCTGTCAGGGTTAGAATTTAAAAGTTCTACTCACATCTTTAAGCTTAGACCTTATTAGCACATATGTGAAACAGTGATACTTTGTGGCCTCTCTTCTCCTCAAACAAGACATATGTAAGTATGTTTTAGTGTGTTATGTTACAAGTAACAGGGATATCTGAACTGGGTGACTTACAAGGATAGAGGTTTATTTAGATTATGATTTTGGAGGTCCAAGGTCAAGGGGCCACATTTGGTGAGAATCTTCCTGTGTACGGGGACTGCAGAATCCCATGGTGGTACAAAGAATCACATGGTGAGACAGAGCTAGGGCAGAGTATATGTTCATGCTTGTGATTTGTTTCATTCTCTCCCCTTATAAATCCATCAGGATTTTATACTGGAGGTCCCACTCTAAAGACTTGAATCCTAATCACTTCCCAAAGGCCCTACTTCTTAATTCCAGAGTAAGATAAAGCTCTCACACTCTTAATCCTATCACATCTAAAGTTCATTGCATGGATTTTGAGGGGATGCATTCAAATTGTAGTATATGTTTATGGTTCTTTGGTTGTAAGCTACAGAAACACCACTGTGTTTTCCTGATCACTGGCACTTGTCTTTAGCGCTATAGTTAAGGAATCAGACATATACCTGCAGAACCAGTAGGACAGGTATGCACACATACATAATACAGTTGCCTTTTGGTAACTGTAGGGAATTGGTTCCCGAACCCCTTGAAGATAGTAAAATCCAAGAATACTTGAGCTTTACATATAAAATGGTACAACATTTGCATATAACCCATGTACATCTTCCCATATCTTTAAATCATATCTAGATTACTAATGAATAATTTTTTGAGAGATGTTTTTGCTATACGGTGCGTGCGCTCGCCAGACAGACAGAGACAGAGAGATAGAAAGCAAGAAATCACCCCCCAGAGGAGATGGCCACGCCGCAGTCCCTTCTCCTCCATTCTCCTCTTGGGATCTTGGGCACGCACGCACACGCACCCGGCGTGAGTTTAAGCCACCTGGTCTGGGACTCGAACCGTGGTCAACTACATGGGAGTCCAGCAACATAGCCATTACGCTAACTGCTGGTCCCACTAATGAATAATCTTGGCATCAAATATAAGTTGAAAGTAAAATATATAAACTTTTTTTAAAAAAATGTTTTTCACTATAGGGCACATGCACTCACCAGACAGAGAGAGACAGAGAGACAGAAAGCGAGAAACCACCCCCAGGGGGGATGGCCACGCCACAATCCCTTCTCCTCCATTCTCCTCTTGGGATCTTGGGCACGCACACACACGCGCCCGGCATGAGTTTTAAGCCACCAGGTCCGGGATGTGAACCGTGGTTGACTACATGGGAGTCCAGCGACATAGCCATTATGCTAACTGCTGGTCCCAATATATAAACTTCTTTAGCATCTCTCTTTTAGGGGAGATTTCTTTATTGATGTGGCCTGGCTGTCTGTATCCATGGTTGGTTGACTTTGTGGATGTGGAACTGGTGTTTGTATCCATATTGTATGTACACTTATATTGTACCAATAAAGACATTTATTTCAAAGAATTGGCTACATGATTATGGAGGCTGGCAAGCCCAAAATCTGTAGGGCAGACCAGCAGGCTGGAAACTAGCTGGAGCTCATACCACCATTTTGTAACAGCATTTATTTTTCAGGAAAATCTGAGTTTTTAGTTTTAAGGCCTTTTAACTTTTTAACTGATTGGATGAGGCATATCATGTCTGTCTGTCTATCTATCTATCTATCTGTCCGTCTGTCTGTCTGTCTGTTTTAAAGAGGTCTTTTACCTTAGGGCATGTGCACTTAACCAGAGAGAGAGAGGAAGGGAGGGAGGGAGGGAGGAAAAGTGAGAAATCACCGCCCCAGGGGGATGGCCAGGCCACATTCCCTTCTCCATTTTCCTCCTGGGATCTTGGACATGCACACATACATGCCTGGCATGAATTTCAAGCCACTGGGTTCGGGACTTGAACCAACCATGGTTGGCCATGTGGGAGCCCAGCTACGTAAATGCTATGCCATCTGCTAGCCCCAAGGCCTAACCATATGTTTGAGGATAATCTTCTTTACCTAAAGTCAACTGATTATAGATTATATATTTATCTTCTTCATGAAAAACAGACACAGGCACCCTTAACAGGGTCTTGTTACATGATGATCTTCACCACCACGACCCCTGCCTCCAACCCATCCAACCTGCCAGAATCAGAGGTGCACATGGACATGGGCTCAGTGTGTTCGGGTCAACCAAGATCTGAACCCAGGTTCATATGGCTCCAGCATCATAGAGTGGCACCACTTGTGCCACCATAGCTAGTGGGCCTGATTATAAATTTTAATTGCATGTATATAATATCTTTACAACAGCACTTGGATTCACATTTCTTAGAGTAACTGAGTACAGTAACCTAGCCAAGTTGACATATATATATATATATATATAAAACTAACCATCACAGAATTCAGTAAATATTTTTTCAGTAATGGGGCCAGCAGGTGGTGTGGTGGTAAGGCGCTGAACTCCCATGTGGTCGACCATGGTTTGAGTCCTGGACTTGGTGGCTTGCTTTCTCACTTTTCCTCCCTCTCTCTGTCTTTGTCTCCCTCTAGTGAGTGCACATGCCCTATAGCACATTTTAAATAATAATAATGATAATGCTAAATAAAGTTAAATTTTTAAAAATTGTCCAATAATAGAATGAATAAATGGAGAAAATAGTAAATTAAAACAGGAAATTATTTATTTAAACAATGTTGCGTAACAGAATTTATGGGGAAAAAAGGCAGATTGGCCCCACTGCAGTGGGATGCTAAGATACTGTGCTCTGAAGGCTGAGATCATATGGGAAGTCCAGATTTCATTCCTGGTCCTACGGCTGGTCATGTGGTAGATGCCTATAATCCAAGTGACTGTGGGAAGCTAAGATGGGAGGATCATAAACTCAGGTTTGACCTGGGCATCATTGCGAGACCCTGTCTTTAAAACAAAGACAAAGATCAGGCAGCTATGCTTCGGGAAACCCTGAGAAAAACTAGGCCAGTTTGTAGTGATATGAACCCAGATAGCCTTAAGGGGTAGTGTCTTCAGTGTCCACAGTTGTAATGAATTGGCTCTTAACAATTTTATTCCTCATATCATTCTGCTCAAGATTCAGCTTTCTTGGGAAACTACTATTGGCCTACCTTGAGTTTGAGTCACAGGTCTCCCTTGCCTAATGGAGGTTGGGCCATCTTGATTGACATTCATACCAAAACTACATACAAGGAGACAAGGACTGTTTCCCAACAGAGTCAGGATGCTGTTAGTACAAGAAGGAGGAAGGGATACTAGACATGTAAAAATAGCAGATGTCCATTTCACCAACGCTTGGTATCTGCCCACACAGAGGGACAGCTGGTAAGGCTGACAAGAATCAGGGCCAGATGGTGTAGAACTTTATAAGCCCTGGTTAATAACAATGGATGGACTGCATCCTCTAGAATAATAAACCATTTAAGGGGCGGGTGTGTGTGCACGTCATAGATTCCTTTGAAAATTTGAAATTTTGGGGCCAAATTTTGGGCCTTTTCCTCTCTCCAGAAAATCATACCTGTGTGTTTATATATATATATATATATATATATAGTTGATGGAAAGAGAGGCTAGTTTCTGAATCTGAAAAGTTAAAAACTTAATAGAGAGAAAGTGGTATTGCATGTATAATAATTAAGGAATTTATGCAGGGGAACCACGATAGTCACACTTGTGTTATTTATTTATTTATTTATTTATTTGAATTATTTTATTTAATTTTCTTTTCTTTCTTTTTCTCTTTCTTTTTTTTCTCTTCCTTATTTTAATTTGACCAGAGAGGAACAGAATGAGAAAAAGAGAGAGAAAGCAAGAAAGCAAGCTGCCAGGTCTGGCATTTGAACCATGGTCAGCCATGTGGGATTCCAGGACCCTTAACCACCTTGCCACCTTCTGGCTGCTTATTTATTTTTAATTTCTAGAAGGTGCTTATGCCTGCCAGAGAGAGGGAGAGAAAGAAGGAAAGGGAGAAAACATCCCCCAGTGGAATGTGGTCACTCCGCAATCCCTTCTCCGTTTCTCTATCCTGTCAGGATTTGGGGGCACACATGCACATGCATGTGGCATGTTTTTCAAGCTGTCATGACTGGGATTCAAATGATGGTTAGCCATGTAGGATCCAGCTACCTTAATCACTAGGCTATGGGACTGACCCTATAACCATAGTGAGCCTTTAACTCATTTATCAATAGAAGATTCTTGAGAATCACTTTTTTGAGTCCAAAAGTATTGAGCTCAAGCATAGTATGAAGAGCTGATCACTTTATCATGTATTTGTATGTAACATTTTTAAAATTCCACAGTCTGTGTATGCTATTGTTCTGATACTTTCATACATGTTGAAAGTCTAAGATTAGTCTTAACACTGAGAAATTTTTCATCAATGAGAATGTAATAAATATTATTTGGGGGGGGGGGCATGAGAGGTTTTCGCTATAGGGCGCGTGCGCTCACCAGACAGACAGAGAAAGATAGAGAGATAGAAAGTGAGAAATCACCCCCCGGGGGGATGGTCACGCTGCAGTCTCTTCTCCATTCTCCTCTCGGGATCTTGGGCACGCACGCACACGCACCTGGCTTGAGTTTTAAGCCACCGGGTCCGGGACGGAAACCGCGGTCGACTATGTGGGAGTCCAGCAACATAGCCATTACGCTAACTGCTGGTTCCCAATGAATATTATTTTTAATTGTTCTTAATCTTAACCAGTTCATACTGTATTGAGAATTCTACTGGTTAGTGAGAGTAGCTGGCGTAGTTGGTGTCTGGAACTAATTCTACACAGAGATTCCTTTATAATCATTTTTCTAACGTACTATAACAGAGTCATTGTTCAGCTGTGATACAATTTCTGTTTAATTGAGGTGTTTGTGTATGTATGATTACTTTTATTATTATTATTTCATGGGGAAAAAAATAAGCACCCTCAATAGGATTTCATGCAAAAAACCCCAGCCTTCCCAGTGAACCAGTATTATCAGCATGTATGTGTATGCTATGTGTACAGGCCAACCCAGAAACCAAATCCTGGTCTCCCATATGGCTTCCAGCATTGCTGAGTGTTGTGCTGCTGCTGCACCACTGCAGGTGGGGTTTTTGTTTTGGTTTGTTTTTAAGGTTTATGATTTATCACGAGAATGTTCTTTTTTGGGGAGTTTAAGGAATATTCTCATACCCCCAGTTTTTTTTCTTTTGCCAGGGGCTCGTACTCAACAGAGAGAAGCAGAGAAAGTGGGGGTGGGGGAGAAAACACTGCCCAGTGGGATGTGGTCATGCCCTTCTCCATTTCTCCATCCTGGCAGAATTTTATGGACACATGCACATGTGCCTAGCATGTTTTTAGCCACTAGGCTGGGATTCAAATCATGCACTTGACCTTGTAGAATCCAGCTTCTTATTTATTTATTTATTTGAGAGGTTTTTGCTGTAGGGCACGTGCGCTCGCCAGAAAGACAGAGAGGGACAGAAAGCGAGAAATCACCCCCCGGGGGACTGGCCATGCTGCAGTCCCTTCTCTTCCATTCTCCTCTCGGGATCTTGGGCACACATGCACATGCGCCCGGCGTGAGTTTAAGCCACCGGGTCCGGGACTCGAACTGCAGTCGACTACGTGGTAGTCCAGCGGCTTAGCCATTACGCTAACTGCTGGTCCCAGTCATTGATGCTTTTTTTCAGTTACCCCATAGTTGGATATGGATAAAAAAGTAGGGTAGAAGCACATATCTGGCAGTTTTGTCCTTTTCTTTGTTTTTGTATTTGTTTTACTTTTACTGTAGAAAATGAGACCTGATACATAAAATTTAGCCATTATATATGGAAGATAGCTATGAGTTTACACATGTGAGCACCTGGATCTTGTTTCCTGGTTCTGTTACCAGAACTGCAAATTACTGTGATCTTTGGTAAGATCATTTTCTTTGTGTCTCTTTCTTTTTCACTATAAAATATAAATGATAAGAATAGTAGCCCTACCTTGTGGTCATGAAAATGAACTGTTATATTCTATATGAAGCACTTAGTTACAGAATATTAGATATTATCATTACTTTATTATTCCTTTTTTGTTATTGTTGATGATCAAAACCTTGTTACTTATTCTGACTTGATTTTTGAAGTTGCCATTTATTTCTCATAGAATTTTTGGCAGACAGTTTAATGTAAAGGAATACTTTATACATTATTCTTTTTAGCTAGAACAAACTGAAGGTGCAGAAGAATGAATATTTTCTTAAATT
The DNA here is from genome assembly GCF_000334495.1 of Tupaia belangeri chinensis. NCBI lineage: Eukaryota > Metazoa > Chordata > Mammalia > Scandentia > Tupaiidae > Tupaia > Tupaia belangeri. The sequence goes on from NW_006159751.1 coordinate 1,547,477, forward strand.
CTTAAGACCTAGTGAACTGGTCTGAATGCTTTTATGCACTTGGTTAACCTTTATGCCATTCAGAATGTGAGACCAGTTTGTGCTAATTTCCATTCCTCAGTTAGAAAGGTTTGATTAAAAAAAGGATCACCCTGCTGTTCATTAACATCATTAGGACTATAAAGAAAAATACTGCTTGTAATTATGAAGACCCAGAGAACTCTTTTTGAACATGCAAACCTGGTTTGGATTTAGAGTTCCTCTCTCTCTCTCTCTCTTTTTTTTTTTTTAAGAGATTTTTGTTATAGGGCATGTGCACTCGCCAGAGAGACAGCAAGAAATCACCCCCCACAGGGGATGGCCACACTGCAGTCCCCCCTCCTCCATCCTCCTCTTGGGATTTTGGGCATGCATGCACACATGTCTGGCATGAATTTCAAGTCTCTGGGTCCAGGACTTGAACTACTGTCGACCACATGGGAGTCCAGCAACATAACCATCATGCCATGTGCTGGTCCCTAGAATTCTTCTAAAAATGTATGTAAATAATATTTGTAGATTGCTTTCTATACACTTTTACAGACTTTGGTCATTTGAGCTTCACAATTTTGTGGAAAAGGTAGGACAGAAAGTATTGCTCCTACTTTTTTCCTTTTTTTAAAGTTATTTTATTTAACTTTATTTATTTTTAAATTTTGATCAGAGAGGGAAAGAAGCAAACACATAAGAGAGAAAGAAAGAGAGAGAGAAAGGAAGCCTCCAGGTCCATGACTAGAACTGCAATAGGCCATGTGGGAGTCCAGTGCCCTTAACCACCATTTTCTTTGTGTCTCTCTTTCTTTTTCACCTGCTGGCCCCTGCTCCTACTTTTCAAGAAAAGAAATTTAGACACCCAAGAATTTCAGTTAGTTTTCCAAAGGTGTAGCTAGTTAGGTCTGTTTTTATCTTTGATTAGTTTTCACTCTATCAATACATCAAAGAGCTCCTTTGTAGAATCACTTCCTTCTATATGATCTACTTATTATTTCCAGAATGTAAAATTGAACTGTTGAAATTGCAGGCCTTTTCACTTGGCCAGAAGTCCCCCACCCCTTAAAAAAAAAAAAAAAAAAAAAGATTTTTTTTTTTTTAAAAAAAAGATTCTTTTTTTTTTTTTTTTAGAGCTGTTTTAGATTCACACCATAATTGAGCAGAAGGTAGAGACTTCTCATCTACAGTAGTTCCCCTTATCTGCAATGCATATGTTCCAAGACCTGAAGTAGATGCCTGCAACTACAAATATTAATAGTTCCAAGTTCTCTATATGCTATTTTGTTTCCTATTCACACATACCTGTGATAAAGTTTAAGTTATAAAGTAGGCATGTAAGAGATTAATAAGAATGATTTTAACAATATAATGTAATAAAAGTTATATGAATGGTGTCTCTCATTGTCTCTCTCTCTCTCTTTCTGAGTATCTTATTGTACTTCTGTTACACACCTACTTTCAGCCCATGACTTATTGTAGGTACAAACTACAGAAAGTGAAACTGCAGATAAGGAGGGAATTACTGTCCCTCCTGCCCTTACATGCAAAAATCTCTTTCATTATCAGCAGTTCTCACCAGAATGGCAATTCGTTACAATGGATGAACATACAGGAACACATCATTTTCACACAAAGTCCATCGTTTGCATTAGGACTCACTCATGGTATGAGCCCTGATTTGTTCTGTGGTTTTTTTGACAGATGAATAATGATGTATCTGTCGATATAGTATCCTAGAGAGTAGTTTCATGGCCCTAAAAGTCCTTTGTGCTTATGTCTTTTTTTGTTTGGCTACATATCACATAAGGGAACAAGATAACAAGTTCTGCCACATTTTATCACAAGTTTAAACTTTATAGGTTTGGGATTTTGAAATATTTGTTTCAAAAATATGTCCTCAAACTATATCTTATTTTAATAACTTAATTGATTTTAAATACAATTCTGATTGAGAAGGCATTATGAAGGATTCTGTTTTTACAGTATTACTAGTCAATCTATCTCATTTCAAAAAGGAGAATGACTTTGTACTTTTAATAATTTTTTTTAGAGGTTTTTGCTATAGGGCTCATGTGCTCGCCAGAAAGACAGAAAGTGAGAAATCACCCCTCAGGGGGGATGACCACACTGCAATCCCTTCTCCTTCATTCTCCTCTTGGGATCTTGGGCACTCACGCATACGCGCCCAGCATGAGTTTAAGCTACCAGGTCCGGGACTCGAACCGCAGTCAACTACATGGGAGTTCAGTGACATAGCCTTTATGCTAACTGCTGGTCCCAGTAATAATTTTTAAAAGAATTATTTATTTATTTAATTCCGTTTATTATTATTATTTAATTTGACCAGAAAGAGACAGAGAGAGAAAGGGAAAGTTAGAAAGCAAGCTGGTAGGTCCAAGACTCAAACCATGGTAAGCCATGTGGGACCATGCCACCTGTGGCCCCTTGTAATCATTTTTAAAGCAAGTATGCATTAGGGGCCAGCAGATGGCATAATGATTGTGTCCTTGGACTTCCGCATAGTCAGCACAGTTCCAGTCCTGGTGCTGGTGACTTAAAACTCATGCCAAGTGTGTGTGCATGCCTGCCCCAAACCCCAACAGAATGGAGGAGAAGGGATTATAGCATAGCCATCCCCCCAGGAGGTGATTTCTCACTTTGTCTCTCCAGCAAGTGCACATGCCCCAGAGCAAAAATCTTTCTTTAAAAAAACAAACAAACAAAAATAGTATGCTTTATATTCTGTAATGCTTATGAGGTGATACACATACATTGGATTGTCAGAAAAGTCACAGTGTATTTTTCTATGCAAAAATGCATCATGACTTTTCCAGTGACCCAATACATTTAAATAATGACATTCTTTGCAAAAGTATTTTCAGAACCTCTGCTTTGTCTTCATGGGCCTTGTGCAAATTTTTCTGAGAATACAAAATGATCCTTACCTTGTTTCTAACAAACTTGACATTGGTAGAGAAGGCAAGGCTAATTATGAAAAAATTAGAAGAGAGGTAGCCAAACTACAGTCTGTTTTGTATGACCCACAAGCTTAGAATGGCTTTGGCTTTAAAGGGTTGCTTTTGAAAAAAAAGCAACTTTCTGACGAACTCCCCAAAATTGTTTTCCAAGTGGCTGTGCCATTTCACATTCTCAGCAACAATGTATAAGAGTACCAGTCTTACCACATCTTTGCCAACACTTGTTATTGTTCATTTTCCTTATTTTTTAAATGTTTGCTATAGGGCACATGTGCTCTCCAAAGAGAGACAGTGAGGGTGAGTGAGTGAAAGAACCCCTTACGCGGGATGGCCAACCTGCAATCCTTTCTCCTCCATTCTCTTCTTGAGATTTTGGACACACACATGCTCACCTACCTTGTTTTTTAAGCCAGCATGTCCAGGATTCAAACCGCGCAGTTGGCCATGTGGGATCCAGCCACCTTAACCACCATGCCACCAGCTGCCCCCCGCCCCATTCTTTTTGTTTGTTTGTTTTTAGAGAGAGTTCTGCTATAGGGCGTGTGCATTTGCCAGAGAGACAGAAAGTGAGAAATTACCACCCAGGGGGGATTCCTCATGGCTGAAGGCATGGTTTGAATCCTGGAGCCAGTTGGCCTGAAAATCATGCTGGGTGCATGTGTGTGTGCCCCAAATCCCTAGAGTAGAATGGAGGAGAAGAGAAGAAATTGTGGCATGGCAATTGCTCTGGGGGGTGATTTCTTTCTTTCTGGTGAGTACACATGCCCTATAACTGGGCCGGGGGCCGGGGGGGATTTGAAAAGAAAATGTAACCATCGATTATGTGTGAAAAAGAGGCAATGAGAGGTCAGGTAAAGAAGAGAGGATTGCAGACAAAAATTAATAGACACAATGTGCATTTTAAAGCTGAGATATGTCCTGGTGTGTTCAGGGAAGCCATGCTCTAAGCCCATCTCCTAGACTCCCAAAATATTCAGACAAGGTCTTTTCTCTGTCTCTGGCTGGCTGTGTCTCTGTCTCATGCTCTCTCTCCCTTTCTGTTTGTCTCACGTTCTCTCTCCCTTTCTGTCTCACACTCTCTCTCCCTTTAAATTTTTTTAACTTTTTTTTTTTTTTTAATTGTTCAGGCACCTCTCCTCAGCTTGGGCCTTTTCTTTCACTTGTTAATTTCAGAAGCCATTTTAAAGCTGAGATGTGTCATGTGTTCGTGCAGCCCACTAGCGTGCCATGCGGTTTTCATTTTTTACTTTTTTTGGTAGTGTTTTCCTATTTCTTTTTGCTTGTATTTTTTAATCTTACTTTCTTACTCAAAGCTTCACTCTCCAGACATTTAATGTCTACATATGCCTAGGTGCACAGTAGCAAAGCATCTGAATCCTTTTAGATTCATTGAAATCCTCAACACTTATTGAATCTCCTGCTTTAACAAAGAAATTTCTTTCTGTAAATCTGAACTCCTAATCTTACTATTTATACCACATTGTTAAGCACCATAGAGGAAAGATTTTGTCACAGAATGATCAGAAACAAGCATAGAGGTTCAAGAAACATGAGAAACCAAGAAAATGTCTCTCCCATAAGGGAAAAGAACAATACCTCATCATCTACAAACAGTACAGTAGAATTCTTGGAAATGTCTGATAAAGACTTCAGAATATTCATATTGACAAAACTAAACAAGATGCAAGAGCTTAGAGATAATGAACTCCAGAAGATGCAGAAGAAAAGAGACAAGTTCCAGGAGGTGTTGAAATTCTTTCATGATCTAAAAGAGGAAATACACACCATGAAAAAGAATCAAATGGAGCTATTAGAGATGAAGGCTGCCCTTCAGGAAATCAAAACATCCCTCAAAAGTATTAAAAGCAGATTAGTCCATGCAGAAAATCGAATCTCATATGCTGAAGGTAAAACCTCTGATCTAGAAAAAACAACCAAAAAAACCTGAGAAAATAACCCAAGAAAATGAGAATACTATACAAGAAATACTAGAAAGCATTAAGCGCCCAAACATTCTGATAAATGGTATTCCAGAAGGTGAGGAAACTAATAAAGTCATAGATAATCTATTCCGTGATATCTTGGAAGAAAACTTTCCAAATCTAAAGAGACATTCAAATATCCAGACCCAAGATATACAAAGGACCCCTAATAGAATCAACCCAAGAAGATCTTCTCCAAGGCACATCATAACCAGACTGGTCAAATCTACAGACAAAGACAAGATACTAAAATTGGCAAGAGAGAAACGTCAGGTTACTTATAAAGGTTATCCGTTCAGGCTAACCTCAGCTCTCATCAGAAACAATGTGAACAAGAAAAGAATGAGAAAATATATTCAAAGTGTTAAGTGAAAAACACTTTCAACCAAGAATACTATACCCAGCAAGATTATCTTTCATATGGAAAGAAAGAATAAAAACATTTTCAGATAAACAAGTCTTGAAAGAATTTGCCAGTAGCAGACTCACTCTTCAAGAAATTCTGAAAGGATTGCTTGACCAGTGAAACTAAAGATACATACAGAAATAAGAGAACAAAAGGCAACCACAACAATGACCAATTTAATGCTAGGGACAAGAAATATCAATAACAACGTAGAATGTTAACTTCCAGGATTTAAATGGAAAGATTGAACCATAGCAACACTGCATATTTTCAACAGAAGAGAGTTTGAACATAAGGCTAAACTGGCAAAATAGAATTTTATGACTTTTGAGTAAACATTACTGATTTTTTTTTACTATGCTTTGATTTCCCAATTTAAATAATTTACTTTCTTTTCAGTTGTTGATAGGTTTAGCAATATGTTAAAGTATTTTTCTTGTTTATTTCTTCAAATGGTTTTGTTTGTTTGTTTGTTTTTGCTATAAGGTGTGTGCACTCACCAGAAAGACAGAGAGAGACAGAGACAGAAAGCAAGAAATCACCCACCTGGGGGGATGGCCACGCCGCAATCCCTTCTCCTCCATTTTCCTCTCTGGATCTTGGGCACACAGGCACTCAAGCCCAGCATGAGTTTAAACCACTGGGTCCCGGACTCAAACCGTGGTCGACTACAAGGGAGTCCAGCAACAAAGCCATTAAGCCAACTACTCGTCCCAGTTTTAGCTTCTGATTTAACAATTAATGTTCTGAGATTATATCCCAAAGAAAAGAATGATAAGTATAGATAAAAATTTATGCACCAATATTAATTGCATTATCTACGGATATAATAATAGAGACCATGTAGCATCTAGCAAGAAGGAACTGGAAAATATTTGGGAATATTCTTATTTTGTGGGAGAATTTGTGTAACTTCAATAATGCTTGTTGCATTGATTCAGAAATCGGAAATACTTATTGGACAGGGCTTTGACTGGAATGTCATATCTGAAGATTAATCAGAGAACTATGGAACTAAGGACAGAAGCTCTTAGAAAGATGGCCTGGTACCATAAATAGTTGTACCTGGCAGAGAGGATTAGAGAAGATAATATGAAGGAATTTGTAACATAAAATAACCTGGACTTTTCCATCCCAGTATTGTAATCAGTAGAGATTGCAAAAGAGCAACCACACCAGAGAATTATCTTGACTTTGAAGGAAGAAAAAGAGACTGATCTTTGCTAGCAGATGGTATATCACAGAATACACTTGGGCAGGGCTGAATTGAGAAAATTTATGTGTGACTAGTGTGGTGGGCATTTGCTTTTCAACAATTTGAGTAGTTGACATGTAAATATTTTCTCAAAAATATTTAAAACCATACTGTTTCTGTTGTTATAGAGTCACAAACAAAATTAAACAAAATTATAAGAAAAATTTTGAACATTATCTTTAAAATTCAGTATTTGAAAGTTGTTTGTTAACTTTCAATAACTATGGAGTATGAGTTAAAATTTTTTGATATGTAAAGTAAATGTTTGTGGAAAAAGGTAAAAATAAATTAAAATAAATATACAAATAAATAGACACAATTTGCAGTATAAAATGCACCTTGAAGGGCATGGAGGTTGTTGATAGAAAGAGCAAATGGCTGTGGCATTACCAGTCCTAGCAAGAGGTAAAAACCAAGGTGCTGGTGTTTGACAAAGAGGAAGTGGTGAATGTAAGAGGAAGAAAAACAAGGCAAGTTTCTTTGTTTCTGTGAGGCTTCTAAACTGGAATATCAACTGATTTAACCTGCTAAGGATTATACTTTGTGTTATTTCATCTAATATATTGTGTATTCTAGCCTAAGGCTAAAAATTTTTATTCTAGCCAGAAAACAAGAGCCTAAGGGCTGTCTGCCATGATACTTTTAATGGGTTATTGAGAGATTTTAGTTCACAGCATATGCGTTGAAGAATTTGCTACCATCTTTTAATTTTTTTTAGCCTATCTTAAATTATATAAAGTTGTCTATTAGGTTTCTTATTGTTATTTAAAACCAAATCCTTAATAGTGTTCTTACACCAACCAGTTTACAAAAAAGTTCTTTGATGTATATTGCCTCATTTAGTGCTCTCACCACACCTGAGTGGTTGATGATATTCTCATTTTAAATGTGGAGGAGGCCATAAAATAAAGTGGTTAGGAGCCAGGATGGGGGCACAAAGCCTAGATTCAGATGACTAAGTGCCAAGTTTTGATAAGCTATTTAACCTCTCAGCTATGTTTTCACTTGTGAAAAGTGATTCTTATTGATAGCAAAGAGATGTATAAAAAAGGTAACTAAACATGAAGTTCTTAGTACCATTCTTGACACATAGTAGGTCCTCAGTAAGTGTTAAACTGTAACAAGGTCTCATTTATAGATTGTAAGAATTGAGTGATGTTAAGAAGTCCAAAGAATTGCAATAGGTCAGTGCTTATGAACCCCAAGTCCTATTTGCCAATTTATTTAGTTAGCTTTACCGTTTTTATTATATACTTACTGGACATAAATTTACTGACCTAAAATTTTAATTTTGGTGGAGACCAGACCACAGACTAGATGTTAATAAATAGCAAAAGAGACTTTTTTAAAAGAGGTTTTTGCTATAGGGTACATGCACTTGCCGGAGAGAGAGAGAGAGACAGACAGTGAGAGGGAAAGTGAGAAATCACCCCTCGGGGGGATGGCCACCTCACAGTCCCTTCTCCTTAATCTTCCTCTTGGGATTCTGGCCATGCCTGCACATGCATCTGACATTTTTCAATCTGCTGAGTCCAGGCCTTGACTGAGGAGTTGGCCATGTGGGATCCAGTGCCTTAACCATCATGCCATTTGCTGGCCTGGAGGAAAACATAGTTTTAATATAATTTACCAAAAATTAGCTCAAGCATAAATAAACAACTAAAAGCAAACACCTGGGGGGACAACTTTGAATGACCAAAAAAGTGGGTATTCTTTTTTCTCTTGAGGTTTTTTTACTTTAGGGTGTGTGTACTTACCAGAGAGAGAGAGATAGTGAGAGATCACTGACAGAAAATGAGAACTCCCCTCCCCCTCCCGGGATCTTGGGCACGACCACATACCTAGCATGAGTTTCAAGCCACCGGGTCCGGTACTAGAACCGTGGTCGAACATATGGGAGTCCAGTGATGTAATCACTATGCCATCTGTTGACCCCAGAAGTTGGTATTCTTTTTTTAAAGAGAAGTTGTTGTTGTGGTGTTTTTTTTAAGAATTATTTATTTACTTAATTCCATTTGTTATTATTTTTTAATTTGACCAGAGAGAGGGAGGAAGGGAGAGGGAGAAAGCAAGCCACTTGATGCGAGACCGAAACCATGGTTGGCCATGTGGGTCGACCACAGCTAAAACCTATCCAATAATAGTAATAATAATAATAATTTTAGCTTTTGGAGAGTGTTTGTTTGTTTGTTTGTTTTTGCTATAAGGTGTGTGCACTCACCAGAAAGACAGAGAGAGACCGAGAGACAGAAAGCAAGAAATCACCCACCTGGGGGGATGGCCAC
>NW_006159751.1:1556435-1566859 GCF_000334495.1 Tupaia belangeri chinensis
GCACTCAAGCCCAGCATGAGTTTAAACCACTGGGTCCCGGACTCAAACCGTGGTCGACTACAAGGGAGTCCAGCAACAAAGCCATTAAGCCAACTACTCGTCCCAGTTTTAGCTTCTGATTTAACAATTAATGTTCTGAGATTATATCCCAAAGAAAAGAATGATAAGTATAGATAAAAATTTATGCACCAATATTAATTGCATTATCTATGGATATAATAATAGAGACCATGTAGCATCTAGAAAGAAGGATAGTTGAATTATTGTAGATTTATTTTTTTATTACTTGTTATGTAATTATGAAAAATTTTAGTGACCTTGGAAAAAATGAGGTAATACTTGCAAGGAAAAGAAGCAAATTTCAAAATTGTAACACTGTAGCCTCTAGTGTCAAGCATTAAGCCTAGTGTTAAGAATAGTTCATTCTGGGGAACCAGCAGTTAGCGTAATGGCTATGTTGCTGGACTCCCACGTAGTCGACCGCGGTTCACGTCCCGGACCCGGTGGCTTAAAACTCACGCCGGGCGCGTGTGTGTGCGTGCCCAAAATCCCGAGAGGAGAATGGAGGAGAAGGGATTGCGGCGTGACCATCCCCCCTGGGGGGTGATTTCTCGCTTTCTGTCTCTATGTCTCTGTCTGGCGAGCGCACACGCCCTACAGTGAAAATCTCTCCAAAAAAAAAAAAAAAAAAGAATAGTTCATTCTGGGGACCAGCAGATGGCGTAATGGTTATGTTGCTGGATTCCCATGTTATTGACCATGATTCAAGTCCGGGACTCGGTGACTTAAAACTCAAGCTAGGCACATGTGCTCCTTGCATGCCCAAGATCCCGAAAGGAAAATGGAGAAGGGATTATGGCATGGCCATGCTCTCTGGGAGGTGATTTCTTGCTTTCTGTCTCTTTGGAAAGCACTTGCACCCTATAGCAAAAATCTCTCTTTAAAAAGAAAAAAAGATAGTTCATTCTGGACTAATGTTTACTGAATAGCTCTTATATGTTTGATATAGAAGCTTTCTAGCTAAGGGACCAGCAGTTGGCATAATGGCTGTGTCGCTGGGCTTGCATTTAGTCGACCGCAGTTCGAGTCCCAGACCCGGTGGCTTAAACTCACCTTTGGCATGTGTGTGCGTGTGCCCAAGATCCCGAGAATGGAGGAGAAGGGATTGCAGCGTTGCCGTCCCTCCTGAGGGGGGTGATTTCTTGCTTTCTGTCTCTCTGGCTCTGTCTTTCTGGTGAGCACATGCACCCTATAGCAAAACCTCTCCAGATAGGTAGGTAGGTAGGTAGGTAGGTAGGTAGGTAGGTAGATAGATAGATAGATAGATAGATAGATAGATAGATAGATAGATAGATAGATAGATAGGAACTTTCTACATAGTACAGAAATAAAATAGAACTCCTTTTGAACTTAAATTTATTTTCCTTGTGGTAGTGACCCACCTTATTGCTTTATTCCTTGTTTAAGGAAACTCCTCAGAAGTTTCTTTATAATACTATCTCCAGTTTCTTTCCTGAACACATTATTCCACTGAAATTAGTTTATGTAGTCTCCAGTGACCTCCAGTGGTCAGTTCTGAGTCCTCATCTTACTTGACTTACAAGCAGCATTTGACGGCTGATCTAGGTCCACCTTTTTGTAATATTTTCTTCTCTTTATTCCAAGAAACCACACACAAGGTTTCCCCCCTGCTTCACTGGTTGTACCTTTTTGTGTTCCTCTGATGGCTCCTCTGCCTATGATTTGTTTGTTTTAGTTAATATGGTAAACTGTTTATTGTTGTAAAAATGTTTAACTCAATTATAATTAATCATTTTTGTATACAGAATTATTAAGTACATTCACATCGATGTGCAGGCTTCAACCTCATCCATCTCTAGAATTGGTTTCCACAAATGAAACTTCATGCCCATTAAACAATAGCTCTCCATTTTTCCTTTCCCCAGCTCCTGGCCAACCACCATTCTGATATTCTGATTATTGACCATATGAATTTGAATACTCTAGGTACCTCATATAAATAGAAGTATGTATTATTTGTCTTTTTGTTACTGGCTTCTTTCATTCAGAATAATGTACTCAAGGTTCATCTATATCGTAGCATGCGGTAGAATTACCTTTTTATCCCAAATAATTATTTAATTTTATTTACTATTATTATTTTTTAATTTGACCAGAGAAGAACTGGGGGAGGAGAATGGGGGAAGTGAGAAACCAAGCTGCCAGGGGACCAGCAGTTGGCATAATGGCTATGTCACTATACTCCCATGTCTTCGACCACGGTTTGAGTCCCGGACCCGGTGGTTTAAACTCATGCTGGGTGCGTGCACGGGTGCCTAAGATCCCAAGAGGAGAATGGAAGAGAAGGGATTGCAGCGTGACCATCCCCCCGGGGGGTGATTTCTCACTTTCTGTCTCTCTGTCTCTTATCTTTCTGGCAAGCGCATGCACCCTATAGCAAAAACCTCTCAAAAGAAGAAAAAAAAAAGAAAGAAAGAAAAAAAAAACAGGAAGCAAGCTGCCAGGTCCAGGACTTGAAATGTTGTCAGTCATGTGAGAGTCCAGTGCCTTAACTACCACTCCATCTGTTGGCCCCAGGAATTTCCTTTTTAAGGCTGAAAAATATTCATGTGTGTGTGTACAAGTCACATTTTGAGCTTTCATTCATCTGTCAATGGACACTTGGATTGCTTCTACTTTTGGGCTATTGTGAATAAGACTGCTATGAACATGGGTGTATGTATATCTGACTTTCTGCTTTCATTTCTTTGAATTCCTTCCATTCTTCCCACCCAGAATTGAGACTGCCAAATCATGTGATAATTATGTTTATAATTATTTGAAGAACCACTTTTTCATAGTGGCTGTACTATTTTACATTCCCACCCACAGTCCACCAGGGTTCCAATTTCTCTATATCCTGACTAACATTTATTTTCTATTTTTGTTTTTAATTATAGTCATCCTAATGGATGTGAAGTAGTCTCTCACTGTAGTTTTGATTTGTGTTTCCCTAATGACTAGTGACACTGGACATCTTTCCTGTGATTATTTATTTTTTAGATTTGCTGTAGAGCACATACACTTGCCCGAGAGAGACAAATGGAAAGTAAGAAATGAGCCCCCTTGGTAGGGAGAGGAGAGATGGACGCTCTGTAGTCCCTTCTCCTCCATTCTTTTCTTGGGATTTGGGCACGTGTGCATATCCAATGTGTTTTATTTTCAAGCTGCCAGGACTCAGCCATGTGGGATCCAGCTCCTTACCCACCGTGCCACCTGCTTGCCCTTTCCTGAAATTGTTGATCATTTACATGTCTTAGAAATGTCTACTCAAGGCCTTTGCCCATTTTTAAATTGAGTTCTTCAGACTTTTTGTTGTTGAGTACTAGGAGTTCCTTAAAATTTTTGATACTAACCCATATCAGATAAACGATTTTCAAATATATTCTCACTTAGTGGGTTGCCTCTTCACTCTTTATCCTTTGATGCACAGAAGTTTTTCATCTTGATATAGTCCAGTTTTTTTTTTTCCTCTTGTTGCCTATGCTTTTGGTTTCATATCTAAGAAATTACTGCTAAATCCAGTGTCATGTAGCTTTCTCCCTGTCTTTGGATGTTACCGTTTTGCTCTCATGTTTAGGTCTTTGATCCATTTTGCATTACCTTTTGTAGATGGTGTAGGCTGAGGATCCAACTTCATTGTTTTGCATGTGGATACCCAGGTTTTCTAGCCCGTTCATTGAAAAGACAGCCCTTTTCCATAACCAAATGATCTTGGCCCCTTTGTCAAGAACCATTTGACCAAATGAGTAAGGGTTTATTTCTCAGCTCTTTAATCTACAAACTTGGTATGTTGGATTTTTATTTTCATTCTTTTTAAAATACTAATTTCCTTTTCTTAAAAAAAAAAAAGGGGGGGGTATATTTTCCTCTCTATTCATGATAGAGTGTATACAAGTGCCAGGGCTGAGGGGTATATGGAGAGGAAAGAGAAGCACCCTCCACAGAGCTGGTCATGCGGTGTTCTTCTAGGCCTCTCGCTCCTCAGGTTTGGGGTCCTTATGCATATGCCTGGTACCTTTCAGCCTGACTGGGGATTTGAAATACAGATGTGTGGTGACCCAGCTTCTTGTGAGCATCACATCACTGCTGTGTCATGGGTCTAGTCTTCATTTTACCCTTTGACTTTTTTTTTCTTCTTCTTCTTCTTCTTCTTCTTCTTCTTCTTCTTTTTTTTTTTTTCTTTTTAAATCTAGATTTTTTTCTTTCTTTCTTTTTAAATAATTATTTTCTTTATCTTTATTTATTTGCCACAATCCCTTCTCCATTCTCCTCTCAGGATCTTGTGCACACATGGAAACGCGCCTAGTGTGAGTTTAAGCCACCAAGTCCAGGACTCGAACTACGGTCGACTGCATGGGATTCCAGTGACAGAGCTATTACGCCAACTGCTGGTCCCACCCTTTGATTTCTTCTTTGAAGCATGGATTTTTTTTTTTTTTTGAAAGGTTTTAGCTGACCAGACAGACAGAGAGAGACATAGAGACAGAAAGCGAGAAATCACCCCCCAGGGGGGATGGTCACAATCCCTTCTCCTCCATTCTCCTCTCGGGATCTTGGGCACGCACACACATGTGCCCGGCATGAGTTTTAAGCCACCGGGTCCGGGACGCGAACCGCGGTCGACTATGTGGGAGTCCAGCGACATAGCCATTACGCTAACTGCTGGTTCCCAAGCATGGATTATTGAGAAGTATGTTAGTTTCCAACTATGAGAGGACTTCAGAAAGTTCATGGACAAATGGAGTTAAGCGCAAGTTTATTTTGGCACAAAAAGGTTTATTTAACTCATGCAGTTTTTTCATAATATACATTTTCCATGAATTTTTGAAGACCCCCCCTCATATTTGACAATTTTCCTATTATCTTTCTGTTACTGATTTCTACTTTAATTCCAGTGTAGTAAGAAAACATATTCTGCATGATTTAAATTCCTTTAAATGTATTGAGACTTAGTTTATCGTCTAGGACACATTCTGTCTTGGTAAGTGTTCCATGTGCATTTTAAATTTGTATTCATTTGTTGTTGGATGAAGTATTCCATAAATGTCAATTAGACCCGGTTGATTGAATTTATCTATTTTTTCCTTACATTTTTGTCACCTTTTGCCTAAAGTATTTTGACACTGTTGTTAGGTGCATTTACATTGAGGATTGTTACGTTTCCTTGGAGAATTGACCCCTTCATCATTGTGTAATACTACTCTTTATCCCTAATAATTTTCATTATTCTGAAGTCGTTTTGATACAAAATTAACATAGCACAATATATCTTTCTCTATTCCTTTACTTTTAATCTATGTGTATTTATATTTGTTTTCTTATAGACAGCATATCATTGGATCTTGGTTTTGATTCACTGTCTATTTTTATTTGGTATATTTAGACCTCTGATGTTTAAAGTGGGGCTGGCTCTGTGGCATGATGGTTAAGGCAGCCACATCTAGAAACTAATTCTTACCCCCTCCACTGCTACTGCTTTGGTTCATGTTCCCTTTTTGGGTTGTTTCAGTTGCCTTCAATTATTCTTCCTGCCTCTGCCCTTGACTTCTTTCACAACCATAGAGAGCTTTAAAAAGTTCGGTGCCGGCAGGTGGCGTGATGATTAAGGGTGCTGGACTACCACACAATCAACCACGGTTTTGAGTCTCAGACCTGGTGGTTTGCCTTCTCACTTTCCCTCTCCCTCCCTTCCTCTCTCTCTCTCTCTCTCTTTTGCTTTCTCTCTCTCTCTCTTTTACTGTCCTTTTCTGGTCAAATTAAAATAAATAAATAAATAAATCTTTTTTTTTTTTTTTTCCTGAGAGGTTTTTGCTATAGGGTGTGCTTGACAGAGAGACAGAAAGCAAGAAATCTTCCCCCAGGCTGGATGGCCACACCGCAATCCCTTCTCCACACACACACACACACACACACACAAACACGCCCGGCAGGAGTTTAAGGCCACCAGGTCCAGGACCGAACCGTGGTCGACTACATGGGAGTCCAGCAACGTAGCCATTATGCTAACTGCTGGTCCCTAAATAAAATAATTCTTAAAAAATATATTTAAAAAAATTTTTAGAGAAAACTTGTCATCCTCTGCTCAAAATCATTGAATGGCTTCCCAACTCTAGTAAGTAAAAGCCTAAATAAATCCTTATCATATCCTAACAGCCTGTAGTTAGCTTTGACCCTTCATCTCTTACTTATCTCTTAATAATCTCCCCCATTCATTGCTTTCTGGTTATTAGTGTCCTTATTCTCTATGGAAGGTCATCAGGCATCTCAAGGCTTTTCCACTTTCCTTGGCTTTCTTCTGCATTATAACTTCGTTCTTTTAACTTCTTGCCACCATTAGGTATTTGTTCAAATATCACTTTTTCAAATTACAGTTGTACATGCCCTGTGAACTCCCTGTCCCCCTTTTCTGCTTTATTTTTCTCTGAAGCATTTTACCAGCTGACATGTTTCTTTGACAGCATATAGCATGGCACATTGAAGAAAAAAGGAAAGAAAGCCATTTGGCTAGAGAATTGAGAACAGGAAGCTGGTTGGGAGATAAAGCTAGAGTATGAATTAGAGAACTAACTGTAGACCTTTGTTGGCCATGTTAACATCAACGAAGTATCTTAACTGGAGGTATCAGGAAGGAGATCACTAATGTGAATAAATTTGTCATTTTATGAAAATCATTCTTGCTTCATTGCAGAGAATAGATTTAGGGGGATAAGATTGGATGTAGAGAGATTAGATGAGAGGTTATTGCTAGTTCAGATAGAAGCTGATGTTAGCTTATGTAGTGCTAAGGTTGATTGTCATACAAAGGAATGTTTGAAACTGATTATCTTAAGAAATCCATTTAAAAACATCTGTGGTCAGCAATTCATAGCTCCAAATTATGAGAATAAGATGTCCAGTATATAGGATCTCCTTTTGGGAAAGTAGAAGACTTACCCCTTGTAATTCTTCTTAAAACAAGCTCTAGAAATTTTACAAGTCAAATAATCATATTCCTTTTCGTGTATGTATTTCTTAGGATTAGGCACAAAATCAAAGATAACTAGTTTTTTTTTTTTTTTTTTAAGAGATTTTTGCTATAGGTCACATGCACTTGCCGAACAGACTTAGAGAGACAGAAACTGAGAAATCACTCCCCGAGGGGATGGCCATGCCACAATCACTTCTCCTCCATTTTCTTCTCTGGATTTTGGGCACTCACACACACATGTCATGCCTGAGTCCAGTGGCATAGCTATTATGCAATCTGCAGGTTCCCCAAGTTAATTATTCTTATTTAGTGGCCATTTTTACAAACTGTTCAAAACAATTCATCTTTCATGACTTTTTTTAAAAAGAGTTATTTTATTTAACTTCATTTATTTATTTATTTGACCAGAGAGAGAAAGTGAGAAAACAAGCTGCCAGGTCTGATACTCAAACCTTGGTCGGCCATGTGGGAGTCCAGATCCCTTAACCACAACACCACCTACTGGCTGTGAAAGCAAGACTTTCATTTTCTTTCTTTTTCTAACCTCCTCTCATTTCAAAAAATTAAGAAGTTAATGAGGACCAGGATTGTTCTTTAAGAGGATATTTTTTTTCTTTAGACAAAGCCATCGATGTTTGTATTGTTTCTCTTAATAAAGCCAGGAACCTAGGAAAAGGAATTTCTGCAGGATTGTAGCACTTCACTGCAAAATAGGAAACTCAACATTCTGGCCTTGCTAAAATCAATTTGGAGTTCTTAATGTAAACATGTCAATAAGCTGGATACTAATAGTGATTTTTTTTTTAATGTGGCATTATTTTTTCTCAACTAAAACATTGATCTCCTCTTTAGTTTGAAAGACAAAAAGGGTTAAGTATCATTACCTAAAATATATTGTCTAATTATCAGAAACCACTGAGATAGCTTAGTCTGGCTTTGTTTTGTTAATAAGGAAATTGAATATTAATGAAAGCAAATGACTTGACCAGACTCACACATTTTACAGAGCCTGGTGTTGAATACAGATATGTCTGCAGGAGGCTCTTTCCTTTCTATCAGAGTTTGTTAATTTGAGGTCTTTGGTCTCTAACACCTCCCCCAACCTCCCAAGAAGTGTGTTTGTTTTTCACAGAACTGTGGATTCAATTCAAGTTAAGAATCAATAAATTTGACAATATTGCTCACTGATTATAGTTCCCAACCTGACAGTTGCCTTCCATTTTTCGCTGTTACCTTTGCAAAATTCTTCTTATTAGTTATACTCAAAAATAGTAAAGTAGCAATAGTAGTATAGGTTGATGAATATACCTTATCCTAATTGCTGGGGTGAAAAGTGTTCTGGATTTTAGATTTTTTTTTTCCTTTAAAATTTAGAATATTTGCATAAGGTAGTGAGATATCTGGGGAAAGAGACCAAAGAATTCATTTGTGTTTCACATACACCTTAGACACATAGCCTCATGGTAATTTTGTACAGTATTTTTATAGTGCAGTGTTTTGACCACCAATCATGTAAGGACAGATGTGGGATTTTCCACTTGTGTCATGTGGGCACTAAAAAAGTTTCAAGTTATGGAGCATTTTGGATTTCAGATATTTGGATTAGGAATGCTCAATCTATAGTAAATTTTTTAGTGAATAGTATTTTCCAAGTATTGTATTAAGCAATATATCTCTTTCCTTTGTTGTTCATAGCAGAGTTGCTGAATGGTGTCCCTTTAAGATTAATCCTTTTTTTTTTTTTTAATTTGTTATCTGATGTCTATGTTTGCCAGAGAGCGAAAGAGAGAAAACACCCCCCAGGGGTGATGATTATGCTGCAGTCCCTTCTCTTCCACTTGGGATTTTGGGCACACACACAGCATGTCTTGCAAGCTGCTCTGGGTCCAAGACTGACTCCACCTGCACTGTGGGCCATGTGGGCTCCAGCCTCCTTAACCACCATGCCACCTGACTGGTCTAAGATGAATCCTTTTTCTGTCTGAAGTTGCAGTCTCAGTCCTAGTCTCACCAAATTTTAAGTGTTGCCTGGATTGTAGAATTAGAGAACTTTTGAATATAATGGAAAAACTATGGGCATTATTAGTATTAGGAAAAATCCAGGCTTAGCCATTTTTTTCTTTCAATAACTACTTACTGAGCATCTATTTCCTAAGTACTGTTCTGGGCCCTAGGACTGGGCCCTCTTTATCTTCATTTTGAGGAGAAGATAATATCTGCCTTGAAGGGTTGCTAAAGACTATGAATACTGTAACAGGCACTTGACAGAAAGTTGTTTCCTTGTCCTCCTAACTTGGTCTTCCTACTCCTGTTTCTTACTCTTTTGTCTCAACCTATACCATACTCAGAGCTTTCATTATGTTTTCTGAAACTCCTGCTCAGAAAGTATAGGTGGCTTTTGCCTCTGACGGGCAGTTCAAGTTCTCAGGGATAGCGTAGAGGAACCTTGGTAGCCTACTGTTTCAACATCATATATACTCACTCCTTTCCTCCCTTGACCTTTCACAGTAAATCCAAAGCCACCTAGATTTTTTTTCCCTTAAATAGTGTTTTGGCGGCACGTCTGCGTATTGTGGTGCTTTGCAAGGATGACCCATATGGGAAGGTTCCAGGTTCACGTCTGGAGACTTCCCTGGATACACTAGGCCAAGATCCCGATAAGCAGAACTGGGGGTGGATCACGGCATTTAAACTGTTTGGGGTACTGGTTTATGCTCCAACTCTCTCTTCCTCTCTCTCTCCCCTTCTCTTACTCATGAGGAAATGAACTTTTCAAAAAAGATTTATTAGATTCTTCAAGATTCTCTTGATTCTGTGCCTTTTTCCTTGGAATTCCATATCTGTAATATTCCCTCTTCCCACCCTTTTCACTGGTCTTCAAGAAACATGTACAAAGGTACACAGTGAAAACTCTTCCTCCTTCCATTTCCCCTTACTCCTCAGTTTCCTTCTAAAGGTATTCTATGCATATACACGTTTATATACATGTACAAGTAGAGGCAAATTAACGTGCCAGAGTGTAACTGGAACCAAACTGCCTGAGTCTTAATTGTGGCTGCTCTTCCTCTTCTTGGGGGGCGGGGGAGGGGGACTTTTATCAATTCAACATGAGTTGGAAAATAAAAAATGAAGAAACAATAGGAGGGCCATCCCCCATAGGTGGTGGTGAAGTGCTGTGTGGAGGGAGTTGAATCCCATGTAGCTCACTGAAATTCAAACCCTGGCCCTGGCAATGTAAAAAACACACCAGATGCCCTGGATCCTGATGATAGGGGAAATGGAGGACAGGGGATTGAAATGTGATCAGGCCTCCTATTGGGGATACTTTTTCTGTCTCCTCTGTGTCTCCGGAGTACACATATGCTTTAGAGGGAAAATAGAGAAACAAACAGTA
>NW_006159751.1:1566968-1619458 GCF_000334495.1 Tupaia belangeri chinensis
AAGAGTGGTAAACAAAAGATAATAGGAATAAAACAAAATAGATTAATAGTCATAATACAGTAAAAAGAAATAATCCTAATTCTCTTAAGCCATAAATTGTAACAACTTATTTTATGAAAAGTTTATTTGGATAAATAATTTAGAAAATAATACAATTAATTTATATGTAGCAAATTTTATATTATTATGATAGTTGGTTTTGCCTTTTCTTATTTTAAATTCTGAAGTCAGTATTTAACAAAAGAATGCCTGCAATGCAATAACTTTTTTATGGCAATCTGTCAGGTCTTTGGTAGAGTCATGCATGATATGTTTTGCTATGCAAAAATGCATCTTGACTTTTTGAAGACCCCGTACTCCAAACCACCTCAAGATATGGTCATCTAGCCCTTTGAAATTCATCTTCACAAAGTAGTTCTACTTCTGGGCAATCTAATTGTCAGAAAGTTCTTTTATGGTACTCTGTTTCTTTATAGTGGTACTTACTAGACTTCATTTCTGTCCACCCATGTAAACAGAATAAGGAGAATTCCTCTTGTGTTCTACATTCCTTCAAATATTTGAAAAGGATTGTTTTCCTCTTGCTGAGTATCTTTTTCAACAAGAAGTATCTTTTTTCAAATAATAAAATTCCAAGTTCTGTTCTCATTCTGGTCTCTACCAAAGCTTCAGTTCTCTCTTGCTTAAATGCATGCTTGATTGGCACTATTATAAGATGTATTACATAGGTTATTAAGAATTTGTGTCTTTCTGCAATTTTGGAAATTCTTGACTATAACCTCCTAATATTATCTCGACTTGATTTTTCTTCACCTCTGGTTAAACAAATGTTAGACTTCGCATTAGTACATCGATTAGGCTACTGTAATAAGAGACCACAGAGAGACTTAAACAAAATTTAAGAGTTTTGTTCTTACATGACAGTTGGAAGGAAGGGATAGTCTAGTTCTCATATGACAGTTTCACATGTTAGAGCCAAGTCCCTACATCTTCTTGCTCTCTGATGGTTAGAGTATTGCCCTCTTCCACAAAGCTAAAAATAGCTCTCAACCATGTCTACATTCCAGTCCATGGGAGAGAGGAGGAAAGGGCATACCCCTTTCCTCTTATAGGCATGAGCTAGAAGTTGCACACAGTAATTTCCATTTGTAACTCAAACTGCCAAAACCTTGTCAAAAGTCAAACTGCAGCATCACAAAGGTAGTAAAATGGAAGCTTTAGCTGGACAGCTAAGCATTCAATGAATATATCCTTTACTTATAAGAGAAAGGCATCTGAGAAAACTAACAGTTTCTGCCACAATTTCCAATTTTTTGTACTACACATTTTCCATCCTTATCTCTTTATTTTGGTTAAGTTATTTTCCAGGTCATTTTGCAGTACACTCATTCTCTAGTATAATCAACCTATTGCTAAACCTGTTCACTTAATTTAAAATTTTTATTTATATGTTTCATTTTTAGAAGTTCTTTTTTCTTACCAAAGCTATTTGTAAATTTTCGTAGTCTATTCTCTTTCTTGTAAGCAGCAGTTAAAAGACTGAACTTAGGATCTATATTGACTAGTTAGAACCTCAGCTCTGCTATTTACTGACCTTGGGCAAGTTACTTCTCCATTCTGTTCTTCAGTTCCTTCACCTGTAGAATGGTGTAATAATACTCCCTCCTTCACAGAGTTGTGAGGATCAACAAAATTAAAGTGTAAAGTACCACAGTGGTACAAGATTCATATAGTAAGTACTCCATAATCACATTGTCCTTATATTCAATCCGTTTTTATTTTGCTAAACATACTGATTAAGAATTTCATATCTAATAATTCTAAAATATGAAGTCTATGTGGGTCCAGTCCATTTCTTCCATCTGTTGCTTTGGCACTCCTTTTTCTTCTTGAGTCGAATACTTTTTTTTTTCTTTTACTGGGATGTATATTTGTTTCTGTCAAATGCCTGGAGCTATTACTGGCCAGAATTACTTTAAACCACATTCTCAGTGTAAGGCATTATGGGTTTAACCCCAGAAATGTGATTTTGACATCCAAACTTCACATAAAGATGGCTGTGACTACAAAATGTCAGAGTAACAACCTTCCCCGCCCACCCAAACCTGTACCACTTTAACTCAGAGCTGGAATTGCAGGCATTCTTTGTTTTTTTATTTGTTGTTGTTTTTGTTTGTTTTTTTTAATATGTGGCAGGGAATGGGGCAAGGGGACAGCATGGTGGTGGTGGCTGCACAAAACAGACATTTGATGGGATGTTTCCTAATAACTGAAGTTCATCTGCTAGGCCCTGTGTCTGCCAAGGCAATGAAATCCTAAGTTCACAGTTATAGCCAGTTTAGTGAATGTCAGGACAAAAACGGGCTCTGGGGACCAGCAGTTGGCGTAATGGCTATGTCGCTGAACTCCCATGTAGCCGACTGCAGTTCGAGTCCTGGACCTGGTGGCTTAAACTCATGCTGGGTGCGTGGGCATACGTGCCCATGATCCTGAGAGGAGAATGGAGAAGAAGGAATTACAGCGTGGTCATCACCCCTGGGGGGTGATTTCTCGCTTTCTGTCTCTCTGTCTGTCTCTGTCTGTCTGGCAAGCACATACGCCCTATAGCAAAAACCTCTCCCCCAAAAAAGAGAAAGGGCTCTGAGTGCTGGTTCTAGCTTTCATTTACTTTTAACCTTTGAGCATGTCTTACAAACTGTCAGTTCTTGGGCCATCCTGTGATATGTTGGTTAGGGCAGCCGAATCCCACGTGGCTAACCATGTGATTTGAATCCTGGCTTGAGAAATATGCCAAGCCCATGCCCAAAATCCTGAAAGGGAGAGATGGAGAAGGGATTGCTGTTTGACTGTCCCTCATGTGGGGTGCTTTCCCATCCCCCTTTACCCCCCTGGAAGCACATGTATCCTCTGCAAAATTAAAAAAAGAAGAATTCAATTCTTTAATATATTGCCTTTTTGAAAAATTGTGCACGTCAGAGAGAAATAGAGAGAGAGAACCCCCTAATGGGGCCTACCCATGCCACAATCCTTTTTCTTCCATTTCTCTGTCAGGATGTTAGGCATGCACAATGCCCAGTGTGTTTTTCAAGCCACTGAGGCTGGGATTCAGACCGTATCCACCATGTGGAATCTACCTCCTTCTACATAGGTGCTTAACCACAGCCCTGTGGGGCCAGCTCTGTAATATGCGTTTACTTCCCTTCCCTTATTCTTCCCTATGCAAAATGTTGAGATAATCAGTTTTTTCACCAGATTTTTGTACATATTACGCTATGATAATTAGATTTCTAAATACAATTTTTACTAATCTATTTGCTGCCATGATTTTCTTGTTCTTTTTTCTCTCATTTTTCTTTTTTTGAGTGCCAACTCGTTATTTTTATGTAATTAAATTGTCATTTAGTTTAAATTGTTTTATCAATATTTTCTTCTTGATTTCTTCCTTGACCTATGTATTATTTAAATTGTATTGTTTAATTTACAAACATTTGGGGATAATGTAGTTTCTGAGTTCTAATTTAATTGCATTATGGTTAGAAAATACTCTGTATGATTTCAGTTCCTTGATAGTTGTTGAGACTTGATTTATGGCCCACCATGATCTGTTCTTAGTAAGTGTTCTATGTGCACTTGAAAAGGATGTGTAATTTGCAGTTGTTGGGTGTGGTGTTCTATTTATGTCTATTAGGTTAAATTGACTGATTATCTGGTCAAATTTTCTGTGTATCTCTACTGATTCTGTCTTTCTTTTCTATCAGTTTCTGAGTTATGTTAAAATCAAACTGTGATTGTACATTTAATTTTCTCCTTAGCTCTTTTTCCTTTATATATTTTGCTTTATAGTTAAACTTTTATTATTTTCTATTGGCTATTTATTAGTGTAAGTTAATGAAATCATTGTGCTGATATACTTGGATTATGTGACAGCTTTTCATTTATTTTCAGTTTATCTATCTGTTTTTCTGTTCCTTTATTTACTGGTGGATTGTTTTATAGGGACACTGTAATTTACTCATTAGTTTTTTGGGCATGGAAACAGGGAGTGGCTCAGCCGGGTGACTAATCATCATAGACCTCAGGTTGCAGACAGATGGTGGCTGGCAGGGATGATTTTGATGGCTTCTTTACTCAAGGTATAAGAATACTCAGAACAGCTGGGGCTTCTTAGGCATCTCTATCTTTGTGGCATCTCCAAAGTGGTGGCTTCAGGGCAGCCTAACTGCTCAGGGCTCCAAATGTATGGATTCTAAAAGAGATCCAAGAGGAAACCCTGGCCCCTATTCTAACGTAGCTTCAGAAGTCAGACAGTATTGGTCTAGCCACTGTAGCCTAGTGGTTAAGGGACATGGCGCTTGTGCAGTTCAGATCATGGCCCCAGAGGCTTGAGTAACATGCATATGTGCCCCAGATTCTGACAGGATGGAAAGATGGAGCAGAAAGGATTGCAATATGGTTACACCCCACTTGGGGCACTATGTGTGCCCTTGCCCAAAACCCTGAGAGAATGGAGAAGGGTTTGCAGCATGACTATCCCCCAGGAGGTAATTTTTCACTATCCCTGTCTCCGTCTCCTGCAAGTACACGTACCCTTCAGCAAAAATCTTAAAACCAAACTACCTTTATGGCCCTTAATGTAAAAAAAAAAAAGTTTTTTCTTTGACATTTCATGTCACAACTAAATTTTCTTTGATGAATTTTGTTTTGTAGGTTCAGAGAAGCTTTTCATTAGCTTGCATTTTTAAAAAAAATACAGAAATGAAGTTGGGATCAATTTATTTCACAATCAAATTGTTATTTGTGAAAGTTAGAAGCAGTTTTGCTGGGGCCGGCATGTAGGCGCTGGACTTCCACATGGCCAACTGCAGTTCAAGTGCTGGACCTGGTAGCTGGCATGCTTTCTCACTTTCCCTTTCTCTCTCTCTCTCTCTCTCTGTCGCTCTATAGTCAGACTTTAAAAAAAAAAAAAAAATGAGGCGCCAGCATGTGGTATGGTGGTTAAAGGCACTGGACTCTCACATGGCCGACCGCAGTTCAAGTCCTGGACCTGGCAGCTTGCTTTCTCACTGCCCCACCCCCCATCAAATAAAATAAATAAATAAAATAAAGTTCAATTAAATAATTATTTTTTAAAAGATAACAATACAATTAAATAAATAATTATTTTTCAAAAAAGTAGTTTTGCTAAAGGAAGAATGAACAAATTATTACTTTTAACTTAGACCATAAAGCTAAGGACTCAAGATTGACTTAAAATTTAAACATAGTGCAATGTTTATTCCTGTCCTCCAAATTTGTCAGAGAATCTTAACCAGAGTAAGACATTTCCTGGTACTGTGTTGTAAGTGCAGGGGCACAAGAGATTTCCATAAAAAGGCATAGGATTTGCTTGGAAGAACATAGTGGTTTTTTAACTTGGCAATAATGACTAATTCCCTTTAGAAAGAAAATGCTCAATTATTCTTATTGGGAATTTGTGTGTTTTCTCTTATGAGCTATTTTATTCTTGTATTTACAAGTGTTTCTGTCTCTACAGATCCATAAGCTATGGCATTTGTTAGGTATAAAGAAAATAATTTTACACACTGTATACAATACATGAAAAATGGCTTTGGAACTTGAATGTCTCACTGCTTTATTTGAGGACTGGAGCCAAATATTTTGTTGCTGAATACCCAAAATAATTTGGCCCTCTATGAGTTCTTCCCTAATTTCTATTGCTCTTAGGAGTCCCTCTTAAAAAATAGACATTTTTTTGGGTTAGAGAGATGATAAATTCACATCTTGTTAAAATGACAGCAGTCCCTAGACTAAGAGGCCTGAAAAGGGAGTTAAGGATATGGGGATTTTTATACATGAAACATGTGCTCTCGTGTTTAACTGTCAGTTATTTTGGTGGAAATGAGGGAACCATCTAATACAGATAGAAGTGTAGGAATGTTCCTAGGGTCCACACAAACCTCTTTTATCTCAACCCCAAATATCCTTAGATTCTGTTGTAGTCATTACCCCCATACCACCACTACTGACTCCAAACAGCTTTCTCTACTACAGTTCAGTTTTGTCTTTTCTAGAATTTTGTATTAGTAGAATCATATAGCAGTATTCTCTCTGGATCTGGCTTATTTTGCTGAATATGTTTTTGAGATTCATTCATGTTGCATCTATTAGTATTTCACTTCTTACTGTTGAATAGTATTCCATTCATTGGATATACCACAATTTATGTATCTGTTTACCTCTTGATGAATACTTGGTGTAGTTTTTAGATCAGGGGTGTTATTATGAACAGAGATGAAGTTGAAGTTCATTTTTTTCCCCAACGTGTTCCAGCTTGACCTTTTGAAAATACTGTTACATGTGGAATTACTTTTGCCTCTGTATTAATGATAAATAATTAAGTCCATCCTTACTGGCATGAAGCAACAATAATAATTTATTGTCTCATAATTTCTGCGGATCAGGAATTGGGGAGTGGCTTTGCTGGGAGGTTGTGGTTCATGAGGCTGCAATCATTGGTATTAAGACCTGACTAAAACTGCAAGATAGGCTTCAAAGGTGGCTCACTCACGTGTTTGAAAGTTTGTGCTGGCTATTGGTAGGAACTTCAGTTCCTCTTCAGGTAGGCCTCTTTGAAGGGCTGAGTAAGGGTTCACATGACATAGTGACTTGTTTCTCTCAGAGTTATTGATCCTAGACCATGGCATAAACTGCAGTGCCTTTTACAAACTAGACTTGGAAGTCATCTTTTGTCGCTGCCGTATTCTATTGGGCACATGACTATTTGGCATGGAAAGGAACTATACAGGGGTATGAATACTGAGGGGAAACTGTACAAGGTATGAATAAGAGGAGGCCAGGATCACTGGGGTCCTTCTTGGAAGGTGGACACTATAGTTCCTTTACCAAAAATGAACAAATATGTATGTATGGTCCCACTTCAATTCTGTTGTGATGTATGTTTGTCCTTATGCCAGTAGCACATTGTAGGAATTACTCCATTTTATAACAAATCTTTAAATCAGATAGTGTCAGAATTTGTTTTTAAAACCATGTTAGCTATTCTGAGTTATTTTTATTTTCACATAAATGTTAAAGTCATTTTGTCAATTTATACAAAAAAGAAACCTACTGATTGGGATTGCGTTGAATCTGATAAATCAATTCGAAGAGAATGATATCCTAACAAAAATGAAGGCATATATATATATATATATATATATATATATATATATATATATATATACACACATATTTATATATATACACACACACATATATAATTTTTATGAGGAATTTTGAGTATGCATGCACGCACATGCACTTGGTGTAAGTTTTAAGCTGCTGGGTTCAGGACTTGAACCACAGTTTACTATGTGGGAGTCCAGCAATGTAACCATTATGCCATCTGCTGGTCTCATATCTTAATGTAATGTAGCATATCTTTTTCTTATTCTTTAATTTCTCACAGTCGTATTTTGTAGTTGCAATATATAAATCTTTCACATATTTATCTTTAAGTAGTTTGTTTTTTATTGGATGTTTTTGTAAATGAGTTTGTTTTTTTAAGAGAGAGATTTGTGCTGTAGGGTATGTACACTACCCAGAGAGAGACAGAGAGAAAGCAAGAAATCATCCCCCATGGGGGAGGCCACACCACAATCCCTACTCCATGCTTCTCTCGGGCTTTTGGGCATGTACACACGCACACACACGCACAGAGTGAGTTTTAAGCTGCCAGGTCTGGGATTCAAGCCATAGTCAACTACTTGGGAGTCCAGTGAGGGAACCATTACGCCATCTGCTGGTCCTGAGACCTGGACAAATTTATTAACGGTTGATTGACTGAGTAAGTCTGTGTTACCTGTAATTGAAGGAAGGCAGCTGAAATCATGAGTTTATCACCGTATAAAAACTTCCGATTTTCTTTTGTGTTTGTTTTTCTGTATCATGCATTCTCTGAGGGGTACTAATAGCCACCTTTGAAAAGAGCACTTAGAAAAATGTTAGCTGTGCTTTACCTCTTAAGATTATGGTTTCCATAGAGGCCATTTAACTAGAAAATCCGTGTGCAGAGCATGTGTGCATAACGAAAGCCAACCCTAAACTTTAGTTCTTTACCAGTGTACAGAAAACAATTGCTTTTTTGTATCAATCTTGCCTTACTAAATTTACTTACTAGTTTGGTGGCTTTTTTAATGTATTCCCTAGGATTTCCTGCATAGAGGGTCATGTCATCTATGAATACAGTTTTACCGCTTTCTTTTGCATAGACTAGGGCCTACTGTGCTACCTTAATGCAGTATTGAGTAGAAGTGATAAGAGAAGACATCTCATTAACACAATATAAAGAAACCATATACTGTAATATCAACAGATTCAGAAGAACCATTCAGGGGGCCGGGAATAAGAGTCTATCATTTATTCCTGAGAACTCATTTAAACAAAAGCTCTTAGCAATTTAAGAGTATGAAGAACAACTGAAACCAGTCTAGGAACAGATAGAGTGACCTAAAATGCTAGCTAAGTAGAATAGGTAAGGATTCTTAATTTAGGGTTCCTAACACTTGCAGAGGGAGGTGGTAGAATCTGTGTTTTCACTAACCTCTGGATGACACTTAATATTTCCTAATTTTTTTTGTGGGTGAGAGGTTTTTGCTATAGGGCACGTGTGCTCGCCAGAAAGAGAGATTGAAAGCGAGAAATCACCCCTGGGGGGATTACCACACTGCAATCCCTTCTACTCCATTCTCCTCTTGGGATCTTGGGCACGCACACACACGTGCCCGGCGTGAGTTTAAGCCACTGGGTCCACGACTTGAACTGCAGTCAGCTACATGGGAGTTCAGCGACATAGCCATTACGCTAACTGCTGGTCCCAATATTTCCTAATATTTTGAATGCAAATATACCACAGTAGTAATATTAGCGCCAACTGTGACCTAGTTACCAATAGATAGATGTTATTCTTTCCCTGTATCTTTAATTAAAGATTGTTTCTTGAAGCAATATATAGTTAGGTCTTGTTTTTTTGTTTTTGTTTGTTTGTTTGTTTGTTTGTTTTTGAGAGGTTTTCGCTATAGGGTGGGTGTGCTCGCCAGACAGAGAGAAACATAGAGACAGAAAGCCAGAAATCACCCCCCAGGGGGGATGGTCACGCTGCAATCCCTTCTCCTCCATTCTCCTCTCGGGATCTTGGGCACGCACGCACATGTGCCCGGGGTGAGTTTTAAGCCACAAAAAAGAAAAATTCAACTGATCCAAACAAAAAGTACAAAAAATGCAAACAAGAAGAAAGAGAAGATGGGACAAATACAAAACAAATAGTATCGTAGAATTAAGAAGAAACCACATCACTATGTTAAATGCAAATTGTCTGAACATTTCAATTCAGTAGCAAGATAAAAAACAAGACCTAACGGGAAACAGCAGTTAGCGTAATGGCTATGTCGCTGGACTCCCACGTAGTCGACCGCGGTTTGTGTCTCAGACCCAGTGGCTTAAACTCACGCCGGGCGCGTGTGCGTGCATGCCCAAGATCCCGAGAGGAGAATGGAGGAGAAGGGATTGGGGGGTAGCCATCCCCCCTGGGAGGTGATTTCTCGCTTTCTATCTCTCTGTCTTTCTGGGGAGTGCACGTGCCCTATAGCCAAAACCTCTCAAAAAAAGTTATTATTTTGTTTGTTTATTGTTTTAATTTGACCAGAGAGAGACACACACACACAGAACGAGAGAGAGGCCACCTGCTGGCCCCTCTTTCTCTCTCTTTTTTTTTTACTGATTTACTTCATTTAATTAATCAATTAATTTTGCTACAGGGCTCATTTGCTCACTAGAGAGACACAGAGAGAGACCAAAAATGAGAAAGCAAGACTCCAGGTCCAGGACTCAAACTGAGGATTGGCATCTAGCTTCTTAGCCACAGCGCCACCTGCTGGCCCCTCTTTGTTAATGTTTTAATAAAAAACTCGAGTTTTTGCTGTAGGACACATGAGCTAAATAGGAGAAAGACAGATGTGGGGGTAGAAGTGAGAAGTCACACCCCAGAAGGATGGCTTCAGCCACGCTTCTTTCTCTTCCATTGTCCCATTGTGATTCGAGGCATGCACATGGCCTGGTGAGTTTCTCAAGCCTCCAAGTCTTGGACTCCACACCATTAGCCATGTGAGATCCAGCTCCCATAACCACTACTGCAAACTGACCTTTTGTTTTTTGGGTTTTTTTTTTTTTAAGAGGTTTTTGCCATAGGGCGCTTGCGCTCGCCAGACAGAGAGAGACAGAGACAGAAAGCCGGAAATCACCCCCCAGGTGAGATGGCCACACCGCAATCCCTTCTCTTCCATTCTCCTCTCAGGATCTTGGGCATGCACGCACACGCGCCTGGCGTGACACCTGCTGGCCCAGTTTTTGCTTTTGTTTGTTTGTTTAAGAAAGATTTTTGCTATAGGGTGCACGTGCTCACCCGAGAGGCAAAAAGACAGAGAGTGAGAAATCACCACTCCCCCCCGTCCTGCCCTGCCCCTAGGAGGATGGCCATGCCAAAATCCCTTCTCCTCCATTTTCCTCTTGGGATTTCTGGCACACATGCACATGCACCTGGTGTTGAGTTTTTTAAGCTGCTGGGTCTGGGACTTGAACCTCAGTCAACCATGTGTAACCATTATGTCATCTGCTGTGTTTTTGCTTTTTTAAAAGAATTTTGGACTTTGTTCTTGACAAGCAGTTGATTTACAAGTGGATCCAACTGCATCTTTTTGAGGCTTGATTTTAAGCTTTGTTAGGAAGCACTTAGAACTTTCGTTAAGCTCCATTAAAAAGTTTATGATCCTTCTGAGTTTCTGGTGAATTACTGGTCTTTCAATAAGGAAGACTTTTCTAGTCAGAAACATATTTCAAGTACCACATGAAGTCTGGGAATCTTTGTTTAGCTTATAGATCTCCAATTTATTCTTTGTCTTATGTTGTGAGAGTTTCAATGTACACATCCAGCTTAGTGCTTGGCCACAGACTTGAGTGGATTCCTGTGCAGATTTCTGGAATTTTCTCTGTATGGCTATCTCTTTTCTGATATATATTCCAGATTCTACTTGAGTTCTTTCTGCCTGTACCAGAGGCTGAAAAGTGCCTCTAGGCAGAAAGCCAGGGCAGTAAAAGGTCTCACTTCATCTCTTTTCCATCTCAGAAATCACAGTCCTATACTACTTACTGTCCAATGTCTGCAAACATTCGTTTCATATTTTTTTGTCCAGTGTTACAGCTTTCTACTATAGAATGAAAATTTATTATTATTTATCATTGTGATTGGAAATTATTTCCTGTCTTTTCACCTTATAACAATAGAGGTAATAAAAACAAAGTTTATATGTCTTCTATTTTCTGTAGCAATTTGGGCCTTGTGGGAGTGTATTGCTAATACCTGCCTATAAAGTTTAACAGTTTTATATATGAGAGACCAATAATTTCCAAAGTGACATTTTACATGGTCCAGCTCTAATACAGTAGTGGATAAAATAAGATAATGTAGAATTGCTATATGATATTTTAAACAAATAAAATAGTAGGTATCTTATATTAAACCTCATAAATGAACATCTTGAAAAAGTATAGGTTTAAGTGATGACTTTGCAGGGAATTTGGTTTGTGATTATAGTTTTAATACAGCTATTGAGTTTTTTCACCATACAAATTAGTTTTTAATGTATGAGATAGGAATTTTTTTTTTGAGGGGTTTTCGCTATAGGGCACGTGTGCTCGCCAGACAGAGAGAGACATAGAGACAGAAAGCGAGAAATCACCCCCCAGGGGGGATGGTCACACCTCAATCCCTTCTCCTCCATTCTCCTCTCGGGATCTTGGGCACTCATGCACACGTGCCCAGCGTGAGTTTTAAGCCACCGGGTCCGGGACACAAACCGTGGTCGACTCTGTGGGAGTTCAGCGACATAGCCATTATGCTAACTGCTGGTCCCAAGAATTTTTTAGTGCGAGACAGCAGGTGGTGTGATGGTGAAGGTTCTAGACTCCCACATGACTTACCACAGTTTGAGTCCTGGACTTTGTGGCTTTCCCTCCCTCCCTCCCTCCAAATGAAAAAAAAAATTACAATCTTGGCTAAATTCACCATTAAATACAAGGTTCCAAAGTAGCTGGGTTGGTTGTCTATACCTTGAACAACTACATTTATTACTAATTTGTCAATTTGCCACTAGCTTGTAGGCTCCTTGAGAGCAAGGCATTTGTCCATAATTATTGAGAATTGCTAAATAGTCTTTTTTTTTTTTCCTTCTTTTTTTGGAGAGGTTTTTGCTATAGGGTGCGTGCGCTCACTAGACAGAGAGAGACATAGAGACAGAAAGCGAGAAATCACCCCCCAGGGGGGATGGCCATGTCATCTCCTCCATTCTCCTCTTGGGATCTTGGGCACACACACGCACACACCCAGCGGGAGTTTAAGCCACCACGTCTGGGACTCGAACCGCCGTCAACTACATGGGAGTCCAGCGACATAGCCATTACGCTAACTGCTGGTCCCATCTAGGAAATCTTTAGCTTCATTGATTTTGTCTGCTATATAAGGAGATCCTCCTTTGTCTAGATGATTTAAAAGCATTATTTGTTGATGAACTTCTTGTATTTTTCCTTTATTAGCAGTAGGGCTTACACCAAATATTAATGCAGCTTCCTATTTTGTCATTTTGAGTTCAAATCTACTTCTGTAATAACCACCACTGAAGGCACATTTCAATAGACTTTGAAAAACTTGTTTTATTGAGGCTCCATATGCTTCATGGCTTGCAAAACATAACGACCTGCAAATCCAGCAGCAGCAATGGTCAGTCCAGCTGCTACCACTGTACTGGCCATGGCTCCTGCTCAGCTCCTCTGCCTCCACCACGAGCACATTTCATCTCAGCCCAGAATGGTTTTTAATCATCTTGTTTTCTGATGAAGCATTCTTAGAAATAACAGTAACAGGGACCAACAGGTGGTGTAAAGGCCCTGGACTCCCACGTGACCAGATGTAGTTAGAGTCCTGGACCTGGTGGCTTGCTTTCTCACTTTCTCTCACTCTCCCTCCTCCTCCCTCTCTCTGGTCAAATTTAAATAAATAAATAAGTAAATAAATAAATAAATAAAATTAAATAACATGATTTTTAAAAAAAATTAATAGTAACAGACCAGTGTTTGATGCCTAGTCAGAGATGATTTTCAGTGAATTAAAATGCCTGGCAGTAGTTCTGTAACAGAACACATGTCACCTCTGTTTAGTCTCCTTGATGGTTTTAAGGAAAAACGGAAAAAAAAAAAAAAAACCTTGTATATGATATAATAGTCATGCATTCTTAGGCTAGGCTTAACATGCTTGTTAATCTTTGATTTTTTTTTTTTTTAGATTGTCTGTATTTAAACAGATCACATCATGCGTGAGTACAAGCTAGTGGTCCTTGGTTCAGGAGGCGTGGGGAAGTCTGCTCTGGTAAGTTAGCCACCTAACTATAGCTAATTAGTATAATATACAAAGAATTTGACATTGCTTGATTTTAGACTATTAGCCACTGAAGAGAAATGGTGGTAGTATTTTTTTACATACCTAGTATCTGGGCCACAAGAGATAGGAAATCATTCAGTAACCACAGATGTGTAGTTATAATGGTGGGTCATTTATTCTTTCATTTGCCAATTATGTATTGGCTACTTTATATGTCAAGCATCAGTGTTCATGATTCAGAGAAATAAGATTGTTCTCATTTTCAGGGAAGATACATTCTAGTGAGAGAAACAGATTATTACAGATTCTAATGGGATAAGTCTTTTCCTGCCTCCAACATATAGAATGGAAGTTAAATTTTTTTTTTCATACATGCTGTATTCACTTAGCAAATAATTATTGAGCTTTTACTATGTCAGATTCTAGGGTCACAACAATGAGCACAGTCTCTCGTAGAACCCACGGCACAGAAAAGGAGATGTAATAAATACACAGTTAAACAAAGAACTACTTGATTATAATTGTGAGAGATACTCTGAAAGAAAAATACAGATTTTTGAGCGAACCTTTGACAAATGATCCTAAGTTAACATTTGAACAATCGATAGAAAAGTCAGTATTGCTGGGGCGAGAGTGAACAGGGAGGAGAGTTGAAGAAAATGAAGTAAGAAGCAGGCAGGGGCCAGATCATGACTAGAAGATCATGTAGGGACTTGGAACTTATTCCTAATAACAATGAGAAGACATTGAAGGTAGAGATTGTTGGTGGGCAGGGTGTGTGTGTGTGTGTGTGTGTGTGTGTGTGTGTGTGTCTGTGCATGCCTGTGTGTAGAGAGAGAAGGAGAGAGAGTGAATTAGGTATATGTTTAGAGAGAGAGAGAATTTTACTTAATGTAGAGTAATTTATAGGAAGAGTGGAAGACAAACTGGGAATTAATGCAGTATATCAGGTTATTGCTTATAGAAACTTAAATCAGGTCATGGCAGTAAAGATGGTTTGAGGATTAAATAGGAGGCAGAAGTGACATAACTTAGGTCTAGCTTGATATGGGGACTAGGAGAGAAGGGGCTGTCTGTCAAAGGTAATTCCCAGGTTGCTAGTTTGAGGTACTTATTTTATGAATGGATAAAAAGAGAAAGGAAACACTGAAGGTGTTTAGAGTAAAAAAAAGAATCCTGTTAAACTTTCTATGTTGGTGAGACATATAAAGAGACCTATAAAAGCTTAGAAGAGAGGCCTATGGGGCCAGCAGATGGTGCAATAGTCACGTTGCTAAACTTCCACATGGCCAACTGCAGCCAACTATGGTTCGAGTCCTGGACCTGGTAGCCTAAAACTTGAATCAGGTGCATGCGCACATGTGTGTGTGTGCACACGTGCCCAAAATGCAAGAGGAGAATGAGGCGAAGGGGTTGCAGTACGGCAATTCCCCCAGGGGGTGATTTCTTGCTTCCTGTCTCTCTGTCTCTATCTCTCTGGTGAACACATACAAAATCTCTATAGTAAAAATATCTTTAAAAAAAAAAAAAAAAAGGACCAGCAGGTGGCATGGTGGTTAAGGTGCGCTGGGTGCTCCCACATGGCTGACCACGGTTCAAGTCCTGGACCTGCTCTCTCACCTTGTCTCTCTCTCTCTCTGTATCTCTCTAGTCAAATTAAAAATGAATGAATGAACAAGTAAAGTTAAATAAATAATTTAAAAAAAAAGAGAGAGGCCTGTGATACAACTTTGGGTACCATCACTATATTAATGGAATTTAATCTCATGATAATTAAATTACTTTTTAGGAATGTAAATTAGTACCTCTGTGGAGAATATTTGAGAATATCAGTCATTTTAAAGATATCCAAGTTTACTTTTTTTTTTTTTTAATTTAAAATTTTTGCTATAGAGTGCATGTGGTCACTGGGTAGGGTGAGGGATGGGAAAGCAACCCCAGGTGGGATGACCACACTGCACTCCCTCCTCCTTCATTTTCTGTTGGAATTTTGGGCACACATGTACACACGTCTGGTGTATTTTTCAAGCTGTAGGGTCTGAGATTTAAAACCGTGCAATTGGCCATGTGGGATCCAGCATCCCTGACCTCCACACCACCAGCTGGCCCCATGTAACTTTTCAATTTGGCAATTCTTTCTGGAAATTTATCCCACGAACAAATTCACTTGTGCAAAATGATATAGCTAAGGATTTTTATTGCAACATTCTTTACAGTGATAAGATTGGAAGCAACCTAAATGCCTTACTAGTAGAGGGCTAGTTAAATAAATTTAAGTAAAACACACATGGTAGTCTACAATGTTTGGCATCTTTTCTCTCTAAATAATACTTCTTGGATATCCTTACAAATCAGTATTATGTGAAGCTGTTGCATTCTTTTTAATGGTTGAATAGTATTCTACTCTGAATATCTGTGAATATGTATCATACTAAGGTGAAGTGGTAAAATCCTTGATAAAGTTTTTGGTGTGATTCTGTGTTTCATTTAAAAAATAGGCGCTTAACAGGAGGAAGAAGTTTGAAGTTTACTATATTCAAGAAATATATTTAGCTCAAGCTAAAATCATATATAAAATATTCCTCTGAGTAATTTAAGTGCAGATGACCTTCTTACCCTTATTTTTAGACAATAATGTACCAGACCCCATTTTAAAAAGCTGTCTAGGAAATATCTTACAACCATCTACCGAACTACTTTTTATTTGTTGAGTGATAAAATATGTTGTTCCTACTAAAATATTTACTTACAGAAACCATAGAGATAAAGTAGATAATGTCTGAAGAAAGATGAGTAAGTAGTATTTTCAATGGGAAGAGTAAGGTTTTGAAATCAGGAAGACATATGTTTGAGTCTCACCTGGCAAAGGGAACAACAACAACTTTTGAGGTGAATGCAAAAATTGTAAATTAAAAGGGACTACCAGATTAGTTCTTGGAAAACAGTAGGCATTCAATAAATTTCTATTTCTTTTTTCTCCCATAAGTAGACTTTTTAAATTTTTTGTCACTGGACACATGTGCCTGGTAAGGAGACAGAGGGAAAAGTAAGAAATTCCACGGGGCATGGTCACATTGCAGTCCTTTCTCCTTCCTTTCTCCCTCTCGTCGAGATTTTGGGCATGCAGGCACATGTTCCTGGCACAGTTTTCAAGCTGCTCATCTGGAACTTGAACCACCCAGTCAGCCTGTGGGGTCCAGCCTCCTTAACCACCAGCCAGACACTGGCCCTAGAAAGACTTCTTAAAATTTAGATTAGTTGTTTCTCACATTTAAGAGCATAAGATAAGAGTTACTGTAGAGAAATAAAGAGGCAGTAGGAGTTTAAGTACTGATGATTTTTCATTTTTTGATAAATTAGAATCTAATTTTGAAACTTAATATAGTAATTATTTAACAATGTAATAGTAGTATAGATGATGGGTTTTAACATAGCCATCTCAGTTATGGATATATCCTTGTATTGAAAAATAATTATACCTTATATTTACATAGAATTTTCACATAATTTCATTTCATCTTTACAACTTTGTGAGGTTAAGTAACCTTTGAGAGGGTTTTTTGTTTTCTTTTCTTTTTTCAAGCCTTAACTTTTCTTTTTTTTTCCCCCCCACAGACAGTTCAATTTGTTCAGGGAATTTTTGTTGAAAAATATGACCCAACGATAGAAGATTCCTACAGAAAGGTAATATGTGAAACTATTATATACATGATTGCAAATAGTTCCTTATTACTTTAAAACTTAATCCACAGACTTCCTCTTTAAAAATAAATTCAAGAAATTATATAAATGGTTTGTATCATTTTTAAAAGTCTCACCTATACTAAATACTTCTTATAGACTACTACTTAGGTAAAGAGCTCCATGTTCTGTTACTAATTAGCAATTTGTTCTGTAATATATGAACAGAGTGTCAACTATGAGCTATGTGGAAAGCTTTTAATAAAAGTTGTGTAGTTCAGTTAAATTTCCTAGTGGGTACCTTTTGAATATAGAGAAAATGTTTTCAAAAACTTTTTATTGAAAATTAAGGTTGTTTTTATCTTTGAAGTTACCCAGTGACTAAAAGTTTTGATTTTTGTTTAGTTATGTAATAACTTAAACAATATTTTACTTTATACTGTAAAAAAATTACTCAGATTCTATATGATACTAGAATGGGATACATGGCATACATTTGTCAAAACCCACTGATTGTGTAACACCAAAAAGAAACCAGGGGAACTGTGGGTTTTCATGGGAATGATGTGTCAGTGTAGGAGCATCAGCTGTAACAAGTGTACTCACCTGGTGGTGCAGGATTTTGATAGTGGGGGAGGATGTGCATTTGTGCATGCATGGACTACAGGGGAGTCTCTCTGCCTTCCCCTCAGTTTTGTAAAATTGCTCTAGAAAATGAAGGCAATTAAAAAGGTAGGGGAAGGAGTTGTATAGCTAGTCTAGACAAATAAAACACACACACACATATATATGTGTGTGTGTTATATGCGTGTGTGCTATATAAAATATTTAATTATGAGACTAGCTAGACTTATGGAAAATGTTCTCCTTTTTTTTGAGAGAGAGAGATTTTTTGTTATAGGGCATGTGCATTCACCAGAGAGACAGAAAGTGAAAAATCATACTCCAGAGGGGATGGCCATGGTGTACTCCCTTCTCTTCTATTTCCTCTTGGGATCTTGGGTGCACATGCACCCAGCGTGAGTTTCAAACCTCCGAGTCCTGTACTTGAATCATAGTCAGCCATGTGGGAGTCCATCGACGTAGCCATTATGCCATCTGCTGGTCCCAAAAAATGTTCATGATTGTACTTCCCAAGTGTATTGGGGCAGGAGAAAAGATAGTGTTATAAAAGACTAGTAGCCAGGGTATGCAAAAAAAAAACAAACAACAAAAAAAAACCTACCTTTCATCAAATAGATAAGGATTATTTTGTTAGATATTTTTAGAGTTATTTTGTTAGATATTTTTAGAATTTGTTTAATAGTGCCGAAACTTTTTTTGAAGTAGTTTATTAAGTAATATTGACAGAGCAATTTTACTGTCTTTAAATTGAAGACAAAATTGTGCTCAAGCTACATGGAGAACTACAGACCTAATTCAGTATTCATTGACCGCACCCAGTTGCAGATTTTCAGGTCAGCATCCTCATCCCTAGGGTGGTAGGAAGAGGAGGTTGCATGCTCCTCATGAGTCCCTGATCTGACACAGACTCAGAGTTTAAAATACGGCTTCGGGTTAACACGGTAATTATTATTATTATTATTATTATTATTATTTTGAAGAGGTTTTTGCTATAGGGCACATGCACTCTCCAGAAAGACAGAGAGAAACAGAGAGACAGAAAGTGAGAAATCGCCCCCCCCCCATGGGGGATGGCCACGCTGCAACCCCTTCTCCTCCATTCTCCTGTTGGGATCTTGGGCACATGCACCCGGCATGAGTTTAAGCCACCGGGTCTGGGACTTAAACCATGGTCGACTACATGGGAATCCAGCAACATAGCCATTACGCCAACTGCTGGTCCCTAATATGGTTATTTTTTAAAGAATATGGTTATTTTGTTTTACTGAAATTTCGCCAAAATACTTGGCTAATTGAATCTTTAACTACAAAACAAGATGTGTACCCAGAATGCTAAAGGACTGTTTTAATCCCTTCTTTATCAAAAGTTTTCTACCCAGTAGATAGTTGATATTTTATATACAACAGCTTGCTCTATTATAAGATAGTAAGAAAATGGAATTTAGTGTATAAAATTTTATCATCTACAGAGAAATTTTTTGAAGAACTGCCTTTTTTCTTTAACTCCTAAAGAATGTATGAGTGTGCTATTTATCTGAACACTTCTGTCTTCCCTTTGTATCCTAAATTAAAATTTTCCTATGGATTAAATTTTACACATATTTTAGTAAAATTCTAATAACTCTACTCTGATCAGTTGGCAAAATCTTCTTTATCCCAAAACCTTTTCTATGCCATTTAATACTTTTGTACTTTGTATTCTTGGAAGATATATAAATATACGTGATTATATACATTTTTTTCTGTTAGAACTATACTTGTTTTTGTAGGTTTTGTTGTTGTTCTGAGAGATTTTTGCTGTAGGGTGTGTGTACTTGCTGCAGAGACAGAGACAGAAAGTGAGAAACCACTTCCGGGGGGGATGGCCATGCTGCTGTAATCCCTTTTCTTCCATTCTCCTTTTCTTGGGATTTTAAGTGCAGGCACAGGCACGCACACAGTCCTGGCATGAATTTGAAGCCACCGGGTTCGATACTTGAACCACAGTTGACTACATGGGAGACCAGCAACATAACCATTACATACATCATCGATTAGTTCCATGTTTTATAGTTTTTCTTAAATTCCCAAATATGACTGTTTGCCTTCTAATGTAAACAAATAAGAATTGTTACAGTGATCATAACATATCTAAACTCAACACCAACCATCCTGGCTTCTTTACTAATAGAATGTGCTAATACCCCTATTCTTTATTGTGTTCTCAAGTTCATCCCTAGTCAGTACCACAAACTGCTGGAGAAAGACTTTGTAGTTGTTAATAGGTACCTTAAGTGAAGAGGTGGGAGGAAAATGGAGTAACATTTTAACGTTTACTTTTCATTGTTTCTTCTTTTTGTCCCCTACAGCAAGTTGAAGTAGATTGCCAACAGTGTATGCTCGAAATCCTGGACACAGCAGGGACGGTAAGGATGTCTTCTTTCTCTCTGTCTCTCTCCCTTTTATTATTTTAATTTTTTTGGTTTTGATAGGTTTTTTTTAAGTAATTTTTTGGTCAGTTATTTATTTAAATTCTATTTCTATTTTATTTATTTATTTATTTTATTTATTCATTCATTTACTTTAATTTGATCAGAGACAGACACAGACAGAGAAAGAGAGAGAGAAAAAGTGAGAAAGCAAGCCACCGGGTCCAGGACTTGAACCGTGGTCGGCCATGTGGAAGTGTCCAGTGCCTGAACCACCATGCCACCTGCTGGTCCCGGTTTTGATCGATTTTAATTTGTGAGCAGGTTTGTTATCTAATAATTCTTCTGCGTAAAAGTAATCATTCTGATTAAACAAATTATCTGAAAATAGGGTTTCTAAAATGTCC
Source organism: Tupaia belangeri chinensis (assembly GCF_000334495.1). Lineage (NCBI taxonomy): Eukaryota > Metazoa > Chordata > Mammalia > Scandentia > Tupaiidae > Tupaia > Tupaia belangeri. Next base: position 1,587,575 of record NW_006159751.1, read on the forward strand.
TTATGTCTATGAAATCAAGCGTGATGTATTTAATTGTATGTCGTGTTCACATGTTTATAAATTTTTATATTTGTAAATTTTTTTAATTAATGATGATTTCCAGTCACACTGGCTCATAGAATGCATATATGAAACATTTTTTCTTTTGTTTTGCTTTTATTTTTCTCCATATACATAGACTTTAACCAATAGGCAATTTCCAGCTTTAAAATGAATAGCATTCTTAAATATTACAAGTCATTTCAAATGCACAGATTTTTCTAATTTAAATGATGAGAAAGTTTCAGATAATTCAAAGATATCTATAAACACAGTGGGGACAATTATAGTATTATTTATACTATATTTCTCCATTCTTTTGTGAGAAAATGGGTCTTAATTCTCACAGGGAGAACAACATCCCCTAAACTACTTTTTTCTCTTATCAGCTAAATAAGCTCTCCCCCATCTTACCACCACCCACCATTGATTTTCTTAACTTTTGAATCAGCAAAATTCCCCTTTGTGTTCCCAGAAACCCTGGTAGCTAAAAAGAATACTTTCTACTACTTTTTTACCTCTACAGTGTGAGGATATTTTGTCTTAAGGAGGGTCTTCCCCGTTGCAGAGATCTTTTCTTAAATATCATGGACATCTCCCGTCCTAGCCTTCAACACACTATGTTGTAATTGTCTAATTGCTGTATCCTAAAGTGTGAAAGTAGCTGATGGTCATTAGTCCTGTCCCAGATTACTCCTTACTCCTTGAAAATTTTTGTTCTCTCTCTTCAGTGCTGCTTCAGTCAAACTAATTTTACTGTCCAAAATTCTTGGTGAATTTATACAGATTCTGTAAATGATCCGGTACCCTGCCCTGTCAGTTCCTTGATTGCTATCCTATTTAAGTAATCTTTAAGAGTTATTTTATTTAACTTTATATTTATTTGTTTGTTTTAATTTGGCCAGAGAAGGACAGAGTAAGAAAGAGAGATAAGAGTGAGAAAGCAATCTTTCAGGTCTGGGACTTGAACCATGTTCAGCCATGTGGGAGTCCAGCACCCTTAACCACCACGCCACCTGCTGGTCCAGTAACTTATTGAATAAATTAATATTATTGTGACCTGTGGTTTCACCCCAGGCTCTTATGATTACTAATAACTATAGTATCTCCCTAATCTCATTTTTCTTTTTTTTTTAAATTGTTACTTAGTTTTTATTCCGTAAGCATAACTTAACTTTGCATTTCAACTAGATTTAGAGGGGGAATAAGGAAAGTATGGAACCCAAAGAACTGCAGTGAGAGCACAGGTTACAGGACATAGTGAACAGGTGGGATGAAGGGTTGCTCTCCTGAGCTACAGAAGGAAAAGTTTAGTGGTTAAGAGAAAACACAAATCAAGTTCATTAGAGTTTTCCACAGTCAGCAATGATGATCTTTTTGCTGGTCTTGCCATTCTTGGACCCAGAGTGTTCCATGGCTTCCACAATATTCATGCCCTCTTTCATCTTGCCAAAGACCACATGCTCGCCACCCAACTATTCAGTCTTGGCAGTGCAGTCGAAAAACTGAGAACCATTTGTATTGGGTCCAGCATCTGCCATGGACAATGCCAGGGTCTGTATGTTTCAGGATGAAGTTCTCATCATTGAATTTATCATCATAGATGACTTGCCACCAGTACCGTTATGGTGTATAAAGTCACCACCCTGGCACTTAAACCCTGGAATAATTCTGTGAGAGAAGGAATCCGTATAACCAAATCCTTTCTCTCCAGTGCTCAAAGCAGGAAAGTTTTCTGCTCTCTTTAGAACTTTGTCTGCAAACAGCTTGAAGGAGGTGTAGCCCAAAGACATGTCACCTATAGTGATGTCAAAGAATATGGTAGGGTTGACCATGGTTGAAGGCAGGAGACTCAGGAGCAGCATCTGCAAAGTGGCTCTGATCTCATTTTCAAGCATTCTACTCTCCACTCACTGCTTCTTGTCTTTCCATCTTACTTCCTTTGAACCCTTCAATTCATTGGAACCGGTAGTTCATTTGCCTTATTATCTTTTTGTGATCTCTTATATCCTCATCTGCCTATGCACATAGCTTCAAGTCCATGGTCTGTCATTCATAATTGTTCCTTGCATATATTTTCAACTCCCTTTTCAGCAGCCTTTGGCTTACTTGATCACTATCCTCTGCTATAAAACTCTTATTCTTCTAAGAAAGAAAAATTGCTTAGATTTCTGAGTCATGGGTTACCTCCTGAGTCTCCTTTCCTAATTCCTATTTACCTCCCCAAATTTTTAACCTCGGAAGACCTCAGAGTCAATACTTGGACTTCTTTCTTTTCTAACACTATTTTGGATATCTTCTTTGGTAGTATGATTTTTGAATACAACCTATATGCTGGTAACTACTAAATTTATAGCTCCATCTTGAATTTTTTTCTGAAGCTCAGATTCTTATATCTAACTATCTGTTCAGTATTCTCATATGTCTAATAAGCTCCTTAAATTTAGCATGTCCAAACAACTCCTGAGATTCCTTCCCAATCTGGGACTTCCTCAGTCTATCAGTGTATAGCACCTTTTGGTTATGCCTAAAACCTTGGACTCATCTTTGACTCTTGTTACATTCTACATCCAAAATTAAGTAAATCCTCTTGACTTTTCCTTCACAATTTACCTAATACTGAAAGGCTGCACTGCTAGAATCTAATGACACCACCTTGGTCTAAACAGTTGTCATCTCTTTCCTAGATTATGTCAGTATCCTCAAAAACTTGTCTCCCTGCTTCTGTCATTGCCTCCCTGCTTCTGTCATTGCCTCCTTTCTGATTATTTTCAGCATAATAACCACAGTAATCCCACTAAATACTTAAATCATGCCCAGCCCTGGTAACACAGTGCCCTGCAATGCCGAAGCCATATGGGAAGGTTTCAGATTGGAATCTGAGGTTTCCCTCTACATGCCAGGTGTGCACACAGTTGTGCCTATGATCTGGTAGGCTGAGGCTGGGCATGGATTGCAACAGAAAGACCTTGTTGGGAGTATCCCTCTCCCTCCCACCTCATGGGAGAAATAAATAAAATGTTTTAAAATTTAAAAATACATCAGTCAGGTCATGTCTCAACTTGAATTAGGCATTTAAATCAGAGTTAACTGCCATATTTACATTTGCCTGTGGGGTCCAAATGATAATCAGTCTCCTCTGTTTGCTCTCCAACCCCACCTCCTGTGCACACCTAGTTAACACTTGCAGTGAATCCAGCCTCTTGGCACCTTTGCAAAAGCTCTGGACATGTCTCCCCTCAGAGCATTTGCTTTTGCTGTTCCCTCTGTCCGGAGTAGTCTTCCTTTGCATAGAGCCTGCTTCCTCACCTCCTGACACAAAAATTACCTCGTCCAGTTCGAGTCCCAGACCCAATGGCTTAACTCATTCTAGGCGCGCATGTACATGTTTGCCCAAGATCTTCAGAGGAGAATGGAAGAGAAGGGATTGTGTGACCATCCCCTCTCCTCCAGAATGATTTCTCACTTTCTGTCTCTCTGGTGAGCACACATGCCCTATAGCAAAATTCTCTCTTAAAATAAATAAATAACCTTCTAGTCCCATTCTCAAAGAATTCCCCCCACCTCAAAAAAATAAATAAACTTCCAGTTCCACCCTCAAAGAAACTCCCTACCTCCCCACCCCCTGCTTCATCTTTCTCTGTAACGTTTATTACCATCTGGCATACTTTATTTTCTTTATCTTCATACACATTCCTGCAGGACAGATCTTTGCTTCTCATAGTCACCAACACACCCCCATTGCTACGACAATATCTGGCACATGGAGGGCCCTCAGCAGATATTTGTTGAATAGGTAAATTTCATAGAATATCCTGAAGAAGAAAGTCAGCATTCTCAATAGGTGGTAACACCAACCATAGCAGTTCTCTAAGGACTGTTCTTAAGTTGTATTTTCTAAATTCAAGTTGCTCGTATGTGTTTATTCTTTTGATTTAATAAATAGCAGAGACAGTGATCTCCATAGAACATGGCAGGAATAATAGTGTTAGTATTTGTGACACTCATATTTGTAAGGAAACTCATTTATTATATAATCAATCATTTGGATAATGGCAAAATGTAATTGATTACATAAGTAAACCCATTTATTATATAATCAAATATTTGGATAATGGCAAAATGTAATTGATTAGCATAACAGTGTTAGCATGGAATATAAAAAGTTTATAAATGAAAAATCCAGGGAAACTCCAGTGTTTACACCTTTCCCAGAAAGTGCACTGGTAGCAGAATAGCGTGCTCCGCCATAATCCTGTGGCACACCAGAGCTGGAAATCTAAAACTAGGGGAGTGACTTGAGTGGCAGCATTGCTGACTCCCTGGAGAAAGTGAGCGCATCAGCCAGGGTCAGGTCAAACAGCTGAAACTACTTCAGGTGTAGGACACAGCATAGACATGGTGATGGTGGGGAGCCCAGGAGCCACAACAGGAAAGAGCTTAAGAAACTTTGTAGATTTGGGCCTTATTTTATGTTTAATGCATCCCAGAATGCAAAGATTCAAAATCTATAGTTAAAAAGGCCCAATATAGGGACCAGCAGTTGGTGTAATGGCTATGTTGCTGAACTCCCATGTATTTGACCATGGTTCAAGTCCTGGACCTGGTGGCTGAAACTCAATGCCAGGCGTGTGTGCATGTGTATCCAAGATCCTGAGAAGAGAATGGAGGAGAAGGGATTGCGGCGTGGCCATCCCCGCTAGGGGATGATTTCTCGCTTTCTGTCTCTCTGTCTCTCTGTTTTTCTGGCAAGCACACGTGCCCTATACCAAAAACCTCTCCGAGAGCGAGGGAGAGAGAGAGAGGAAAAGACCCAATATAAACACATTTTTAATTTCTTACTTATGTACTTTACTACATTCACACTACATAATCATGTTTTGGTTAACAACAGACTGCATAAACGATGGTAGTTCCATAGATGGTAGTAGGCTGTACCAGGGAGGTTTGTGCGAGTATATTTTATAATGTTGTACAGTGACAGAATCACCTGACATTTCTCACAACATATCTCTGTTCAGCAATGCATGACTGTACTCTATGTAAAATCCTAAAACCTAAAAAAAAAAAAAAAACCCTAAGATTCCTCCTTGCATTAACATCTATAATTGTAACACATAGTAATGATTGTCACCAAATATGAAGAAATAGGCTTAAACCAAGGGTAATTTTAATTTGAGGTGACTAAAACTCAGTGGCTAAAATGTTAACAATTAGTGAATCTAACTGAAGGAGATAGATAGCCATTGTTCTATCCCATTTCCTTTCTGAAAGTTTTGGAATTGGGGGAAAAGTAAAAATATATGAACGAGCTCTTATAAAAAGTATCTTTTGATGGTTAAGGTAATAAAATCTGCCAGTAGAGATACCAAGATTGCTTATGCTGATGATTTAGTCATAGTTCAGTACTGGGTTTATACCTGACTGTTTCCACTTGAGCAGAAGTTGTGTCAATAATTTGCCAAGCAGAATTAATTAGGATGAAAATTAGTTAGGATCTAATGTTAAAAAAATAAAAGAATTATATACAGTGCTTCTAAATCACACAAAGGCAATTAACATAGTTAGGGATTCCTTTCAATGCTTCAGTTCATTGTCATTATTTCTAGTCACCTAAGGAAAGAACAGAGACATTTACTTCAGAGTTGCTGGAAACTATGTATTACATCTGTGTCTTCTGTCATAATAGCATATAAAAAAATATATAGTAACTTGCTTTTCATTATTCTGTTTTGAATTAGTCTAATATATGTTTAAGAAACATATATGTATTTACAATTGCATATTTTTTTATTATAGGAACAATTTACAGCAATGAGGGATTTGTATATGAAGAATGGCCAAGGGTTTGCACTAGTATATTCTATTACAGCTCAGTCCACGTTTAACGACTTACAGGACCTGAGAGAACAGATTTTACGAGTTAAGGACACAGAAGATGTAAGTATTCTCTCAATAAGACATACTGCCATCTCTCTATTGCCAAATACAAATACCTGTTTTCTCTATCCATAGAGGATTTGGAAGGTATTTACTGCTTGCCTAGAAGAGCCCCTGTGACCTCTCCTCACTCACAAAAAAAAAAAAAAAAAAAAAGCTCTCAAAAGTAACCTACAGATTTAGAGCTGAGATGTTTAGAGAATGAGGGCCTTTGTATTAAAGCACTCATTGTGCCATGTGGGTTAAAAGTGCAATAGAGAAAGAAAGGAGTCAAAGAATCCTCGGTAGAAATGGGTCTCAAGCTTTGAAAGGTGGTAATTATGTCAGAAACAGGGTTCAGAGAACATTGTTAAGACCCATGCTGGTATGTTACTGTTTCTAAAATTCCATTGACACGGTGGAGTTTTTCCTTTGAGTTATATTAAAGGTTTTAATAAACTGGACTTTTAAATTTTAATTTTGTTTAGAAGTTCTGTTTGATGAATGGTATTGTATTTATTGTGTCTCTTTTTTCTCTTGCACAAATGAAATGTGCGTTTTACATGTTTAGCTCAGTTTTGAGCTACAAAGAGTTCCTTTTCAGTTTTATGAATTAACATATAAGACTTCATTTTTTGTCTTTCTTGCTGTTTTTGTGTGTACTAATTATTAGTGGGAGCATATCTAAGGGGACTTCAAAAAGCTTGTAGAAAATGGAATTAAGGCACCAGCAGATGGTGTGACCATTATGTCACTGGACTTGCATGTTGTCAGTCACGTTTTGAATCCTGGATCTGGCAGCCTCAAACTCACACAGGGTGCATGTGTGTGTATACCCAAAATCTTGAAAGGAAATGAAGAAATGGCCATCCTCCTAGGGGGTGATTTCTCACTTTCTGTCTCTCTGTCCCTCTAGTGAGAGCACACGCCTATAGCAAAAATTTCTCTAAAATAAAAAAAGAAAGAAAAATGGAATTAAATGGAGCTAGCAGATGGCACAGTGGTTGAGGCTCTGGACTCCCACATAGCCAACTGCGGTTTGAGTCCTGAACCTGGCAGCTGGCTTTCTCACTTTCTCTCTCTCTCTCTCTCTCTCTGTCTCATGAGCATGAGTGTCCTGTAACAAATTAGAAATAATAATAATGACAAATAAAATTAAATAAATACATATTTCTAAATGGGATTAAAATATGAATTTATTTTGATGCAACATTTTGAAATCCCATGCATAAAAGTTGTTTTATTTATTTATTTATTTATTCATTTTAAGATTTTTGCTATAGTGTGTGCACTTGCCAGAGAAACAGACAGAAAGCAAGAAATCACACCCCCCCCCCAGGGGGATGGCCATGCTGCAATCCCTTCTCCTCCATTTTCCTCTCAGGATTTTGGGTATGTAAGCGCACATCTCAGAATGAGGGGTTTTTTTAAATCACCCCCCAGGGGGGATGGTCACGCCGCAATCCCTTCTCCTCCATTCCTCTTGGGATCTTAGGCACGTACGCACACACGCCCGGCGTGAGTTTTAAGCCACTGGGTCCAGGACACAAACCGCGGTCGACTACGTGGGAGTCCAGCGACATAGCCATTACGCTAACTGCTGGTTCCCTCAGAATGAGTTTTAAGCCTCTGGGTCCAGGACTCAAACCACAGTCAACTACATGGGAGTCCAGCAACATAACCACTATGTCATCTGCTGGTCTCCATGCATAGCTTTTTTATAATAATGCATTTTCTATGATCTTTTTGAAGTCCTCCTCATATATATCTTTGTTAGGACCTTAGCCTTGGGTAATAGTGTAGGCAAGGGGCCAGCAGGTGGTATGGTGGTTAGCGTGCTGGATTCATTCCCACAGGGCTGACTGCAGTTTGAGTCCCAGACCTGGTGGCTTGTTTTCTCAATTTCCCTTTCTCTCTCTTTGTCTGTCTCTGTTCCATTAAAATAATGATGATAATTAATCAATGATTAATAAAATTATTTTTAAAATATTGTATGTTAGAGATATTTACACTGCATGACTCATGACCAGCTGTAACCTAATGAATAGTTTTCTTCCTGTCCATGAGTAATTTATCCAAAAAAGTTCTTGTTTTCATAGGCAGTTCTGTCCACCTCACTCAGCTATGGTAGTGTTAATCCTATTATCCCACATGATAAACTGAAAGAGATGAGTTGTAGAGGCCTAGTGTGTTTAATCTAAATTGTGATAAATACCTATTTTAGGTAGAAAGTCTACCATGTCCCTTAAATTCTTTCTTTTACATAGTGTCCATCACCTCACAAACAAATGACTATATTCTGTAGACACCTTTAGTTGAGAAAATGAATGCAGTTCACTAGTTATCTGTTTTACTGGAAATAGAGAGTTGTAGGTGAATATAGCCAAGTATCTATGGCAGGGAGAAAAAGGGAAGCCATAACTGCTTTGTGGATTTACTTTTACTGGTAGTCCTCTTTAACATCTCTACTAAATGGTTCTTCATGTCTAAATGTCAAACATAGAATAGAACCTACTATTGTATTGGTCTTGCTACCACTTTTGGCATTTACTAGACCTGTGAGATGAAGTACTTAAAACAGTTAGTCCCAAGGATTATGCTCTTCTGTTTTGCAGGACATTCTTTCTTTGAATCCAGCTATTAGTAATGGTTTATATGAAGATTTTTTAATTTTCTTAAAATAATGTAACATGTGGATGTGGTAAATATGGGAAAGTATGTGTGTGTGTGTGTGTGTGTATATATATATATATATATACACAGACTCTTTTTTTCCCCTGAAGTCTCCCCCCAGTACACATATGTATACCTTTTAAGCACTTGGTGAAGCTTATAGTTTTAACTAATACATTTTAGACAGTGGCAGGTAATTTCTTGTTTCTAAAAGAAGACTTTAAGTAATGGGTATGTTATTGCTCATTTTATGTTATTTCCTTCCCACAGGTTCCAATGATTTTGGTTGGCAATAAATGTGACCTGGAAGATGAGCGAGTAGTTGGCAAAGAACAGGGCCAGAATTTAGCAAGACAGTGGTGTAACTGTGCCTTTTTAGAATCTTCTGCAAAGTCAAAGATCAACGTTAACGAGGTAACTTAGAGCTGCTGGGCAGCACAAACACGTGCCTTTTTTGTTTCCTTTGCTTTAAATTAACAGTCAAAATCTTTTTTTAAAGAAAAATGTTTGGTTTTCTTTGAGCAATCTTGATTCTATCAGTTTATAGAAAAAGTAAGTAATTCCTAGAATTCATATATCTTAGCTTGCATAAGATCACTTTGATGGCTATAAAGACATTTACATTTACTTTATTGTCAAAGAGGGTGTTAGAATCGAAGAACATGTATGAAGGTCTTGTTGAGCATCTAAATGATATTGCAGAAAGTGGAATGTGAAACATGTCACATCACCCTGTATTGTAACAGTTATCTAGCCAGGTGTGTATAAATATCAGTAGATTGTAAAGTCAAGTAAGAAAACACAAAAACCACAGTAGTTATTACAATGAACTTATGTTGCACAGAAAGATACTACTACTTTCATGGATATTACAGAATGTGGTATTCTGGTCTTATGTACCTTTGGTACATGTCTCAAAGTAGGTCATTCGTGTGAGTGTGGACATACAGTTGTAACTCATTCAGTCCTTGAGGCCTGATGAAGCAGGTGCATAAGGCTTTTTTGTTTTTGTTTTTGTCCTTGAGTTAGACTTTCCACTATCTTGAGATGATAACTGTGGACAGGAATGCTCAGCAACTTAGCTGTATGCCTAGATGTAAAGAGACCACAGTGTAGTGAACCCCTAAAAAAAATAAAATGCAATCCCCAACTGCCCACATCAATCAGATAAAAACTTAAAAGGTTTTCTTCACTTTTTTAATCTTAGCATATTTTTTAAGAACAAAAACAGCACTGTGGACTTCTTTCCTGGCCTTTCTCTTGTCTGTATACTTCTTTGTAGCATCACAGGTAATCACTTAGCATTCAGATTATTTAAAACATAGATGAGAGTAAGAGTGTGTTAGATTGTCAGAGTCCTATACTTTTATTTAATGTTTCTTGCTGGCCTGTGATTCTTTTCCATGACTTATAATATTATTGTAAACTATTAACCTGAATTTTTAAGTGATCAAATTACTTTAAACACCAGGCAGGAAAAAAATTAGCCTTACTCCAAATCCTGTGTTATATATATATATGTATTACAATAATATAGAATGCCAAAGTTTACTTTTTTAGCTAAAACCATTTTTAACAGTTATTTTTTATAAATAAGAAATTTATAAATGTCATTTATTCAGCAAATATTTAATGAGTACTTACTGTGTGTCTCTAGCACTGTGTTAGTTAGCCAGGTAACAGTCATCCAGACAGACACGATTCCTGCCCTAATGAAGTTTATATCCTAATGGGGTAACAGGTCCTGCTAAGATATTCCACAGCAGTTATTTCCTGTTTACTGTCAAATAAATGAAAAGAAATATGGTATGCTTCTAGCGTCAGCTTTCTCTGTCATAAAATTACAGCTTCCTAGAGATTATTTGTAAAAAAAAAAAAAAAAAAGTAAAGACTGATGATACAGTCTTATTTTTCTTTGAAAAATAAAATAAACTTTTTAAAAGATCACTTTAGGATCAGTGAATGTGCTTGGCTAGTGGGACAGTATTGCAAGGGCACCATCTGCAGGATGGTTGGCCCTAGGGATCTGGTTTGTTCTTTTTGGAATGTCTCATCCTCACTAGTACCTGCCCACCAAGTTCATCAGGCTCAGCTGGGGCTGGTTTGGGCCAGGATCTTATCATAGGACCTCTCTCTTCAGGAACAAGAACATAACAGAGAGGAACTCTTGTTATCTTTAGCATTACCTGTTAGTGGGGACCTACAAGCTACTAAACCCCTTGGGTGGCAGTTTCCAATGCAGCAGAGCTACTTTTTCACAGCAGTCTTGTTAAGGTCGGCCCTTGACATGAGGATTTATAAAACAAACATAGAAAAACAAAACAAAAGCCATCTTAAGCACTTTTACTTTTTTAAAAAAAATATGCAGACTTCATGCTAAAAATTCTTGAGAGTATAACTGAGTTTCTTTTCATGTTCCTCTCTTTGTTGCCTGATAATCCAGCTACAGGATTCCTTTGTTAGTTAATGATTCCTCATGCAGCTTATGCCTTGTGGAAATTTGTCTGATTTCCAGATGCCTAAAGATAGAGAGATAATACTTCACAAGATTGAACTCTTATCCTCAAATTTGAAAACAGACAAGGACATACTGCTTGGCTACATAACCCTCTAACTCTCTGGTAGTTTGTTTTGTTTTGTTTTAATCCTTACGCACACCTTTTTTGCAATGTTCCAAAGTAGTATATAGCTATACCAGAATCACATCAGTCTTAATCAAGAATGATTTGTTCTTTGCTGAGGCTGCTATAATGATTGGAATCAAGACATCCCAATTTAGGATTGAGAGAGGGATTGAGAAACTCTATTCTGTGTTCCCTTTAGATTTTTCTATAGTTCAGAGAGATGAGGAGGACCCTAGGCTGGGGACTTTCAGCATTTCTAACCAAATATTATAGTTCGAACTTGCCCTCATCACTGAACCATCTGCTGCTGTGAGGTAGGCAATGTTTTCCAAAGAAATAATTTAGAATAATACTACAAAAATCAGTTATCTTTCTGTATAGTATCAGAGACAGAAACTGGCTAACATGAAGAAACTGATATAGAAACTATGTGTGATTTTGATTAGCTTTCTGTTTTAAGTTATACTTTTTAAAATTATTTTTCCGATTACAGTTTATACATTGAGCCAAGGGCTTTTGTACATAAAATTCATAAAGGCTTCAGAGTTGTGGAAGTGATAACTTGGACATCGGAGTTATAGAGACACTACTGTTTTGTTCATACATTTTATTTTCAAACACTTCTAAGAAATAAGGCAGTAGAGAGTTAAATGGTTTGAAGAAGATGGGAGTGGAAAAGATGGAACCAAAAAAATATAAATGAGTCATAGATTTGGAATAAATCTTTTTTTTTTCTTTTTTCTCTTTAGCAATTTAGTATTAATCTTTGGACCATTTTCAAAGGCAAATAGGTTATCATCTTAAAGAAATGTAGTGGGCCGGCTGCCAGCTGGTGATGTGGTTAAGGTGACCAGATCCCACATGACTGACTGCACAGTTGGAGTCTGGACCCAGTGGCTTGGGCACATGTGCATGTGTACTTAAAATCCCAAGAGGACAATGGAGGAGAAAGGATTGTTGCATGGCCATACCCATGGGAGTGATTTCTCACTTTCTTTCTTTCTTTCTCCCTCCCTCCCTCTCCTGGCCAAGCATGTGGGCTCTATAATAAACTTAAAAAAAAAAAAAGTAATTGTTTACCATCTTAAAGAAATGTAGGAAAAAATATAAAAAATATTTTTTTAATTTCCTCAAAAGATATAAGAACAATAAAAAAAATTTCTGTTTACCCCTCATCCAGGTTTACTAGTTAATAACATCTTACCATGTTTGCTCAAATCACTACTTTACTCCTAAGGAAAAAAAATTTAGCGTTTTTTTGTTTTGCTTTTTTCTTTATGCCAACAAACATGTGCACATCCCAGGAAGTGAGGGAAGCACTCCCCAGTAGGGCTTGAGCACATATGCACACACCTAACATGTAATCCACTGAGACCAGGACTCAAACCCTGGTGAGCCATGTGGGATCTGGCTTCCTCTGCCCAGCACTTAACCATTACTATAGAGCTGGCCCTGCTCCCAGATATTTTAGTATGTGTATTCTCAGATCAGAGCTCTTCCACAACCATGACATAATTATAAAAGAAAAATTAATGTTGATACCATCCTTGTTGGTATATATTTGTATTTTGATATGCCTTCATATTTTGCCTACTGTCCTTGTAATGCCCCTTAAAGTCAGTGTATTTTTAAAAATCTACTTCTGCAAAGTTCTGTTTACTCCAAGTGAGTAACTGTATTACTTCTATGATGATTATTTTTATTCTAGGTCATTAGTAAATGAGTGTTTACATTTCATAGCAAAGAACCAAATTCACCGATCATTTCAGGTTTCAACACTTTGGCCTCTCTACTATTACATATAAACATATCAAAATTTCAATGATCTACTCCTGTAAAATAAGTAACACTTTTTTTTTCTTCTTTTGCGAGAGAGATGAGGAGAGAGAAGAAAACAGTGAGACAAAGGTATTTGTGATAGGATCTTGATGTGTCACCATCCTCCTGCCTCAGTTTCCCAATTGGCCAGGATTACACAATCACACCTAGTGTGTTCAGGTTGGCCAAGGAACCAGTCCCAGTACTCCCATATTGCTTCCAGCCTCCTGACCTGTATGCCACCACAGCTGGGCTTTGCCTTTGATACTTGCTCTTTTCATCCAGAAATGAATCCAAAAGACTTATTAACAGGTATTATTTTTTTAAGAATCAGTGGGCTTTTTCTAGTTGTTTAAGCAAAATTAATATCACCAGAAAAGGGAAACAAAGTCACGTCCTTCTACATGTTATATTGTGAGAGGGACACAACATCTCTTTTGTTTTACTCCCAAAAAAATGTGTAATCTGAATCTAAACATGAGGAAACATCAGACAAGCTCAAGTTGAGGGAAGATCTGTAACATTATTAGCCTTTATTTTTCAAAAATTACAATGTCCTAAAAAGACAAAAGCCAAGGAACTTTTCCAGATTTTTTAAAAGACTAAAATAGTAGGAGATAAATGTACTGTGTGATCCTGAATGGATGCAGCCCTTGAAAAGAAAGTTAAAGGACATTATTGGGATAATTAACAAAATTTGAATTTGCACTATGGTTAATACAGAGTAATGTAGCAATGCTTAAATGTCTTCAATGTGATAACTATAAGGTGGTGATGTAAGAGAACATCCTTGTTCTCGGTATATATACACACTCAACTTTTTTTAGAGAGAGATTTTTGCTATAGGGTACATGTGCTTTCCAAAGAAACAGAGAGAGACAGAAAACAAGAAACCACCCCTCACTGGGGACAGCTATGCTGCAGTCCCTTCTCCATTGTCCTCGGGATCTTGAGCATGCACACATGCATGCACACATGCCTAGCATGAGTTTTAAGCTGCTTGTCCAGGATTCGAACCACGGTTGACTGCATTGGAAGTTCAGCTACGTAACCATTATGCCATCTGCTGGCCCCAATATACATTCAACTATTAAGGGAGCTGTGTACGCAAACTACTCCCAAATGGCTCAGAAAATGAGTGTGTGTGTGTGTGTGTGTGTGTGTGTGCAAGCGTATGTGTGTGTAGAGAGCAAAAACTGATAAAATAAAAGTAACATGATGTTACTAATTGGTGAATCTGCAAAGAATGGGTAGAAGTTCTTAATATTTATCCTTCTAACTTTAAGTAAGTTTGAAGTTTACATTACCTTACTTTTTACTACCAATTATTTTTGTTAATTTAATACTAAATATCTAAGAACAAGTATATTTCATACTTCATCACAAATATGTAAGTCTTTATCCTGACTGAGAATCAGCTAGGGCTTCTAAGAAAGCTGACTTCAAAACAAAGCAGCAAAATACAGATGCAAGAGCAGAATAGTATTTAACAGAACCAAGATTGTGTGGAGCCAGGTCTCAAATGTTGGTCAAATAAGTACTTTTCTCTTGTTTTTACTTAGATATTTTATGACCTGGTCAGACAGATAAATAGAAAAACACCAGTGGAAAAGAAGAAGCCTAAAAAGAAATCGTGTCTGCTGCTCTAGACCCGTAGTCAGCAGCAGCTCTGAGCCAGGTAAGTTGCTAAAAACAGAGTAGAAGTCTTTCACATCCTCTTATTCTGGGTTTTCTCCAGCTTTAACCACTTCGTCGCACCTGTTAGGTGCTTCTAAGTCTCTGTAATTTGTAAGGTGCTTCTTAGAACCACCTTAGGGTGCTTCTAAGTCTCTGTAATTTGTAAATGTGATAGGTAACTTGTATGTACATGACCTGTTAGACAATTTACCCTTTCCCCTTGAGATTCTAGCTCTGGGAGGGCAAGGACTATGTCTATTTAGTTTGCCTCTGCATCCCAGCACCTGCTACAGTGTGGGTGTTCTAAACATGGTGGAATAAACGGAATGCTTTTCTAGATGACTCCCAAATTCATGCTGAATTAAAGTGAAACAGTGGTTCCTCTGAAACAAAGTCATTAGTGCACATTTGATGAATTATGTTACAATGAACATGCACACACATACACACGTGTGTGTGTGTATATTTGTGTGTGTGTGTATGTTCGTGTGTCACGCTTTCTTTGTCCTGATTTCTAACACCATGGATAGTTTTACCTCACTGAATTTTATATAAGCCAAAACTTCTATTTTATGTCTTGCTTTTCTTTCACTTAAAACTATGTTTCAAGAATTATCCATGTTGGGACCAGCAGTTAGCGTAATGGCTATGTCGCTGGACTCCTATGTAGTTGACCACGGTTTGAGTCCCAGACCCGGTGGCTTAAACTCATGCCGGGCACGTGTGTGTGCGTACCCAAGATCCCGAGAGGAGAATGGAGGAGAAGGGAGGGGGGTGTGGTCTGCCCCCCTGGGGGGGTTATTTCTCACTTTCTGTCTCTCTGTCTCCGTCTGTCTTTCTGGCGAGTGCACACGCCCTGTAGCAAAAACCCTTTCAAAAAAAAAAAAAAAAAAGAATTATCCATGTTGTATTTAGCAGTAGCTCATTTTTATTGTATGGCTATATTAGCAACATATTTTAATACTCTGCTATTGATGAACATTTGATCTTCCTTTGTGGGAACTGGCCTGGGTGGTTCTGGTGTACACATTCCTGTGCGTGTCTTTGTGCACATGTGCATACATTTCTGTTAGGTGTATTTCTAGGAATCAGATGACTACATTATGTATTATATGAGGGGACTCGAAAAAGTTTATTTTGGTGCAAAAAGTTTTGAAATCTATGCATATTTTCTTCATAATATGCATTTTCCATGAACTATGTAGACCCTGCATACATACAGACAACTTTGGTAGCTACTACTAGAAAGTTTTATAAAGTAATTGTACTAGTTTACACCTCCACCAGCAGTTTATAAGTTCCATATCCTACCCAAAATGGATATTGTCAGTCTTTTTAACTGGGCCATTCTAATGGATCTCAGGTGGTGTATACTTTGTATAGCAGTATTTCTTAGCTGCAGGTAACTTCTTTCAAATAAACGTTTCGTCTGTAGGCTGCAAAGTAGTTTACTCTAAGTACTACGTCAGTTTTCCTTAAGTGGACTCATTGGAGAGAAATTAATGGAGGCAGTTAAGCTGCCTATCAAGTAAGAAACCAGGCCCTGTGGGATCATTTGCTTTTCTTCTTTTAATTATGTATTTAAATCTCCTGAACAGTTTTTATTTCATAACTCTGTAAATAATACTATAAAAGAATATTTTCATGAAGTGGATTTGTGGTGTAATTTGATGCTAATTTTATGAATTTTACCAAAATTGGTCCAGTTAGAAGAAAGTAAACTCTTCTCACTTGACAGCTGGTTGTACTGAGTCTCTTGAGTCCGTTTAGTAGATTACCTCTTGCACAACTCCAAATTAACTCATGTACTTCCTTAGAGATATGAATAAGCATCTCTCTAAAGGGAAACAACTGAGTAATTGTATCCCCTTTTAAAATGAAAGTAGAGGACAAGTGGGCAGAAAGGAAAAGTTACGGTGTTTGTCTCTGGTAATCAGACTTAGGAAAAATAGCTTCTAGCCAGTGGTTACTGTAGTGAAATCTTGATTTGATCACGTTAGATCATCATTTCCCTGAAAGTGATTATTGTGAAGATCACTGATGTTTGTTTAGGTAAGGGTAGGGAAAATGAGAACTTCAGTTCTAGTTCTTAAATGTATTATTTAGCTCTCTTACAGTTGACTAGCTTATTGACACCATTACCTTAGGCAACCCTACTTTAATTTTCATTTCTTAGAAAATGTATTTTTGGGGATCAGAAGACAGAGTAATGATTACATTGCTGGATTCCTACATGTGAGTGACCATGGTTTGAGTCCTGGACCTGGTGGCTTGAAGCTCATGCCAGGCACATGTGCATATGTGCCCAAAATTCCAGGAGGATAGTGGAGGAGAAGGGATTGCAGTGTGGCCATCCCCCTGGGGGATGATTTCTTGCTTTCTATCTCTCTGTCTCTCTGTCAAGCGCATGTACCCTATAGCAAAACTCTTTCTTAAAAAGAAAGAAAATGTACTTTTAGTTTTATTTAAAGGAAAAGGTGCCAACTTCTGCCTATGGTGAGTTTTACCTTACAAAGGAAAAATCTTGATCTAGATCTAGAAATAAGGCTTTCATCCTGGTTGTGTAAATTCTTAAACTCTAATAAATCACTTGAGATCTCTGTGAATGTTGCTAATACCAAATAATAGGTCTCTTTCTCTCTGTCAAGCGCATGTACCCTATAGCAAAACTCTTTCTTAAAAAGAAAGAAAATGTACTTTTAGTTTTATTTAAAGGAAAAGGTGCCAACTTCTGCCTATGGTGAGTTTTACCTTACAAAGGAAAAATCTTGATCTAGATCTAGAAATAAGGCTTTCATCCTGGTTGTGTAAATTCTTAAACTCTAATAAATCACTTGAGATCTCTGTGAATGTTGCTAATACCAAATAATAGGTGACTTAGCAATCAGAGTACTTTACAGTGCATTTTATTGCGATTGTAGACTTGAAGTGCCAAGTTGCCCTGTACTTTTTAGTTTTGTTATAGGGCACAGGTGCCTGTCAAAGTAATGAAGGATGGTGGGGGAGAACACCCCTGGCAGGGGGCGGGGGGGGCGAGGAGGGCATGCTGCAATCCCTTCTCCTCTTGGGATTTTGGACATGCACACACATGCGCCCAGTGTGCTTTTCAACCATGGAATTTAAACTGTGCAGTTGACCACATGGGATATAGCCACTTTAACTACTGGCTGGTAGTCACTGGCTGGTCCTTTCCTATACTTTTCTAAGTATTGAGATAAAGGGTAGATTTAAATAGCAACTATAAATGTTTTTACTAAGAGTACATGAACTATGGGGAGTGCTTATCTAGTTTATAGTCTTTAGGCAAAATTGTATAGGAACATATTAATCTCTTTTTTATATATCCCATTTTTAAAGACTTTTGAGAGAAATCCTTCATGAGGAATTCTTCCTTTAACTTAATATTCTTCTGCTGAGCAGTAAGAGGCTACCTTTGGTATATTTGCCCATGGATATGGGACCAGCTCTTTCTGTATCATCTCTTTACCCTGCCTTAAAAGTAGTATATACAGTGATAAAGTGGTCTAAGAATAGAAGTGAAATATCACGGAACCAGCAGATGGTATGGTGGCTAAGGGCGCTGGACTCCCACATGGCCGACCGGACCTGGCAGCTTACTTTCTCACTGTCTCTCTATTTTTCTTTGTCCTTCTCTGGTCAAGTTGAGAAAGAGAGAGAAAGAGACAGAGAGGGAGGGGAAAGGAAAGGAGAGGAAACTAAAGAAGGAAGGAAAGAAGAAAAGAGAACAAGAGAGAAGAAAGAAAGAAAAAAAGAAAGGAAAGGAAGGAAAGAAAGAAAAAAGAAATTTGAATAAAGCAGTTCTTTAAAGAAAAGAAATATCATTGCTTTTCTCTTGACAGTACTCTCAGATACAATGTGAAACATTAGGTATAATAAAACTGAGGAGAGCTAAAGTTGTTTATAGACTTCCTCCTAGCTATGAACTCTTTCTCTATATTTGATTATTTTTAATGACTTTTAAAAGGTATTTAGGGATCCACAGGTGGTATAGTGGTTAAGGTGCTGGACTCCCACATGGCTGACCATCATTCTAGTCCCAGAACTGGAGGCTTGAAACTCATGCTGGGTGTGCGTGCGTGTGTGCCCAAAATCCTAGGAAGAGAATGGAGGACAAGAGATTACGGCGTAGCCAGCTCCCCAGGGGGTGATTTCTTGCTTTCTCTCTGTCTCACAGACGACTGCACGCACCTTATAGCAAAAATCTCTCTCTCAAAAAAAAGAAAAAGGTATTTAAAATAACCCTGTTACTGTAGCTATTCAGTATAAAGTTTTCTAGTAATGATAAGCCAAAGTCATGTTTTCTATATTATTGGATTTCTGCTTGCTTACTTCCATGTTTCCACATCAGGTGTTTAATCGTATTTGTTTGTGTGTGTGTGTCTGTCTGTCTGTCTATTTCTGTTCATTTGTTTTAGAATACAGGAATGAAGAACTGTTGCCTAATTGGAAAGTGCCAGCATTCCAGACTTCAAAAAAACAAATCTGAAGAGGCTTCTCCTGTTTTATATATTATGTGAAGAATTTAGATCTTATATTGGTTTGCACAAGTTCCCTGGAGAAAAAAAAATTGCTCTGTGTATATCTCTTGGAAAATAAGACAATAGTATTTCTCCTTTGCAATAGCAGTTATAACAGATGTGAAAATAAATATACTTGACTCTAATATGATTATACAAAAGAGCATGGATGCATTTCAAATGTTAGATATTGCTACTATAATCAAATGATTTCATATTGACCTTTTTATCATGATTCCTCCCTGTCAAGCACTAAAAATTGAACCGTTAAACTTTATATCTGTAATGATAAAGATTATGAAATTTCCCCTCAGACTCATTGCAGCAGATAACTTTTTTGAGTCATTGACTTCATTTTATATTTAAAAAAATATGAAGTATCATCTGTCATTATATTCTAATTAAAATTGTTTGTGCATAATGCTTTGGAAAAATGGGTCTTTTATAGGAAAAAAAACTGGGATAACTGATTTCTATGGCTTTCAAAGCTAAAATATATAATATACTAAACCAACTCTAATATTGCTTCTTGTGTTTTACTGTCAGATTAAATTACAGCTTTTATGGATGATTAAATTTTAGTACATTTTCATTGGTTTGTGTGTTTTGTTATTGTTTATGGAATTAAGGACTTTATTTTATAATGACCACATTGTTTTAAATGCGACAGTAGCTCCCTTCTGCCTGATGGCTGCAGAACACTTGGCTTTAAACTATACTGAGTAACTGGTGATTTCTCTATGAACAGATCTCACACTTTCTGTTCTAGATATATTTATTCCTATTATACAGTGAAATACATCAGACTACATAGAATAGTTTTGTATATTCTCTCGATCTTAAAGATTGTATCTTATTGAATAAAATATCCCACTGTGTATTATTTTTATATGTAAAAAGATAAGTTTAATACTGTATCAGGGTTTAACTTTTACTGTTCAAATCTTCCACAGCTTGTAATTGCATCAAAGGAATCCTTTTGCCATTGTTAATTTGTTGGACATGGGTCCACCAATGAAGTGTCATATGAAAATTTCAAGCTTGCTTTATATTAGATGGAAGAATCTGAGAAGTGAGTGAAAGTTAAAACACATGTAAAGAATGTGTCAGTAGCTTTTGCTCCAACTATATATGAAGTAGTATAGTAGTAGTAATATGGAAGAAATTGCTGAGTTAAAAATTTAGCTGGCTATATAGTGGTGCTTTTTTTTTTTCCTTCCCTGTTCTTTCCATTTTTATAAAAGATAGGGCTTAAGTGGAACATGGACCCGGGTGATATTATGTGCGTGTTCTCCATAAGGAGAAGTAGAGCAAACAGCTTGTTAGCCAGGTAAGCACGAGAAGAAAAAACAAGCTTAGGAACTCTGTGCCTTGTCCTCACAAATTAAGGAGGAGAAGACCAGTCCTAGAAAGTCTAAATCATTGCTCAGGGATCTAGATACTTTCTTGTTGCAGCTGGGTATGAAGAAGTGTTCATGCCTTGCTGAGATTTTCCAGAAGTGTGGTCAGCCCACCAGTTACTAAATTGAGATTTTGAAATCAGGTTTCAAATGTAAGCTCTGACCAACCTGAGAAAATGTTAAAATGTTGTTTTAAAACATTGGAAATTGTATTATTTTGAGTTTCTAATAAACTTAGTTACCTAACACTTCCCTTCTACTGATCCAGTTATGCATCTGTCTGGGATTGACGGGTCAAAAATATAAAAAGTTTAAAATACTTGAAAAAAAAAGAAAACAATTGAAGCATTAGGGTCTGTTTATCCAGGTCACGTTAGCATGTTTTATTTTAGTATCCTCAAGTAATTCCCCTGTAAAACATGTCCATACACTAGCAAGTTTGTCTGCTCGATAAGTAGCATAAGCTCAGTGTCCTCTATTTTAGAATGTGGTGGGTGGGACCAGCAGTTGGCATAATGACTATGTCGCTGGACTCCCATGTAGTTGACCACGGTTCAAGTCCCAGACTCGGTGGCTTAAACTCATGGCGGGTGCCTGTGTGTGTATGCCCAAGATCCCGAGAGGAGAATGGAGAAGGGATTGCAGTGTGGCCATCCCCTCTGGGGGGTGATTTCTCACTTTCTGTCTCTCTTTCTGGTGAGTGCACATGCCCTGTAGCATCCCCCCCCCCAAAAAAAGAATGTGATGGAGAAAGATGAGCACAGTTAACATAATCCACTGGGGGTAAAGACAATGGTGAAGGAAAATACCTTTTAAACATTGTAATTGCCAGAGGGTATCTGCACTTGCCAGAGAAACAGAGAGAGAGAAAGCACACAGACACCCGTAGTGGTGTGATTATACTGCAGTCTCTTCTCCATTCTGTTGGGATTTGGGGCATGCATACATACACCCAGCGTGCTTTTCAGGCCACTAGGTCCAGGACTTGAACTGCAGTCAGTCATGAAGATCCAGCTTCATTAACTCCCTGGCTCTAGGCTCACCTGAAAAATGCTTTTTTGGCCTAGTGGTATGCAGAGCAGGACAGGCTGAAATGAGAGATGTGCATTTCTATCTCAAGGAAATCTGTGGTTGCTGAGCAAAATAGAAAAGAATCCTGTTAGAAAGTGAGACAGGTATATTTTTATCCTGTCCCTTTGTGGACTCCTTAGTCTTGGTTGCAGAGAAGGACGCATAAAAATAAGATGTATTTTTTATAGCTGAAAAATCAAGTTGTCTAGGGGTGCATGAATTTCATGTGCTAAAGATCTAGGACCCGATACCCTATGAAGTATTTGTGGCTGTTTATATAAAGTATAACGGCTTAAGTTATATGAGTAATGTCTAACTTAAAAGAGGCTTAATGCCACTGTCAATAGTTTGCTTTTTTCAATGAGAAGAGACAACTTTTAAGGTCTTGGTAGTCCTCCCAACCAACCTAGTTTTAGAAATTAACAGTAAATACATTGTCTAACTATAATCTTGCCCTCCACCAGGGGGAGCTTCAGTATCAGCTAACACTTCTACAGCATTGAATTAAACATTCAAGCCCTGTATTCCACAAATGTGCATGCCTCACAAAGAGGCATAGAGGCCCTCCCTTCAGAGTTATCTAACGGAATAGGGAAGATATACTACAGTTTCGTCAGAGATATTAATAACACTAGTGTACTGTGGCTGCAGGGGTAGTTCTCTTGAGAATGTTTGGAGAGGTATGGATGTTGGTGTTCCTCTTTTCACATCTTGTGAGTAATCTGCTCAGCCTTCATCTGCCATCATAAATGGCACCTTTTACTCCTCAGTAAGACAGTTCTCTTCTTGAAGTTGTAGCTTACTTGGAAATGTTAATCCTCAGAGAAAATACTGATCTTTATTTTATTTCCAGCTTTATTAAAACATAACTTGATTTGAGGCTATTTTTCTCCACATATGAGTAGTAATAAAACATTCTGTTTTCTGGACCTGGCCAATTTGTAATATCTTGCTTCCATGTCCACATGGGTACAAATACATATAATATTTTTTAGTTCATGTACCTGAGTTTTGTTTTGGGACTAAGGGACAGAAACGAGAATAAGGAATACCTTGGTATTTTCTTTTGTAAGTAATCATAGTAGGATGTTAGTAAATTATAAAATAGTTTTTTAAAAATGGTATGTATGTTGAAACCAAAGTGAAGAAATTGTCAGGTATTTGGAGGAGGAAAATAATTTACAATATTACCTTTTATTTGGGTCTTGTACGAGGTGCTAAATATGTGTTAGAATAGCCCCTCTTGAATCAACTCCTAAATGAAAAGGGCAGAGTGGTTTGGGTGCTTGTCCAGGCTCTGCAAAGAGCCCATCTTGTGGGGAAGGAAATGAATGTGAGCTTTGAGGCAGTCTAACCACCTAGCTTTTAGCATTTATAGTCTCCAAAATGTAAAAAATATAAGTTATTCATGAAAATGTAGTACAGAGATTGCATTGATCATGAGTTTTTCTTACTGCAGTTCCATCTTGGGTTTGTTAAGTATGCAGTCTATTCATTGCCCTGTCTAGCTCCGATATTCTTGTTGAGAACAGCCAGAGGCTTTGAACTTGGTGCCTCTTTCTGTTTTCTGGGAAGGCAACATGGATTCTGTTTTGCAGACATTAATGAGCTTTAAAAGGGAAATGGGATGGATGCAAGTTCTTCTGGCTTGTTAAGAGCGGCCTCCTGTGGTTCTGAGCCCAAGGTGTGACATACATTTCCTGATAATTGCTTCTCTTAAGAAGCAAGAGATTGGCTGTTCCTCTTGAGGAAAAACCTTAATAAACCTTCCCATTGTAAACAGTGGTGTGACTCTTACTTTGAGCTGTTTCTATGTTTTGGTTTGGTTTTCACTATAGGGTGTATAGTACACTCCAGAGAGAAAGTGAGAAATCACCCTTGAGGGGGATGGCCAAGCAGCAATCTCTTTTCCATTCTCCTCTAGGGATGTGGGTCACACACCCAAAATGCCCATACGTATTTTTCAAGCCAAGTATAAGATTCGACACAAACCTTGCAGTTGGCTCTGTGGGATCCAACACCTTAACCTCCAAGCCACCAGCTGGCTCTTTTTGGTTTCTTTTTTTTTTTTTTTATTTTGCCTCCTGCTGGCTCTTTAGTTTTTGTTTTATTTTTGTTTTGTTTTTGTTGTTGTTATTTTGCCAGAGAGTGCATGCCTGCTCTCAGCTGCTGGAAAGAGACAGAAAGAGGGAAAATGAGAAAGGATAGGAGGGAAATGGTCCACTGACCAAGGGTTCAATTTTGAATATAGTAAGTGTGAAAATAGTGTTACCAGATTCTGGAAATTTACAGTACGCAGTTGGATTTGAGTTAAATTCAGAAGGAATCTACACAGGAAGTTTACATTTAATATTTAAAAACATGAGGCTGGATCAGATCACTAGAGTTGAATATAGGTAGATAAGAGGTCCTTGAGCTTGGGAAATGAGGAATTAGCAAAGAAACACACGGACATCACTCGTACCTTGGATGTCAGTGGAATGGTGAGTGTCTAGATCAGTAGTAGGAAAAATGGGGAGAAGGACATTGGAAAAATCCATCATCGACTCCCCCATTTGATGGGCGAAGCGATGTATGTGTGTGTGCTGATGAGAAAGATCCATGGGAAGGAAAATTTGAGTAGGCTAGATGGGCAGAATCTGGTATAAAAGAACAAAAGCTGGCCCAGGTGGGAGCATGGGCAGGCACTGGGGCAGGAGGGAAGACTATAGGTAGTTTATAGAGAACCAACAAAAAGTGCCATAAAGAAACACTAAGCAAGGTAACGAGACAAGGGACAGACGCTTTCTGTGTGGGCGCTTTGAGATGCATCAGAGGGTTGTTTGAACTAGGCCTTAAAGGAAGGGTGGGATTTTCAACAGGTGTGAGTGAGGAAGAACAGTCTTACAGGCAAATTTCAGGAAGTACAGGAAACAGGTCTGAACAGTTGTCTAGTTCCAGTCGGTGTTGGATAATGGGAAGGTACAGGCTGGAAGAGTAGATTGGAGGCTTTTGGTGGCCGTAGTGGATAGTTGGTTGAAGCAGGTAAATACCTAGGTCTTAGCAGCCATCCAGGGGAGATGGGAGGGCAGGGATGGGAATTTCAGAGCTGATCAGGATGACAATCCCTGTTCGCCATGGACTCATGGCCGCCCCACTCGAACATTTAATTTAGAAGGAACCAGCATCAGTACTCCGGCACTCAAAGATGGCAGAAAGGATTGAGAAGAGACTGCCTTGCTCTGTGTTCCTCTGCTTTTACCTGACAGTTCTGCCGCCCTCCGACTTGGTAATAGTGGAGTGCCTGGCACCTCCTGGATGTGCAGTAACTTAGTTTCCACCCCCACCCCTCCATGTTTTCCTCTCTACTCTCACAGCCAGAGACAGCAGCCCCTCCTGCCCATCCCCATGGGGGATGGCCTAGCGAGAGGGTGTCTTTCCTTAATCCACCCCTCTCAGGACTGCCGGCTTCCCCACAAGACCCCATCAGACCTTCTCGCGGGTGGAAGGCCACAAGCCACACTTCGGTAGCCCCCGTCCACCTCTTAGCATCAGTAGTGTCTGTCTCTCCCATTGGATGGGTGCTGAGGTGGGGGTGGAAGGAACCATCAGGGTTAAGGGGATGTTAAGTGTGTGATCTCCCCAGTTTGGAAAGTAGGACTTGGAATAGGGGACCAGGCACAGGGCCCTGCCTGTCTCCTTTGGGGAGGCAATGTATTTAACGGAGAGTTTTAAGAAGATAATCAGGGCCGGCAGGTGACGTGGTGGTTAAGGACGCTTGACTCACATGGCCGACCATGGTTCGAGTCCCAGACCTAGCGGCTTGCTTAATTTTTCTTCCCCTCCCTACCTCAGTGAAATTAAAATAAGTAAATAATGTTAAATGGAGTAATTCTTTTTTAAAAAAGAAGATAATTGATCCCTATGTTCCCAGCAAGGTCCTAAAGCCTAGGCCAAAGCTTTGGAATTCTTTGGGCCCTTGAAATCACTGCCACAAAACCTAACCCTTTATTTTCTGGGATATGAATTAACTTCTCTAAAGAGATGTTTGGAACCTCAGCTCAGGGATTCTGACACCCGCTGAGGTCAGTCTGGCCCAGAGCTCCCTGCGATAACGAGTAGACTCCCAAGGCCAGTCGTGTGGCATGGAGTGCAGGTGGAGGCTTTGGGCTGGCACACAGAGGTGGTCCTGGATGAGACTTGCCTTGGCACCTCTGCTCAGTAGCCAAGTCTATAGGGAGTGTCATGTGCTATATTTAACTCAATTTGGATTCTTAATGCCCGATACCCTCCCCTTCCTTACTACTTCTGCACAAACAACTGCATGCTGCCTGCCACACAGTCCTGGGTAGGGAGACAATGCCTGGAACGTGGCCAGCAGTGGAGCTGGACACCCAACTCTCAACTTCCTTCCCTGCTGCCCTGCCCTGCCCCGCCCCTCCTACCAGAGTTACAATGAAGGGAGGGGACTAGCAGACTCAGTGTGCCCAGTAGGGGTGAGGGCTCCTAGCATAGCAAATTAGGAAAAAATCCTGGGGCAGAGAAAGTCTGGGGGCAGATGTTGCTGTCCAAAATAACCAGATGAGCCAGGGCAAGAGCACCAGTGGAAAGCAATCAAGAAAGGGAGGAGACTTGGAGACTGGGGTAAAAGTGATTCCCTCTGGGATGAAAATTGGGATTGAGCAGGCGGAGAGAAGTAGCTATGGTCTAAAGGGCCTGAGCTCTGGGCAGACCCACGGCAGCAGGACACCGGGCAGGGAGTCGAGTGGGAGGACCGAGGACAAGGCTCCCTAGATAACCGGCGCTAAAATAGAACTGGCCTGGGCAGCTGGGGTGGAGAAGCCAAAGCAACAGGCTGGAGATAGGACTGCAACAGCTTGGAGGGGAGCTGGGACCAACAGCGTTCCTGCGGTCTTAAAAGACCGGCTCCCCTCTCTCGGGGAATGACTGAGGAGCTTGGTAAAAAAGCGGGCCTTGGGAGGCAGCTGAGGAGGCCGGGAGTGCTTGGGAAGCAGACAGAGGTCTCAGCTCAGGGCTCCAGGAGTGAGGCCAGAGCCCTTGCTCAGTCTGGGGATTGAGAAGTGAGGAAGAAAGGAGTGGTTGCTCCCCTGGAGGTGCTCGTGGTCTAGAAGGGAAGACAGGCATGCACAGAAGTACTGTGCTTTGGGGAGAGGCACAGAGAAGGCCTCTGGGGAGGGCTTCACAGAGGAGATGCCCTTTAACTGCACATGAAAGATAAAAATACGCCTGTCTGAGGCAGTGGGGGAACTGGATTCCTCAGGAAACAATCAATGCAAAGACTTAGTGGCAAGAAAAAACGCAAGCTGGGAGCACTTAGGCCACGCATCTCCTTGGGGGTGGCGGGGGTGGGGGGAGGAGGTGTTTGATGAGAATTACCCAGAAAGAAGGCTGAGCAAACTCAATGGGGTCTAACTGGGCAGGGCTGGGCCTCTAGGCACCTGGGGAGGACAGGAAGCAAAGGGATGAAGTCTCAGGAGCTTGTGCACAGATCCTGCCCCGTCCCCTGTGTCCCTCCAGACCTGGGCAGCATTTCCTTGCAGCTGCAGGCTACAGCCTCCGAACAGGAGGATGTGAGGAAGGGGGCTTGCAGGGCAGGAGAGGGAAAGCAGCATGGATGATGGAACAGGTGTGGAGAGAAAAACGGAAAATGAAACATGCTTCATATCCTCAGGCACCTCATCTTCAGCTCAGTCAGTGCTGCAAGCCCTTCTCCACTCTACCCACGCACAGCCACGTCCCTTCAGGGGATGCGTAAACTTGCCATTTGGCAAATAATAATCCATCTGGGTGGTTTTGGGGTTTTTTTGAGAGTTTTTGGCATAGAGTGCATGCACTTGCTGGAGAGACAGAGACAGGTGATTTCCCTTCTCTTCCAACCTCCACTTGGGATTTTGGACACACACGCACACACATCTGGTGTGTTTAAGACACTAGGTCCAGGACTTGAACCACAGTTGGCCATGTGCGAGTCCAGCGCCTTAACCTCTATGCCAGCTGCTGGTCCCCTGCATGATATTTTTACAGTACACAGAAGCATGTTTGCATCTGTGGTCTTCTCTGATCCTTACTATGGTTCTGTCAGGCAATAATGGTCAGTGTACACTTCTAAACAGAAGGAGAGAGACCAAGGCTCAGGGAAGCCCTCCCCCTTTTGCAGCACTGTCGCCTTGGGTCACATGGTTAGCCCTGCACTGAGGGATGATGTCCGGTATCTGCACTTCTGCTGTGGTCCAGGTGCTATGCTTGACCCCTAGATGCATCTTCTCTTTAAGTCTCACAGCAGCCCTGCATTATCCTGTTTCTTAGACAAGTAAAATGAGACTTGAAGAAGCCAAGCAACACATTCAGACACATGCGGTGGTGGAAGTGGGTCTCAAATCTCATCTGTTTGATTCCCAATCCCGTGCTTATTTTATGGTACCAGCAGAAGTGCTGTGACCATGCTGGGTGAGGACGTCATGGGGACTTGATGGAGGGCTCGTCTAGAGAAGCTTGAGACAGGCTTCTGTTCCCTAAAGGGACTGGCTGTGCGCTTGCTTTTATCTGGGCCTCCCCCACAGCTCAGGGATCAGGGGAGAGCGTGATGGGGCAGGGCCAAATCCTCTCTCAATTCCTTGGGGGCAAGATTGGGTTCTGATCACTCTGAGAAAGGGCTGCAGGGGAAGTGCCTGAGAGAGAGTGAAAGAGAGGTCACACATCTGCACCCTAAGCCATGGGAAAGAAAAGGAGACCAGGCTGACCCCCTGGCTGTGCCCAGCAGGGACTCTCCTAGTTCCTGTGAGGGCTGGGGAACACCTTTATTCACACTCTGGCCACAGGGCCACAGAGAAGCAGGTGTCTGGGCCATTCAGGAAGGCCCAGTACCTGCCAGGGAAGTGGGCCAGGTGTGGGGTGGTGCTACATGCCAGGGGAGGTATTAAATGAGCTTCCAGCCAATTTGCATGTCCTAATTAAGCAGAAAATGAGCCCTAGCGGCAGAAGTGAGCTGCCAGTCTGTCTCTACTTACTCTCACCTTCTCTTCATACCCTTCATACCACTACTCCCCACTGCCTACATTTTCAGGCATCGTGCGGCCCTGGGCAGTCCCTTCCACCTCTTCCCTTGGCTTCAGTAAAATAGTCTCCATCATTGTCCCAGCAAGAGCCCAGAAGGCAAGGGGAAAGTTAACATTATTGGGGCAGGGCTGCTAAGCGAATTACCATAATCTCACGTTAGCAACACATGACAGTGCGTGGGGTGGTCCATCAGCCCTGTCAAGACCCAGGCAGGATTCCTCCACCAGACAGTCAGCATGCCGTTTATTACCCATGCAGGGCCACGGGTAATATGGGGAGGACAGGCTTGCTGTTCCTCTTGATTTGGCTTGGGGACAGAGAGGGATAATTTGTGGGGTAGTGTGAAAAGCACAAGATGGGAAGTCAATGGGAATTGTTTCGGTCCCAGCTGTCACTCGTGACCTTGACAAGCTGTTTCACATCTCTGAGCCTATCCATGTAAAATAAGAGTCACAGCAGCCACTTGCAGGGTGTAGTGAGAAGGAAACAAGAACACCAAGATGAAGGTGCCTGGCACTTCCGAGTTACGCTGGCAGCAGATGGCACTTCCTAGATGTTTTGTTCTGGCTCAAATTAATTGGCTGATCATGTCTTGCAACTCTCTAGCTCTCCGAAGGGTAAGAGTTTGCTTCTGTCTCTTCCACTGGTGGCAGTCAGTAGCTGGGACCTTCCCATTGCACTCTCCTTAGTTCCTCCAGCAGAGCCTGGCATCGGGAGGTGTTTATGAAGTTTTGTTCAGTTGATCTGAACTGTTGTGACAATCCATAAAACAGATACATTGCAAACAAATGGCTTACAAGTGGCTTGCTTGTCTATGGAATCATTCCAGACTCAGAGCTGGTGTCATCTTGAATAACTTGCTGAATGACTTCTCTACTACCCAGCAGCCCAAGGCTCCCTCCTTTCAACAGCCAGCGAATCATAGCATTCTGTGCACGCGCGCACACACACATACACACACACACACACACTCACACATGTCACAGCCACCACCAAAGGCAGCCACAGCCAATGTCCTTTCACCCAAGACCGAAGTGTTGGAGTTCTCAGGGGAAACACAAGGTCTGCCTTCCCCAGGACGAGCAAGCTCAGTTCTCCAACTCCAGGTATCAGAGAGGAAAGGACAGGAGTTTGGGGAGCCAGATAATTCTTGGGTTCAAATCTTGGTGCTATCATTTGCTAACAGCCTGATCCGGGCAATGTCCAAGACCCCTGAGAGCCTCCATCATGTATCTGGAGGAGAATAATGCCTGAGGGTCATTCTAAGTTTGGAAGAGGTAGGCCCACCATCTGGCAAGTAGCAAGTGCTAAAACAAAACAAAACACAGGGCCAGTGAGTGGCATGGTGGTTAGGGCGCTGGATTCCTACGTGTTCAACCTCAGTTCGAATCCTTGACCTGGCAGCTTGAAAAATCAGAGCCGGGTGTGTGTTTGTGTGTGTGTGTGTGTATTTGTCCCTAAAACCTTGAGAGGAGAATAGGGAAGAGATTGCAGCATGGCCATCCCCCCAGGGGGATGATTTCTCATTTTCTCTGTGTCTCTTTCTACATCTCTCTTTGGCAAGAGCATGTACTCTATGACAAAAGCAAAACAAAACAAAAACACCAGTGCCTTTCCCTCATACAGCTTTTCCCACCCAAAAGTAAACATCTACGCCAGGCAGTGGAGGAGCGGCTCTGCAAGGCTGCCGCACATCGGAACATGGCTGATTCGCACCCTAGACCTCTCTGAGTACACCTAGCACACGTATGCCCATGATCTGCGTTGGCTGAGGCTGGGGGTGGGTCCTGGCATCAAGACTGCCGGAGGTGCACGCACTTGCTCTCTCTCTGACCCATGGAATAAATAAATTAAAAAAAAAAATTAAACATCTACAATTTGCCTGGGAATCTCAGGGTACCCTAACCATCCTGCTTCATCCCTTACCCCCAACTCCAGCTCTGATCCCTTCCTGTCTCTGCCCCCTGAGGGTCTAGAATGCAGGCAGGAGACTTGCTTGCTTGTTATTTTTCTTCTCCAATTTGCGATTAATGCTCTGAGGGCAGGAAGGCATCGTGCCTCTAATTGCAGCTGTCACCCCCTATCAGGCAAGGGGCAATCAGCCAAGAGGTGGAGAAGGGAGGAGAGAGGAGGGTGTGTTCTCCCAGGCTGGTTTGGCCCAAAACAGGGACCCGCATTGTCTTTTCCCAGCCAGTGGGCGTCCCCTGCCTACACGGGAGGAACAGTGGCCTCCTGGGGCGGGCAGAGGCAGGCCCTAGATCCTCTCTCAGGGCCACATGCCCAAGATGCTGTCCCGGTTTTGCCCCTGCTGACTGAGTGAGAGGGGGCCACAGCCTGGAGCTGGGTATCAAAAGAGCAAGTGGGTGTTTCCTAGGGGCTAGACTCAGCCTCACTGGTGAACTCACCCGTCATTCTGGTCATTCTGTCCCGAGTGCAGGAGGAGGCAGTGGGGTGGGGGCTATGGAGCGGGGAGGAGTGTCCAACCCCGGGGGCCAGCCTCCACTCTGCAGCCAGGCCTGCATGTTCCTCACCTGCCGACGGTGTGCACTCTGACAGGCAGCATTTTCACATCTGGAGAACAGGATCACGTCTGCCTTCTTGTCTATGTACGATGACGTCACGGATGTGCACACGCTTTCAGACAGTACAGTGCTGTACAGCTGCCACGTCTCCCGTGCTTGGGGGAAGACAGTCGTGTCTGGACTTCACGGTGCTCCTTACACACTCTGCTCCTTAGCTCACTCCTCGGGGCCAGGGACGGCTGGAATGGCAAAGGCCCCAGGAAGGGCTGGCTTCAGTCCCTGGGCTGGGAGCAATGCCTTGCCAGGGAAATAAGTATATAAGGTGGGGGCAGCACAGACAGGTCTTTATTGGCAGCCTTTCTGACACCTGAGGCCTCAGGGTCCTTTCTCATACAGAATGTCCAAGTGAGGTCTTTGGGGGCAGTGCAGAAAAGCCAGAGAAATTCCCTGGTCTCTTTCTGTCCCGTAGTGAGCACAACACCTATACACGCATGCGTGCACACACACGCGCGCGCACACACACACACACACACACACACACACTCTT
>NW_006159751.1:1619489-1628621 GCF_000334495.1 Tupaia belangeri chinensis
CTCTTTATGAATTCTTACCTATTCACCAGCCAGCCCCTGGGACAGCCCCACCCAACTACATTCTGCTCAGCCCTGCTGGCTTCTCCTTCCTTTCTGGGGGGAAGAACTTGGGGTTGGGCTTTGAGACGCCACATCACCGGCTCCCTCCTTCTCAGGAGCCCAGCACTGGGACCTGGCCCTCTCGGTTCATCAAGTTTCTGTCTCTGGAATTCAGACCCAAACAGCAGTGTTGATGTCAAAGCCTGAGGGTGAAGGTTCCAGGGCCTTGGGGCAACTCGAAGAGGGATTTTCCCCTCTGGGCTCTGCGCTGCCTGGGAAGGGGAAGTGTCCGGAGCCCTTGGGATGGCTCCGCTTCTTGACCTTCTGAGAACGTCCAGCTCGGCACTCAGAGGCCGTGGGTGTCACCCAGCCCGGTTTCTCCTTCAGCAGCCGGTCCCGATCAGGGCGCACGCTCCGCAGGAACTTCCGGAAAATGTTTGCGGTTAGGGCAAACTTGCGGCCCAGCTCCCGGGGCTGGCCCTTCTCTCCTCTGGGCTCCTCTGCACAGCCAGTCTCACCCTTCTCCCCACCCTTCTCCAGTTCTGGCAAGTCCAGCCAGTTGCCCACTAGATCTGCAAAAATGTTGTCTCCTAACACCAGAGGCTGTCGATTCCGGCCGCGGGACATGAGTGTGGAGGTCCAGTCATCAGGCTCTACCTCGGGCCCCTGCTGGGCACAGCTTTGGCGCTCCGACAGCTGTGTCCTGGGCAGTGGGGCTAAATCCCTCCCCCAGACGCTTCTGTGAGATGCAGACTTGGTGTTGCTGCCAAGAGAAGGCTGGCCAGAGGGGGAGCAGGTTGCAGACCTGGTCAGACCTCCTCCACCCTCCCATTGAGGGTGCTCGGACTGTGTCCGGGGACTTTCAGGGCAGCCTGCAGCAGGACCCCCTCCAGAGATCTCCAGTTGTTCCAGTGCTGTCTGCACCTGTAGGAGCTTCAGTTCTTGCAGTGCACCCATCATGCAGTTCATCTGATCCTGTAAGCCATCACCCACTTCCTTCATGGACAGCTGCAGGGACAGAGAAAGCACAGGGCCCATGAGCCTCAGGGGCAGCAGGGAAGGTTGCCCCTCCAGCCCTGAACCTACAATCGATCATCTCCCCATCAAAACACACTTGCAGTGTCACCCTGGCCGGTGTCTGTCCTAAGCACCATCCATATGTGTGTTTGTGTGTGTATAGAATGAGGCAGACTTGTTCCCCTCCCAAGGCTGGAGAGTAGAAGGTGGAGGTGAGATTGGTACAAGGGTGCACAAAGCTGTGGTGGCCATCCTTGTCCTGTCTCATGTCTGTGCCCTCTTCCTCCCCAAGCCTCCCTGAGATGATGGTGGCAATACGATGTATGAGCATTGATAGAAGTAAATTCATCTGTAATAGAAATCATGCAAAGTACTCTATGTACATCATTTCTTTTCATCTTTTCATTTTAATAGCCAGAGGGCACGTGCACTTGCCAGAGAGAGAAGCACCCCCCAGCGGGGGTATGGCCATACTGCAGTCCTTTTCCTCTATTTCTTATGCCCTTAGGACTTGGGGCATCCACATGTGAACCTGGCATGGTTTTCGGGCCACTGGGGCCAGAATTCAAACCGCAGCCAGCCACGTGGGATCCAGCTCCCTGTGTACAAGATTTAACCACTACACTAGAGGCCGGCTCTATTTTAATCTGTGTATGGGCTTGCTATTATTGTTCTCATTTTAACAAATGAGGAAACTATGGTGGGGCGAAGTAACTCAGCCAAGGTCACGCAGCTCATAGAGTTGGGACTCGAACATAGGCAGTCTCCCTCCAAGTGCCGTAGTCCCAACCACCAAATGGCTTGGCAGGGGGCGGGGGGGGGAGGATTCAAGGCTACTCTGTCCTCTGCAGAGCAGTGGGGAAGGGTTGAAAGGACATTAGGGGGTGAGGAGGCGTTCAGATCTCCCAAGAGAAGGATAGGCTGGCCTTTCCTTTCACACTGACTGGTCAGGAGAGAGGAGGAGGCCAGGAGACTCCTGCTTCCTGGACACCTTGCCCCCTCTTCTCTGCCTGTCTGTGCCTCCCAAACACCTGTCCTCTCAGCCGCTCACACACTTGGCTCCAACACTCCTCCTGCCTTCTCAGCCCAATTGGCTCTGCTGCCCTGGCCATGCCAGAGTGGGAAGACTGGGGGCCAGCCTTCCCAGCCCCTTTGTGGGTGTCTAAGGCCTGAGTCCCAGGTGCCAGCTGGAAGGGACTGAGAGCCTTGGGTGAGGGCCGGATGTGGGGGCTGGGCTGGGGAGGCTGGGTCTGATAACATTCACAAGGTTCCCTCCTGTCCTCGGGCCCAAGCTGCCTCAGTCCCGCCAACTCCCTCCCCAGATCCTGTTACCAACAGTAAACCCATGTGTAGGGACCATCTGTTTCTTAAGCCCCCCTGAGACCCACAGGATCATCTTACCTCCCAGCCCTGTCTTAATGCACAGAGCTCAGTCCGGTGGGTGGAAGGCAGAGGGACTGCTAGGCCAGGCTTGGGCTGTGCAGGGCTGACTGGCAGCTGACCCTCTCAGGCTTCTGGGTCGAATCCTCCCCTGCAGGGATGGGGGATCAGGCCCAGGCTCAGTGAGCCAGCAGCATGAAAGGACAGTGGAGGACTGACTGTCCCTGGGGACAAGGAGGCCTTTGCCGGGGTGCGGGGATTGCCCACACTTCGTGCACCTTTGCCAAGACAGGGCAAGAAGTGGTGGTTTGAGACTCTGCCAGCCTGGGGACTTGCTTGGCAAGTGTACACCATCAGAGTGTGGTAGCCTCATCAGCGGCAGCAGGGCACCGCCTGTGCATGCTGTCCCCCGGCCCTAGCCTCTTAGCCTTCCCCTTCTGGAGCCCTGCCTTTCAGAGGGTCCGCGCTGCCGCTGCAGCAGTCAGAGACTGAGCCCTAAACCAAACTGTTTCTCCCTTCGACTTCCTATTTTCCCCCAGTGCCACTCTCCTTGTCACCCCTACCTGGAACTTCAGAGTCTTTTTGGCTTCTCCAACCACCCTTGCTTCTATCCAACTTCACCATTCACCCTGTTGGAGTCCTCCTCCCCAGATGTCTCGCATCGTTCTTCCCATCCCCTGGGGTGGTCCAGAAGGCCCCTAGAAGGCCTGCCAGTCACCAGGCCCACGAGTGTCTGATTCATCTTCACAACACACACCTGTGATCATCACTCAGGTGCTCCCCCTGGCCAGAAACAAACTCAAATACAAACGATCAGGTCCTGCACTCAAAACCTTCGACAGAATTCCAGACCTTAATTTCAGGCATATCCCTGCTCCCTTGCACATACCCACCATTCTCCTGTTAGAACGTCTTCTGTGACACTTCATATCTCCCCTGGAGTCTTGCTTCTTATGTACTCGCCCTGAGAACTCTGTGAGTTTAAATGGTCAGTCATTCATGAAATATTTATTGGGCATCTATTCCTTCAGCACAGGGGCTGAGATGTACGCATTGGTGTGCCATTCCAGAACCTACCCAAGGGGGCCAGCAGGTGGCATGGTGGTTAAGAGTGCTGGACTCCCAACATGGCCAACTACAGTTCGAGTCCCACACCTGGCAGCTTGCTTCTCACTTTCCCTCTCTGTCTCTCTCTCTCACGCTGTCACTCTAAAATAAGCAAATGTGTACATAAAATTAAATAAAAATAATTATTAAAAAAAAAGCTCTCTGGACCAGCAGTTGGCGTAATGGCTATGTCACTGGATTCCCATGTAGTCGGCTGTGGTTCGCTTCCTGGACCCGGTGGCTTAAACTCACGCCAGGCGCGTGTGCGTGCGTGCCCAAAATCCTGAGAGGAGAATGGAGGAGAAGGAATTGTGGCGTGGCCATCCCCCCCACACACCTGGAGGGTGATTTCTTGCTTTCTATCTCTCTGCCTCTCTCTGTCTGTCTGGGGAGCGCATGCGCCCTATAGCAAAAACGTCTGCAAAAAAAAAAGTTGTTAAAAAAAAAGAACCTACCCAACACCTAGCACTTGCTACATACCCACAGAACATATATCAAGTACTTGACTACCCCCAAATCCTTCCAGACTCCTGGCTACCTTCAGACAGTACCTCGCTATATAGGGAGACAGAGTCAGAGCCATTTCTCAAGGTTCCGTTTCACCAAGAGGCGTGGAGGCTAAGCTGGTAGGCTTCCTTCCAGAAGGCTAAACACAGTCCAGGTCAGAGGCAGTGGGAGGAATGAAATGACCCCATTCAAGCTCTCCCAGTGTGGAAAAATCCATAAGAAATAATGCTGACATTTTGTACAGTTTTCCAGTGGGAACGAATGTGTGGGTATACATGAATTCAGGGCTGCCCATGAAACAGAGGTCCCATTTAAGTATACAAGGGCTGAAATTGCACCCATTTAAAAAATAATATTCGGTATTGGTTAAGAACTTGGGTCCTGCAGACAAAGGACAGGGCTCCAATACTACTAGCTCTGCCATGTAGTAACTATGTGACCTGGGTTATGTAAATCCTGTTTTTCGACTTTTCCATCCTTTAAAAGGGAGTCATAGTTCCTGCTCTGTGCAGCTACTGTGCAGGTTTACCATGGGGTCAAGTCTATCTGTGCACGGCCAAAGCAAGCATTAGGTGAATATGGCAGCCACGGAAGACATCTCTGTCCTTCCAGATTTCTTCTTCAGTGAAATGTAACACAGAGCTGTTGCAGGTTCCATCCATTGTTCCTGGTCTAAAAAAGGAGAAACGTGTCTCTTGTCCTGTCCCTCTCCCCCAACCCCTGCCCCATGTAGGGGAGGGGAGAGGAAGGAAATGGAAGCCGAGGCCACCTCTCGCTCACTCCCAGGCAACCTCCGTCAGCCCAGCTGACAGCGAGCTGACACCGAGGGCAGCTGGGAGAGGGCTGAGAGTGGAAGGGTGCCAAGCTGTGGGAAATGGGAGGGCCAGGGACAGTGGGAAGGCAGGAGCATCAGCTGGCCTTGGCCAAGAAGGGAGCCAACGGGCCCTCATTTCCTGACTGACCCCAAGGGGATGATGTCACCCCAGGAGAAAGAGCCAGAGGCCAAGCTGCTCCCTTCATCCAGAGCGTGGGACATCCTCAGATCCCAGGGCTTCTCTCACCTCAGGAACCCAGGGGGGAGCAGCGTGGGTTGGGAGCAAAGGAGAAGGGCCAGCTCAGAAGAAAACCCTGAGCTGGAAATGAAAGGTGCCAGGCTGGAGGGAACAGAGTTCTCTAGTCTCCTGGTATCTCGGCGTTTCAGGTTCTTGCTCAGGACGGGACCACCTCATACCCCACTTGCTCTCAGGGGTCAGCTGGAGGTCCTGATTAGTTCGAATGGGACTGGATCTAACAGCCACCTACACACACACACACACACACACACACACACACACACACGGCTAGCCTGCTCCATCACCAAATATAAAGCCTTTAATAAGCATCTCCCAGTGGAGGTCATGGGAATTCCTTCTGGGAAGGGCCATGAAAGGTCTTCCCACTACCCTCACACCACCCACAGCCTGTCTCCCACCCCCGCGCCTCTTGGGCCTGCAGTGCTCCTTTCTGAACATTTTCTGCATGTCAAGCGTTCATCTGTCTGGCTGCGGTTCAAACCAGCCCATGGACTGAGTATGTTAGAACTGCTGGCCACAGAGCCCTCCTGGAGTTCCCGAAGGGCTCCTCTGTACTGTGGACTGGAGATCTGGCCTGGAGTCCCAGCTGACCCACTTGGCCACGTGACAGCAGGTGAATTTGCTGGATCTAACAGCCACCTACACACACACACACACACACACACACACACACATACACACACACACACACACACACACACACACACGGCTAGCCTGCTCCATCACCAAATATAAAGCCTTTAATAAGCATCTCCCAGTGGAGGTCATGGGAATTCCTTCTGGGAAGGGCCATGAAAGGTCTTCCCACTACCCTCACACCACCCACAGCCTGTCTCCCACCCCCGCGCCTCTTGGGCCTGCAGTGCTCCTTTCTGAACATTTTCTGCATGTCAAGCGTTCATCTGTCTGGCTGCGGTTCAAACCAGCCCATGGACTGAGTATGTTAGAACTGCTGGCCACAGAGCCCTCCTGGAGTTCCCGAAGGGCTCCTCTGTACTGTGGACTGGAGATCTGGCCTGGAGTCCCAGCTGACCCACTTGGCCACGTGACAGCAGGTGAATTTGCTGACCTCTTGTGTGATAACCCCTTACCTGGGTGTGGCATTTGCCCTTTCCTCTAGATTGCCTGACCCCCACAAGTACTCTGGGAGGCTGGCTCGGCAGCGGGAGTTTTCCCCACCTCATGGACTGGGAAACCATTTGAGAGGTTCCTCAGCTCCCTGCTTCCCAAACATTCTTCCCATACCTCCTTCATGATGTTCTCCACATCCACATATGACCTGTCTCCTGTTTAGTATCTTATTTAAATCTACCGTTTATGTAAGTAGATATATTTATAAAGGAACTGGTGTGAAACATTCAGCACTTGCCAGAGACAGATGGTGACCATAAATATATATGCCATCTTGACAACCACCCACAATGCTGACTGGCAATGCTGACCTGTCACCCAACGTCCTCAGGCCTGTTACTGGGAGAACTGGGATCTCCAGGCTGGCCCTCTTACTCCAGTCCAGTGGGCTGGCCATGGCATCATAATTCCTGACCTCACAGCTTCACGGGAGTGTTGTGAGAAGAAAGCAGGAGAGGCAACCGGAGGTGCATAGCGCAGTTGTCCCATATGGGGAGGAAGAGCATGAAGTCATCCCAAGACCCAGTTCAGTTCCTTCCTGAATCATCTGAAGAGGGAAGAGGAACTTGCCACCTGGGGCTAGAAGGGAAACCGGCATTGGAAAGACAGATCCCCCTCCTGGACCTGCAGCCCTGAGCCCCCGCGAGTAGGAGGTAGTGTGGGGTCCACTGTTCCCAGATAGCACCCTCCTCCTTGGCACTTGCTGGGCCTTCTGTGGGGTAGAAGGAGCAGGGATAGGAAAAGGTGCCGCCAGCAGGCTCAGCTCCCTTCCCCAGCCTCCCCAGGCCCCTGACTGATCCCACAGCTGTGCCCTCCATCCATCCATCTCACGCCCTCTCCCAGCTCAGCCGGAGTCCTTCGACACAGGCTCAGCTTTGCCCATGGACCTGGCCGTGTGCCCTGCCTCCTGGCCCACCCCCACCCCTCATTACTCACAAGATCCCCATACAGTTCCTTTCAGCCCCTAGAGAAGCTAAGAGGAGGCTGAGGTCCGGAAATGGGAAAAGCCCCACTTTTGCCAAGTGGCCCATTCTCCAGTTCAGTGAATAGGGACCTTCACAGCCCCCTGCTCTTGGCTGAAACTCTCAACAGGAAGGTAAAGTGGACAGGATGCCAAAAGCTAGACGAGGGGGGTGGGTAAGAGAGGAGGAAGAGAGAGATGTGAAACGGATGAACCCGCTTTCCCAAATGAGCCAGCTTGGGGTGGGGGTTGTCACATGCTCAGATGCAGAGGGGCCCAATGTTGTCTCATTGGAGGGACTTGCCTCTTAGCATCATCAGCGAGCCTTGCGAGCTTAATTCTTCTCCATGCAGTCAATCAAATTCCTTGGAACCCAAGGAGTTACTTTCCTTTTCTCCTTTGTGGTTCAGGCCTTCATAATCTCTTCCCTGAACTCCTGTAATAACTAACTCCTGTCTCAAGTTCTTCTCCCCTCCCACCCTACCCTATCCCACCTCTGCATCCCAGGCACCTCTCTGATGCTACTCTCCCCTTCACAGAGAATGGGTCGACTCTGGTGCAACATCAAGGACCCCTTAGTGTACTCTCAGCACCCTCTCCTCCCCACCTCCCACTTTCTCTGCTCAGAACCTGTGTTCTGGCCAAACTCGAATTGCCCTTCAAACATCCCCACTGCTTCAGCCTCTGTGCCTCTTGCTCATGTTCTCTGATTATCTGCCTGGAATGCTCTTTTTCTCCCGGGCATGTCCCCAATTGTCCCTCAAGGGCTAGCTCAAATGCTGCCTCTTCCACCACAGGAAGCATTCCCTGGGTGAGGGTTCTTTCCCCCCCATCTCAGAGCATAGAACCTGCGCCTCTTCTACAACAGGTATCCTCTAGTTCTGTTCTAGACATTTCATTACAGGCACTGGTTAACAGCGTATTCTCTGCAGTCAGACTGGCTAGGTTTGAACCCTAGCTCTGCTGCTAATCAGCTGTATGACCTTGGCCAGCTCATTAACCTTCCTGTTTAGTTTTCATTTACACAATGGGAATGATGATAATACAACTTAATGTTTCTTTGGCAGTTAATGACATAACATATATCTGACATATAGATATTAATATCAATGTTACATTACCGTTTCTATTGAACTGAGAGTTCCTCGAAGACAGGATCTATGCCCATTAATGCCTGGTAAATGCCTTAAACATGGTAGGAACTCAATAAATGTGTTCCGTGAATGAATGACTCTTATGCAAACCAGCCTAACCAACCTATTACCAAGAGTTGACCAAGTACCCACAACACATCAAGTATTCAAGCATTGTCGTATGGGCTAAGACACATACAGTGGGGGAGGTACTTTGCTTATTATTGTCATTTAATTTATTTTTTATTTTTTATTTTTTTAGTTTTTTGCCATAGGGTGCATGCGCTCACCAGAGAGAGACAGAGACAGAGGGAAAGTGAGAAATCACCCTTCAGGGGAGATGGCCATGCCGCAATACCTTCTCCTCCATTCTCCTCTCAGGATTTTGGGCAGGCATATAAATGTACCAAGCCTGATTTTCAAGTTGCCTGGTCTGGCACTTGAACTGTGGTCAACCATGCGGGAGTATGGCACCTTAACCACCATGCCACCTGCTGGCCACACGAAGTATACATTTTTAAATCCCATGTTAGAGGTGAGAAAACCAAGGGACAAAAAAAGGTCACATAATATTCCAGGGTCACACAGAGCCAGACACCAGGTCCCCAGCCTGACCCCAGGTTCCCTGCCAACTGACCTATCCATCTATCCTAGCCCCAAGGCCCTCTTCCCTTTAGCTTTAAATGTCAAGGAGGACCGGGGGCTGGCAGATGGCATGGTGGTTAAGGGCGCTGGACTCCTATGGCCAACTGCAGTTCGAATTCTAGATGTGGTGGCTTGCTTT
>NW_006159751.1:1629516-1630338 GCF_000334495.1 Tupaia belangeri chinensis
CCCTCTCCCCCATCCCCCGCCCCAGTCAAATTTAAATAAATAAATATTTTAAAAATATATATATCAAGGAGGACTGTGTTAAGATCCTTTGTGAAAGACTTTACCTGCCTCGGGAAATGTGCTTTTTTGCCCCAGGAGCTGAAGGAGGCTCCTACTCCATCCTCTTCTTTTCTCTTCTCTACTTGCCCTTGGACCCTGGTCCTTACCCATGTGCCAGAAACTCCTGGATTTGTGACCACTAGGGGCTAGAGAATGTCCTTCTGGAACATCTGACTGTTCTAAAACTTCCCAGCCTGGGGAAGTCCCTCTGCTGCATTCCCATGCCTCAGCTAGAGTGGACATCTCAGGAGATGACCTCCTCTGACTTCCCCCTCCTCCAGGAAGCCTTCCCAGCTTGGCTGTATTCCATAAACTGCATCACTCAGCCTTCATGCATTCTACGTGCTCTGCCTTGATCTGAACTCATGAGGAATGCCCTGTGCACATCTTACATCTGCTTCCTCTGTGTGCCAGTATCCACCCCATTGTTGGAAGCCCACAAGGGAGTTGTCTGTAAAGAACAGCTGTCCCAAGGCCTTGTGTTCAGGCAGGGCCTCTTTGGTGGCTGAAGAAATGTGTTTCCTGCAAACTGAGCTGTAGCCCAACCCCCTTATCCTAATGAAGAAGTGTGTCAGCTGGCGCTATTTCTCCAGCCACATTTCATCCCTGAAATCTGATCCCCTGCCCCTTCCAGACTGGGGGAAAAGGCCAGCTCTCCAGACTCCACCTAATTGAGCCAGGACCCCACTCCCCATCCCTCTTACCGCCCCCCCCCCCCGCTCG
>NW_006159751.1:1630363-1633453 GCF_000334495.1 Tupaia belangeri chinensis
CGCCACTTGTTACAGTGCAAGTCTGCTTTAGAATTGGAAAATTCTGCTACTTTGATTTTCAAGGACAGATTCCTCTTGTTTAGATTTTGTGGGCCAAGGACAGGGCCAGTGTGCAGGAGGGAGCACATAACACCCTTGACCATGATAATTTCACAACCTGTTAATGTTTTCTTTTCAGGAAGGTTTGTCCCACAGTGTCTGCAGGACAATTGCTTCTTGGAGGGAATTGTGTGAAATGGGAAATAAATGTAGAACTTGACCAGCGTGACATGAGGTCATTTCTGGACACATAGCCACTTTCAGCAGAGCCAGGGAACACACAATCCCCTTGGTGGCAAGGGAGATCCTACCTAGGAGGAACCATTTGTGGTGCAAAGTCCCCCCACCCCAGCTCATATCATAAACCAGTTGTATACCTTTCCCATCTAGTTGCCGACCTACGGTATAAAGAATCCAATACCTTCTTATCCCAGCCACAACCAAGCTGCATGGAGTTCGATCCCTTCCTTAGAAGAAGGCAGTGAAAGGACTGACCTTTGGTTAACTCAGCTCTATTTTCCCCCTTAGCTCTTGCTGGGGATACTGAGGCACTGAGATCTGGTCCACCCACTTAAGCACTGAGTGGAGGTGTCAGGCAGTGAGTTGGGCTCCAGTAGCTCTGACTGTCACCCTGCTCTGTCTCTCTGAGCGGGCTGGCACTGGGGAGGGGGTGGGGCACCATGTGGGTGGTGGGTTGGGTGCAGAGCTCTCCCATCTGAGTGTCATTCTGGGCCCCAGGCCAGGCATTTGGCTTCCTCTCCAAGAGAGTCAAAGGCTGAAGCTGCTCAGACAAAGGGCCAGATGAAAGCTAATGGGGAGCTCAGTGACTTGGGCTCCCCCCTTCCTCCTCCCAGG
Organism: Tupaia belangeri chinensis; assembly: GCF_000334495.1. Taxonomy (NCBI): domain Eukaryota; kingdom Metazoa; phylum Chordata; class Mammalia; order Scandentia; family Tupaiidae; genus Tupaia; species Tupaia belangeri. The sequence continues at coordinate 1,631,258 of NW_006159751.1, forward strand.
CAATGGGGGCTCAGGTCCTTGGCAGCAGAGTGCAAATCAAGACCTCGAGCCCAGCTCAGTGCACATCCCATTTGCCTTTTTTATTTTCCTGGCATCCCGGCTCTGTCTTCCTCCCCTCACTACCTCCCACCTAGGGTGCTGTAAAAAATGCAAATCAGTAGGATTTTAAAATTCGAGCCCATGCCAGGAACACCCACAAACCCTCCATTAAGGCAGATCCTGAGATGGGTGGTGTGGTCCTCAATTCCAAGCACAAAGAAGAGGATGCTATTAGATTATTTTCCCACTGTGAGTCTGGGACCTCAGATATTATCTGTGATGATCTCGACTCTTCTGTCTGGTATTGAACCCATGAATGGGGAAAATGAGAATTACATATGTGTGGGCTGGAACCAGCAATCCCAGACTGGCATGAGATGCATGCGAAAACTAGTATGGATAGGGGTATGGTGTGGATTCAGAAGAGCAATAGACGCTTCTCTCACCGAAGAGAGATGTCTCTGGGTCAGTAACTTTTGCATTTGAGTGTCACCACAGAAAGAGCCTCAATAGGAAGGACTAGAAAAATGATCATTGACCTGGGAAGGCAGGCCCTAGAGTAGGACAGCCGGGAGTGCCAGCGACTTGGTCAAGAAGCCTCAATGAGAACACCTGCGGCTTCAAGCGCTGACCCTCCCCCCACCCTGCAGGCCCCCACACACTGCCAACACACCCTCGTCCCCAGGAAGAGCAGCCTTTGAAAGCAAGGGTGGAAAAGGCTGTCACGGATCTGGAGGGCCACGGGCTGGCACTTTCCAGATTCAAGTCTGCAGTTGAGCGCCTGTGCGTCCCTGGTTTGAAAAGTAAGAAGAGAGGGGAGTAAAGAAAAGTGAGACTGAGAGGAGTCGATCAGAGAGAGACAAACTAAGAAAGACAAAAAGCCAGAGACGGAGGAAAGACGGGAGAGAGCCTGGTTGACAGAGGTGGGCGGAGCAGAGAAGGGAGTGCGTGTGCATAATATCTGTCTCAATTCTGTGGTTGAAGGAACAGGAAAGGTGGCAGGTGGGGGTGGGCGGTGTATGAAGTCAGTGAGAATCACTTGGCTCCCCCTCGCAGTTTTAGCAGGTACCCGCCCCTTACCTTCCGTGACTCCTCCCCCGCCCCAAGCCCTCAGAAGGAGCTACTTCTCCAGTCCCTGCACCCCCCGGGCCTCCGCACGTTCCCGGCGCACTCCCCAAGCCCAGACCTGACATCTGGTTGGGCCTCCGCAGCCCCGGCTCGCGATCTGCCAGGCGGCGCCCCTCCTCCCGCGCGGGCCCCCCCCCGCCAGCCCCCTCCCTGCTGGCAGACAAGCCCGGGCAGACAGCCGGCCAAGCCTGCCCCCGCAGCCGCGCCAGGGCTGCCAAGCCCGGCAGAGCTGGGGGCCCGGGCGGTGCCAGCTCCCCTCGAGCGAGCGGTCCCTGCTGACCTCCTGCGCGGGGCCGGGACCCGGCGTCCCGCCTGCCCGCGAGCTCCAGGCTACCCAGCGAAGCCCGAGCACCCGGTACCGGCGTCCGGCTCTGTGGGCCTGTCGCTCCCGCTCTTTCGCTGTGTGCGGCGCTTAGTCTCACTACGTGTGCCCGTCAGTCGCCAGCGTGTCCCCTTTCTCCCGCGGATTCTCAGTGTCACATTCCAGCCTGGATACCTTGCTCTGTCACTTGTTCATGTCTCGCCACAGATGTGCTCGAAGTTTCCTCGTGGCCCCTTTTCCTTAAGGGAGGCCCTGCCCTCTGCCTGCTCTCACCTCCCGTCTTCCTCCGTCTGGCGCACGCCCTGGCTCCCGGGGCTAGAACCGGGGCTAGGTAGGTGCTGTCCCGGCGTAGCAAATTGCCTGCCAGCCCCTCCGTTCTTACCAGCTCCTGTTTGAGGCGACGCAAATAGCAATCCATTTCCCCACTCTCCTTCCTCACGCGCCCATTTGCAGGGCTCGGCTCCACGAGAGTCCCCAGGTGGGAACACCGGCCCCACTGGAAACTGCGCGCCGGGCGGGTACCTCGCCCTTGCGCTCAGTGCCGATCGCAGCGCCCAGCGTGACAAGGCTCTGCTCCAAGGCCGGGACTTAGAGCAGCTTCCTCCCGGCTTGCGCTCACTGTCTGGGCTGGGGGCGGAGGGAAAAGTGGGACAGCCAATTAGGATGCAGCGGTGAATGTATTCAGCCAATGAGAGGAGCCGCTTCAG
>NW_006159751.1:1633491-1634334 GCF_000334495.1 Tupaia belangeri chinensis
TCCCTGTTGGCCCAGGACCCGGGCTGCGGCTACCGGGGGTGCCTGGCGTGTGGACACCTGGCTTGGCCAGCGCAGTGGCAGGGTATCATGACGCCAGGCCGTATCAATGTCTCCAAAGCACGTGACTCCTATATGGTCATAAAGAGAGAGCTCAGTTTTGAGTGGGTGCTGGCTAGCGGTCCCAGTAGGAGGAGGCGTGCTAGTGTCAGTCTTCTTTCCCTCGCTCCGATCTGGGAGGGAACACTTCCCAACTCCCCTAACATACACACCAGAAGTCCCCAGAAGACCTTTTCTCTCCCAAGTGTGGCTGCAACTCACCTCCTAGTATAAGGGTCCTCCCAGACGCTCCTTACCCGCTGGGCGGAGAAGCCGCGGCTCAGTCCGCGTTTTTAACACAAAGCAGTGGAGCGTCCGTGTGCCCCGAGGGGTTGCAGTTCTGGGGATGCTGAATAAGACAGGCAAGGTCTCTGCTCTCAAGAACCTACACGGATAGAGCCGGGGGTATGACACAAACGGGGTAACACGCATACACGATCATTTCGGCCCGTGATTATTTATAAAAACATAAAAGGAGGTACCGAGATGGAGGCTGCTTTGAAATAGGATGGCCAGAGAGTGGAGGAGCAAGCCTTGTTCTCCTCAGGACTAAGTGGCTCTCTGGCCTCTAGAAGGTCGGCGGCACTCGAAGATGTTCCGATTCTATTCAAGAGGCACCGCCAGGGTACCTGAGGTGTGCGAGCTCCGTGGAGAGGTGGCAGGTGGACTGCAGAGGGCCGCAGGCCTAGGGCTCTCCTCCAGGCTGGGGACCCGCCGTGCCCGCCTCGGCGCCCGCTCCCGCTGCCG
>NW_006159751.1:1635848-1640496 GCF_000334495.1 Tupaia belangeri chinensis
AACTCCTGCGCGGGGCCGGGACCCGGCGTCCCGCCTGCCCGCGAGCTCCAGGCTACCCAGCGAAGCCCGAGCACCCGGTACCGGCGTCCGGCTCTGTGGGCCTGTCGCTCCCGCTCTTTCGCTGTGTGCGGCGCTTAGTCTCACTACGTGTGCCCGTCAGTCGCCAGCGTGTCCCCTTTCTCCCGCGGATTCTCAGTGTCACATTCCAGCCTGGATACCTTGCTCTGTCACTTGTTCATGTCTCGCCACAGATGTGCTCGAAGTTTCCTCGTGGCCCCTTTTCCTTAAGGGAGGCCCTGCCCTCTGCCTGCTCTCACCTCCCGTCTTCCTCCGTCTGGCGCACGCCCTGGCTCCCGGGGCTAGAACCGGGGCTAGGTAGGTGCTGTCCCGGCGTAGCAAATTGCCTGCCAGCCCCTCCGTTCTTACCAGCTCCTGTTTGAGGCGACGCAAATAGCAATCCATTTCCCCACTCTCCTTCCTCACGCGCCCATTTGCAGGGCTCGGCTCCACGAGAGTCCCCAGGTGGGAACACCGGCCCCACTGGAAACTGCGCGCCGGGCGGGTACCTCGCCCTTGCGCTCAGTGCCGATCGCAGCGCCCAGCGTGACAAGGCTCTGCTCCGAGGCCGGGACTTAGAGCAGCTTTCTTCACGCATTGGTCCCTGTTTGCTCAGGACCCGGGCTGCGGCTACCGGGGGTGCCTGGCGTGTGGACACCTGGCTTGGCCAGCGCAGTGGCAGGGTATCATGACGCCAGGCCGTATCAATGTCTCCAAAGCACGTGACTCCTATATGGTCATAAAGAGAGAGCTCAGTTTTGAGTGGGTGCTGGCTAGCGGTCCCAGTAGGAGGAGGCGTGCTAGTGTCAGTCTTCTTTCCCTCGCTCCGATCTGGGAGGGAACACTTCCCAACTCCCCTAACATACACACCAGAAGTCCCCAGAAGACCTTTTCTCTCCCAAGTGTGGCTGCAACTCACCTCCTAGTATAAGGGTCCTCCCAGACGCTCCTTACCCGCTGGGCGGAGAAGCCGCGGCTCAGTCCGCGTTTTTAACACAAAGCAGTGGAGCGTCCGTGTGCCCCGAGGGGTTGCAGTTCTGGGGATGCTGAATAAGACAGGCAAGGTCTCTGCTCTCAAGAACCTACACGGATAGAGCCGGGGGTATGACACAAACGGGGTAACACGCATACACGATCATTTCGGCCCGTGATTATTTATAAAAACATAAAAGGAGGTACCGAGATGGAGGCTGCTTTGAAATAGGATGGCCAGAGAGTGGAGGAGCAAGCCTTGTTCTCCTCAGGACTAAGTGGCTCTCTGGCCTCTAGAAGGTCGGCGGCACTCGAAGATGTTCCGATTCTATTCAAGAGGCACCGCCAGGGTACCTGAGGTGTGCGAGCTCCGTGGAGAGGTGGCAGGTGGACTGCAGAGGGCCGCAGGCCTAGGGCTCTCCTCCAGGCTGGGGACCCGCCGTGCCCGCCTCGGCGCCCGCTCCAGCTGCAGTTCCCTCCCTCGGCGGAGGCGCCGCGCCACCCTGCCGGGCCCACTAGAGGCGTGTCGCAGAGCTGGAGAGTAATTAGGGCAATTTGTAACGTGTTGTTTCGAGGTAATTAACGGGGAAAAGATTGTCCCAGAACGGACCTGAGGGGCTCTGTGTGGGACAGAACCATAAGGACCTGAGAGAAGGAGCGCCACTTGTGGTATTGGTGGGGGAAGGGAGAAGGGAGAGAGATTATCTTTAGAAGCGAAGACTTTGAGGAGTTGAGTGGAATAGTCTTTACTTAACCCTACGCTCTCAATTTCAGGAGACGTTGACACATCTTCCTGCCTACCACCCAGTGCCACTCTTGGGTGAAGCTGGGCCAACGGTAGCCAGTAAAGAGAGAAAAGGAAAAAGAGGTGTAGGTGGAGTAGACTAGGTCTGGAGCCCTGGTCTACGTGGCTGCTGGCAGAGCCCAGGCGCCAGCGCTCAACTTTCTCACCTGCTGTCCTTGTGAACATAGAACACAGCTAGAGCAGAAAACAGAGCTAGAGCTCAGCACACAGCTAGAGCAGAAAAGTCAAAGCCCCAGGATGAAAATGCAATCTGCTTGGGTGTTCCTAGTGCATTCCAGGACTGCTTGAAATTACAACTCCTGGGGCTAAGGTGTTGGACTCCCACATGGCAGATGGTGGTTTAGTCCCGGACTTTGTGGCTTGCTTTCTCACTTTTCCTTTCTCTCTCTGATGAGCACACATTCCCTATAGTAACCTTTAAAAAAAATAATAATAATAAAATAACTTTCTAAATAAGAAAGAAGTTATAACTCCTTTTGCTCTCCCAGGCATTCTCTGTGAATCTGGCTGCCTCCCGTGAAGAACAGAACTGACCCTCCAGCTTCCTTATAGTTATGAGTTAAAGTTCTCCAAGAGACCCTTTTCCTTGGGATCTGTGTACTGTTCAGAATAGGGGTCCCCCAGCAAGGATGCAGCTGTGATTTCCAGCCTTGCTGAGTGAGTTCTGGACTGGGATAAATAGGGGGATCTGCCCACAGACTATGACCCAAGAGGGTGGCCCAACTTGGAAGGCCTCGTTTTGCTCGCCGTTAGAACTTCACCATCAGAACTCCAAACTCCAGCACAGAGGCTGACTAGAGGAAACTGCATGGGTAAACATTTATGGACTTGTGATTGAAACAGTCTTTAGAGTCAAGTTCAAGCTCTGAGTTTCTCCATCACAGCTATCTCATGGGCTGTAATCCTCCTGGGAGTTAGGCAGCTGGGGATGGTTAAAACTCAAAGAGACCAGGCTGATCTCTGGGCAAAAACCTAGGATTGGGTAGTCTGGGTCTTCTATACAGTTGACAACACAATGACATCTTGCTCAAATGCTCTCCTCTTACTGGGCCTCAGTTTCCTTTGGTTATAGTTTAAATCTGAGAGTCTTAACAATTTGTATTCCTCTGACAATGATCTATGATGAGTCAGGACAAGGGGAGTGTTTATTCAGCTTACAGATGAAGTATTTACTGTTAGTAAAGCCAGCTCTTGTTCAATCCACTCTTAAGGTAGAGGAGATGGTGAGAAAAAAAAAAAAAAAAAAAAAAAACCATAATCTCAGTGGCAGAGCTCAAAAGAGAGGCCTAGACAGGTCAGAGGTGCTATTTCTAGATGGTTTAAACAGGACCTTGGAGGACAATTACTGTCAAAGTCCTTTCACAATGAAGGCCATTACAAAGTATTTGTTCCCTTGCCCCAGAAAAGGCCATCGTTATCCCAGAATGTGATGGTCTCTCTCACCTTCTCTCTAAAGAGGTAGCTCTCATCTGGCCAGAGCAGGAGGTAGGAGTAGGAAAAAGAGCTGCCTTCCACTTTTTCTTTTCTTTCTTTCTTTTTTTTTTTTTAAAGAGTTTAAGTGATAGAGAATAAATCCTGTTGCCATGGTTATATAAACATGGGTAAATATTCCTAAGCTGAGGATGGGGGTTGAGGGACATGATTCATTTTTGCTGAAGAGGAATCAGATGGCTCAGCCTCTTCCCTCCTGTCCCCCAAAACTCATCTTGGAGGGAGGATGAGATTATCTCATTTGAAAATAAATAATAAAGAAATCGAAGGTCTTATGTCTAGTTGTGAACATACGTTCTCAAAGCTCTCCAGAACTGGGGTGGAACCCTTAGAAGGCGCCTGGTCATTTGCCCACCGCTGGTACTGGTATGTGTAAGGTGGGCTTTTCTTTGAGAGGAGGCAGCTCCTGGAACTGTGTCCAAAGCCGTCAAACTCTTGGGATTTGCTTGCCCAGCCTAGTCAGAGTGGGTGGCCCTGTTTGTCCCAGTGCCAGAGCCTGAGCTCAAAGGGAGAGGCAGAACCAGCAGTGCCCAACAGAGCTCTCTCCTAAACTAAACAATGGAAACACTGCCAGTCACCTGGCTCTAGATCCTACGGCCCCACCTGGAGGTCCCCACCCACCAAGTCCTAGCCAGCTCTGGAAGATGCACCCCTGGGGAAGGCAGGGTCCAACTTCTCATCTCCACTGGCTACAGAGTTAGGGAACTCATTCTGATGTGAGGAGAGAGACATGCGGCCACACACAGTCTGGAAACCTAATTGCAGCCACCCTCCCAAGGGCGGGGTCGATGGCCCCAGGGCTCTCAGTCCTCACCCTTGTGATTGCCAACAACCATTATTCCAATCCTCCTCTCTCCCTGCACAACTCCTGAGCATCAACAGGAAAGGCTGACCCTAGAGATAAACACGCACTGTTGGAATGTGTTCTGATATCACTGCGGGGCTGTTCCTCTCCCGGGAGAGGACCCTGCCAGACGGACTGGATCAGAGGTGCTGGGCAGAGACTGACTACGTACACGTCTGTGTGTGATGGAGGGGGAGGAACTGGGCTGAGGCCCACCTATTCTTGAAGAATCTCATTCCTCGCTTTTATGACGCCTTCTTCTGTCCATCTTACACAGAGGCCTGGGCACCTCTGCCTCTTATGTTGTTATTCCACAAGGAGGGACGGCAGAGAGGATAATGTGACCATGACCTATGTGTTGAAGAACCCTCAGTTCCCAAAGAAACATTCACTTTGGGTTTTCATAAAAAAGTTTTTTTAACTGGGCAGAGGAATTAAAGACTCCAATCACAGAACTTCAGTTTTCCTCAAAGTGTCAC
>NW_006159751.1:1640543-1652709 GCF_000334495.1 Tupaia belangeri chinensis
AGACCTGGTCCCTATTGCTGGGATTGCATTCTTCCTACTACTGTTTTCTCTGAAAGTGGGAGGGGTGTGCCCTAAGGTGGTTTATTGAGATGAGAGTTATTGTGGAAATGAGTTGTCATCTCTTTTACCCTCTTAGATCACCACTCTCCAAGTCTTAACTTATTTTTCTAAAAAGTCACTGGGCTTTAAGGGAACCAGCAGTTAGCGTAATGGCTATGTAGCTGAACTCCCATGTAGCTGACCGCGGTTCGCGTCCCGGACCCGGTGGCTTAAAACTCAAGCTAGGCACGTGTGCATGAGTGCCCAAGATCCCGAGAGGAGAATGGAGGAGAAGGGATTGGGGTGTGACCATCCCCCCTGGGGGGGTGATTTCTCGCTTTCTGTCTCCTATGTCTCTCTCTGTCTGTCTGGTGAGCGCACGCGCCCTATAGCAAAAACCTCTCCAAAAAAAAAAGTCACTGGTCTTTAAGATTAGGCTATCTGTCATACAGGTCCTAAGACTTTCTGGTGGAGAACAAAAGAAAGATGTTGGAAGAAAAAAAAAATAGCAATATAGTGGGAAGAAAATTCAAAATGTTTGTGGAACAATGGAATGAGAGGGGCCAGCAGGTGGTTGGTGATTAAGGTGCTGAACTACCACATGGCTGATCGTGGATCGAGTCCCAGACGTGGTGGCTTGAAAATCACAGAGTGCATGTGTATGCCTGCCCAAAATCCCAAGAGAAAAATGGAGGGGAAAGGACTGTATTGTGGCCATCCCTTCCCCTCCCCCCAGGGGGGTGATTTCTCACTTTCCCTCTCACCGTCTTTCTCTGACAGCACAGACACCTTATGACAAAAATATTTTTATAAAAATAGAATTAAAGTACAAGTTTATTTTGATGTCAAAATTTTTAAATAATTATTTTATTTAACTTTATATATTTATTTTTAAATTTGACCAGAAAGGGAGTGAAAGAGAGAGAGGAGAGAGAGAGAGAGAGAGAGAGAAAGCGAGAAAACAAGCTGTCAGGTCCAGGACTCAAACTGCATTCGGCCAAGTGGGAATCCAGCACACTTAACCACCATGCAACCTGCCAACCCTGATGTGAAACAATTTTTACATTTGTACATAGTTCTTTTCATAATAAATGTTTTCCATGAACTTTTGGGAGACCCCTTGTATTTGTGGTAAATATGTTTGAATGGTTCTCAAGTTATCTTACCTGAAAAAATCAATGGGAGTTTTTAAATTTATTTATTTTTTAATTGTCAGAGGGCATCTGCTAGAGAAAGAGTGAAAGAGAGAAAAACACCCTCTAGTGGGGCGTGTTCATGCTATAATCACTTCTCCATTTCTTCATCCTGTCAGGATTGTGAGTATGCATGACACACAGCTGGTATGTTTTTCTTCTGTTTTTTTTTTGAGAGATTTTTGCTATGGAGTACATGTGCTCATTGGAGAGACACAGAGAGATAGAGATAGAGAGACAGAAAGCAAGAAATCACCCTCTAGGGGGATGGCCATGCTGCAATCCCTTCTCCTCCACTCTTGGGATTTTGGGCATACAAGTACTCATGTCCAGCATGACTTTTAAGCTGCCTAGTCCGGTACTCGAATTGCGGTTGATTATGTGGGAGTCCAGCAATGTAACCATCATCCCATCTGCTGGCTCCATATTTGGCATGTTTTTCAAGCGGTTGGAGCCAGGACTTGAACAGCAGTTGGCTGTATATACCAGGCAGGCTCCCTTCACCACTAGGCTATGGGGCTGGCCCTAGTGGCAGTTTTAATTGCAAAATTGGATTAGCCCAAATAATGAGTAGTTAGTCTATAAGCAGTCAGTCATCCCCACGTGGGATTAAATGCAGTCATGGGCTTGGCGTTTATGGTGCCTAAGCAAAGATCTCATTGCTACTTGAGAAGCAAATATTTCCATTTTGTGAACATTCACTGGAAGAGCAAACATTTTTCAACTACAGAGAACATCTGAAGAATGTCAGAGCACATCTAAGGAAAATACTTAAGGTATTTGTGCAGACCAATGATGGTAGATGGTAACTATACTGAGAAGGAAAGTTGCTTGCTCCCAGGATCCCCCTGGGGACATTCTGCAACACTGGACTCCCTAGAGGCCCAGTTCTGGCTTCCCTGAAGCCATATCATGGCAGGTAACTTAGAACAGAAGCTCGCTACAAACTACTTGTCATCTCCACCGGCCGCAAACAAGGCCTAGGGGTTGGCAGCCTTATTAGCAAGAGGGGAAAAAAGGTTATCTATTTCTTCTCCAGAGGCCACGGGAAAAAGAGGTCACATCTCAGGTTCGGCTTACCACATATTTGCTTCCACCACGCTGGTTCTTAAGTCTCCTCTGGTATTTTAAGGGCATAGAAAACTGTGTAGCCATGATCAGACGTCACCGGCAGATAGCTGCTCCGTGAGGACTTCTGCCTATTCTGAGAGGCAGGCTCTCCCTGGTGTTGAGGGAGGCAGGGCCAGGGTAGGCAGTGACTCCCACCAGAGGTCCTCTATTCCAGGAGAAAGTTTCAGGTTTCCAGATGAGAAAGGCAATGAGGCCAAGAAACAATGTCACTACGTAACAAATGAAGATACACAGTGACGACTAGGAGCTGAACACATAAAGGAATTTGGGTTTTACTGTCTCCCTCCTCCCTTACACTGGACAGGTTTTCTTTGCTGTGATTATTCCCCATGAATCATCATCCATAGAAAGTGGCTGAGGCAATGGAGAGTGAATAATGAATATCCAAATGGTCTTTTGTGTCTCTGCCTAGAGGGTTTCAGAAATAACTTGCATCTTAATCTTTCATAGAATTTTGGAGACAAAAAGGACATTGTGGATAATCAAGGCATGTGGCATCATGGGAAGACCCTTCCATGTGACATAGGCAGTGTTTCTAGAGGAATGCAACTTTTGCCTTGGAGGAGAAATGATTTTAGATAGACAGAATGGAATATTATGTCACATGTTGCCAATCCCAATCATAAAACCAATGATGAGTTTAGGACGCTGGTCAGATTTGGCTACCTAAGTATATCCAACCTGTCTGTATGTCTGCCATCTGTCTCTCCCTTTTGAGTCATGAGTGGTGATCAGAAACCATGCCATGACCACAGAGAACAAGCGTGATGGTTCTAGGTCTGGTGTGACACATACATACTCTCTGCTGGTGGTGTTTGCTGTTGTTTGTCCTGGTCTAGACAATGTTGCTCTCTCACCCAGCTTCTCACCCAGCTTCCTTTATGGTGATGGTGATCTCAGTTCTGCTCCCCTTCCCTCCTCCCCTGTCTTTTGCTTCCTCTGCCCAAGATCTAATCATTAACTGGTACACAGCCTGGGGTGCAGTGAACATGCGTTAGGAGGAGGCAGGGCCCAACGGGAGCCTGGCTGTGCTCTGGTAATCGACACCATCTTTACCAGCGTCCCCACCCCTGCCTCCTCCCTACTGAAAAGGAGATTGGGAAAGGGCAGAGGTGTCGATAAGGGCATCACTGGAGAGTATGTGCAGGGAGAACAAGGGATCCTGGGTGGGCACTCTGCTATTCACGCTGGCACTGCGTATCCACAAACGTGTGTGTGTGTGTGTGTGTGTGTGTGTGTGTGTGTGTGGCTCAGCTGCTCTGAAATGAGCTCTCACCCACCGGTGAGTGGAAAATTAGCTTTGGCAGGTGAGGAACTGGGTGACAGGTGAGGAAGCCAGCAGGGTATCAGTGTTATTCTTCTCTTATTGCGGTTTGCCGGAGTTGCGAACAATATCACTCCTCCCTCGCCCCCTCCCCTGCATCGTAATTAGAGAGAGTGGAAAGCCTCAGATGGGTTTGGATGTGTGGGAGAGTGACAGAAGGACTCTAAGATGGTTTTGGTGGGCTTTGGAAGCTGCCGTGTGCTTGCAGGTGGGCTGTATTAGGCCAGTTGGGGACTGGCATTTTCCGGATGGCCATGAAGCAAGCTGTGTGGTGTACATCTCCAGGGGGTGGAAGAAGAGATGGCACTCCAGGGACTAATCTTGGGGAAGCCTGCCATATGGCTCAGTGTTGGAGGCAGTGTGTGCCAGGACCGGAAGTCAGGAAACCTGTGTCCTGGGACGGGCTCCAGATCACGAACGCCTCAGTTTGTCTAACTGGGAAGTGGGGCAAAGAAACTCACTGCTGCTTGACTGCAGTAAAGGCAAAGGGTGTAAGGGCCCTTTGAAATGTCAAGCGCGCTGCTCTAAATGCGAGGCCTGGCTGCCAAGGGAATAGGCAAGCCCACGGAGGCGGCAGTCTGCCTCTGCCCAGGTTTCCACAGCTTGTGCTCACACAGGTACTTAAGCATCCGCAGCCATAAATCTCATCTCCTATCTCTAGTCAGCAAATAAGGGAAAGGGCAGGCTGGCGCTCGGCTTGCGTCTGATCTTCTTACCAGCCTTCCCTGGGCCTCCCTGCCCCCACCCGAGGCGATGATCTCGCTGCCCTCCCTCATCTGCTCGGGGCCTGTCAGTTTAATTTAACAAGGTTGCGGGAGAGGTTTGATTTAATCAAACCAGTTGCTGTATCCATCCTGCTCAGAGGTCCCTCAGTGTCACCGTGGAGGCTCAGATTAGACAGTGACAATTACTTCTTCCCTAGCTATTGCCTCCTCCTCCCTTTGTCTCCCTGGAGGGAACAAGGAGGCAGACCAATCTCCTGGGACCTAAGAATAGATGCGGGAGGATCAAAGGAAGGAACCGGGCTCTGGCCCGAAAGCCCCTCTCCACGCCTTACATGGCCTTGTTTGAGGCTGAACAACAGCCCGAGGGTGGGAGGAACAGAAAATGTGAGCTGCCTTGCAAAGGCTCCAGGCTGCCTGAGGACAGAGCTGGGCTGTCCTCGATGGCCCTCTGAGATAAAAACCACCTCCCTTATTGTCAGCAAACTGGGATGGAGGGTGGTGGAGAGGTGAGGGAGCTGCCTGCTCTGTACACCCAGATCACAGGCACTTACTCCCTGGTCCTCAGCCTGGCTTCTGGGGTCTTGGCAGCTGGGAGACAACAACCAAAAGGTGAGGCCTTGTCCATCGGACTATCTGTGGCTCTGTTCTTGGCATAAAAGCAGCAGTGACAGGAGGAGCTGCCACCTGAGCCAGGGTGCAGGGGAGGCCGTGTGGGTGTGGGGTAACTGTGGGGCGCGTGCGCATGAGTAATGTCAGTAGCTGGAGACCAAGGTAGGGGGGTCTCTGATAAAGAAACCTGAGGGTTCAGGGAGTGTAGAATTCGGAAGAAATAGCCCTCTGGCCACTTAACTCTTTCATTCCCCTCCTTTTCCAGGAAGTGGGTGCTAGCACCTCTTGTTCTCTGAGCAGCTCCCAAAAGAGAGACAAAGGCCTCTTAAAGGCAACCCTCACTTAGGGTGATGGAAATATTTTTTTCCTTTGCCCCATTTGTGTCACACTCTTCCATCCGGTGGGCAACTGACAGGTGTACTCCCTCCCTGGGTCCCTTTTTGAGTCCCTTCCCTGCTATTTGTCTTTCACCCAGATATTCAGCTGACGCCACCATCTACAGGAGCCGAATGTGATTAGCACCAACCCTTCCTGACAGCTCCAAAGAAAATCCCTCAAATGCATATTCTATTGAGTGCATCTCATTGCTGCTGACAGCCACTTTATCAATTAAATTCCACGTCCCCAGTCTTCGGAGACGCCATGAACCTCCATACCTAATAAATCACAGGCCCCCAGTTATTGTTAAATGTCTCATCAGTCTCTAATAAACTCCCTGCCAAAAGGGGCAGGTTATTTATTATGCTGCCTAGACAAGAATGGATTGGGCCCCTTTCTCACAAGGAGAAGAGCAAACGTGCCGCCTTCCTCCCTAAAGACGGAGGCAGTTGTTTTAAATGGGGCAATTAATCAACGTGGGCTTTGGGCAAAGGGGAGTCTGGTCTGCAGCGTGAGGGAGGATCGCCAAGGTTCTTTTCTTACACCAGCCAGGCAAATGCTCCTACCCCCCCCCCAATTCCTGTTTGAAAAGTATTATAAATATGGTCACCCCACAGGCCATGGGGCACATGTAAAAATGGTTGTTCTCCATGTTAGGACGTTGCCAAGTAGGACTGAACAGGGTCGTGAAAGTGCAGATGCCACTTCTTGATAAACTAGATACAACTTAAGTTTAGGGATGGTGCTAGCCCACTGAACTGAAAGGAGCCATACAGTGATGCAATGGGAAAACACCACAGTCAGCGAGGCTGACCCACATGGGACAGTGCCACGTTCCCACATGGAGACCTCTGAGAGTACACATGGTCATGGGCCCATGATCCAGGGCTGGCTGAGGCTGGGAATAGGTCGTGGTGCCAAGATCCTATCTCTCAGTTTCTCTTGGAAGGAAGAAACTTTAAAAACAAAAACAACAACAACAACAAAAAAAAAAAAAAAAAGGGAAAATAGGGACCAGCAGAGAGCATAATGGTTATGTCTCTGGACTTCCACATGGCCGAATGCAGTTCAAGTCCCAGACCTGGAGGCTTGAAACTCATGCTAGGCACATATGCATGCATGCCCAAAATCCTGAGAGGGGAGAGTGCAGAAGGGATTGCCATGCGGCCATCCCCCAGGTGTTGATTTCTTGCTTTCTGTCTCTCTGGTGAGTGCACGTACCCTATAGCAAAAGTCTCTCTCAAAATAAGAAAATAGGAATGAAAGTACCTGTGTCCGGGGAAGGAAACTAGAAGTACGTGCTCAGTCCTGGTTTGTAGTGCCCAGATAGAGCGCCGACATTCAGAGACCAATAAGCCAGCCCCAAAGACCCAGGTGCTGTTAGGTGCAACACAGTGTGTAAAGTGGGCCTTGCCATTACCTGCCTCAAGTAAGATCCCAAACTTAGCTGACGCTCTATGGGTTGCAAGTTAAGATCCAAGCTCTTCAACTTTGCCATTAATCAAGCCCCAACCTACATCTCCAACGTAAACTGTAGTTCTCTTTACTGTTGCGTAACTCCTACCCTCCTCTGGAAGAGAGCATGACACTATTTCCATTCCATACGGTGGCAGACAAGAAGCTTCATAATGTGGGGCCAATGCACCTCTGCAGCCTCCTTGCCTGGTAATTGCTGCCATATCTGCTGCTGCTCACACTAAAGGACTTACCTTTCCTACACCCTATGGGTTTTCATGCTCTTACGCCTCTACACAAACTGTTCCCTGTGCCTAGAATATCTCTGCCTGGTGAGCTCTCCTCCCACCCCCACCGCCTGCTGAACTTATTCATCCTTCATGATAAGCTCAGAATCTCCGCTCCCACAACTTCACAGAACTTGAGTTTTGTCTCCCTGTGCTGCTCTCTCGGCAGAAATGCTGGACTCCAGGGAGTAGGTAAAGACTGAT
Organism: Tupaia belangeri chinensis; assembly: GCF_000334495.1. NCBI lineage: Eukaryota > Metazoa > Chordata > Mammalia > Scandentia > Tupaiidae > Tupaia > Tupaia belangeri. The sequence goes on from NW_006159751.1 coordinate 1,647,889, forward strand.
CTTGTGGATGCAGTTTTTCTCACAGTTCCATACATACTTTATACCACTTTGATTTTCAGTGGGGATGAAAAAGACATAGGGGAGAAAGCTATTGCTTTCTGAATACCAAAAGCTGTTTTCCTCAATTTCTCAGAAGTTCTCACTCTCTCCCACATGACAGCCACACTAAGCAACGAGGGCCTTGAAAAATGTCAGTACTGCATATGATTTTACACCAGCTTGTGCTACTTGCATATTTCATGCTTGATCATTTCCCCAGCTGGCCTGTCAACTCTTTTAGGACAGGGGTAGAAGAGCCTGAGCTTTGCTGTCAGATCTGAGTTCCAATCCCATTTATGAGCTCTGTGACTCTGAGCAGATTACTTAACTTTCCTCTGAAGAGTTACTGGAGGGCAGCATCTCTGTCAGTATCTGACACATAGAAGACCTTCAGGATAAAGTGCAGACACTGACCTGGCCTATCGATCACTTCTCCTGCCTCACTGAAACACACTCTCCCATTTGCTTTCTAAGCTCTTTCAGAATGTGCTGTGGTCCTGTCGCTAAATCCCAATTTTTCCTTCCCCTGTCACAAGGTTGACTTTTATTCATTCTTCAGATCCTAATTTAGCTCTCTAAACTGCAAAGATGTAACAGAGACCATGGCATGGCCTTCAATGTTCTTCCCCCTTCTTCTTTGGACACATACCTCCTCTCCAACCAGAGAGGACTTTAGCGGGGCTTACAATTGCCCAGAAAGATGAGCATGCTTCCCAGTTTTTCTTACAGGTAGGTATGACTCCGTGACTTATTTCTGGCCAATGAAATGCCAAATAGTTTGGGAAACATTTCTGAAAAGGACTGCTGACATGATGCCCACTACTTTCTATTTTGAATTCCCCACTTTCCTTCTGGCCGAAGTGCAGACATGATAACTGGAGCCACAGCAACAATTTGGGGACCAAGACAGAAGCCTGGGTGCCTGGGAAGTCTTTGTGGACCAGAGTTGTTGTATCAGTCTTTTCTCCAGACTCCTCCAAAAGGTCAAAATGAACTTCTATCTTGGGTAAGTTCATGTCTGTCTTGGGGTCTTACATTCAAGCAAACGTAGACCTGACTGCTTGGCTCTTCCTTGCTTCCAGCAGCACCCTGCATGCCACAGTGAATAAGGCTGTTTGTGCTACTTTACTCCATCTTGGTATCTCTAGCCTTTGGATGATTTATTGCAGGTGTTCAGAAGATTTTGTGCAAAGAATGAATTGGGGCCGGCTCTGTGGCACAGTGGTAATATACTGCTCAGCAGAAGCTAGAGTTTTTTTTAAAAAAATATTTTATTTAACTATTATTATTTTAGTTTGATCAGAGAAAGACACATACATACACACACACACACACACACACACACACACAGAGAGAGAGAGAGAGAGAGAGAGAGAGAGAGAACGTGAGAAAGTCAGAAAGCAAGCTGCTGGGTCCAGGACTCAAATCATGGTCAGCCATGTGGGTCTGGAGTCTTTAACCACCACCTGCCAGCCCCCAGATGCTAGATCGTAATGTGATGACCACGATTTGAATTCCCAGCCTGGTTACCTAAAACATGCTGAGTACGTTTAAGTGTTTAAGGTCTGGAGGACTGGAAGGAGGAGATTGTGGTATGCCTAGACCCTGTGGAGGGTATTCCCCTCTCACTGCAATGTGTGCATATATGTACTCTGCCATGAATAAAGAAAATCACATTTAAAACATTTTTAAAAAATGAGTAAAGAGAAGTCTGTGGACTAGATCCCAATAATATAATTTCCTACCCCTTGTGGCTGTGAAGGTCAAATGAAAAAAAAAAAAAGGCTGTTAAACTGTAGTTCCCCTTTTTTCTACCTTTCTCTACTGATCCTCACCTCCAGGCTGGGCCTCCTTATGTCATGACTTTATTTATGTTGTTTCCCTTCCTTCTGGGCTCAGAAGACTCTACTGCAAAAATGATCAGTTCTATTCTAATTTCAGCATCCACTATGAGTCTACTTCTCACTACTATCTCTTCAGTTCACAGGAATTTCCTCCTCCTCTAGCTCCCTGGAAAGGCTTTCCAGGTAAATGGAACAGCATAAGCAAAGGCAATGGGATGTTACACGTCACGGAGCATTGAGGAGTTGCCATCATTTGGTCTGGTTGGAGGAGGTAGGTGGGCTGCTCTGACAAAGAGGCCAGGAGGTGAGCAGTCCATTTCTGCATATGTTACTCTCAGGCCTTACCTAGTTATTAAATGGTCATCTGCCTTTGTGCTTTATCGTCAGGAGCACTAAATATTATAGTCAACAATACTGTTACAACTTCTAACTACTGAGGAAAAATTTTTATTGCCTTGTGTTCTTAGGCATAGCAATGTGGTTTATTCTCAATAACATTATTGCAATATTTGTGCCTATAAAACATTATAACAAATGCAATAACAGAATGCCTATAAAACTATGTTTATTTTCTTTTTCTTTCTTTCTTTTTTTTAAAAAAAAACAAGCTCTGGAAAGCTTGTAAGGGAAAAATGTTGCATGATTTACTTTTCACTGGTCTGTTTGGGCATACTTCTAATGATATCGGAATCACCTGGATCAGTGATAGCCAGTGTGCATACTCTAGTGTTTTCCACATGCTGTGCCCAATTCAACATTATTTCCACTGCAGTGATAGACACCAGTTTTGGCCAACATGGCATAGTACTCTATTTCAGATTTCCTCAAAGCTGGGCAGTTGTTGGCGAGGATGTCCAACTTGGCTTTGCCTTGTCTGATCATCTTCAGAGTCTGCTTGTACCCCAGGACATACTTCCCACTTTTCGTAACAAGTTGGAGCCGAGAGTTGATCGACTCCAGCGACTTTTTCTTCTTCTTTGCGGCCACCATCTTCCTGCCTTAGGTGCGGGATGACCCCCAACCAAAAGCAGCCACCAAGATGGCCAGGAAGCAAGAAAGGCAAAACTATGTTATTTTCTAAAAAAGTAGTCTTTTTGTTTCTCTTGGGATGAGAGCCAGGTTCTTCTACAGTGATTGGTATGTTTACAGAAACACTGGTGTGTGCCTAGAGACCCAGTAGAGATTTTTGAATAATAATGTGCCAGCCATTCAAAGCTTATTAGGTCCACCAAGAGCTTGTGCTGGGCTGGAGTGCCTAGGATGACAAAATTTCTGTCCTTAAGGAGCTCACAGTTAATTTAGTGTGAGATATAGACATGTAAACACCACGGTAAGAGTTAGGCTGGAAGTATTTATAGTGTGAAGTGGAAAAGAAAGGGCATCTAAAGGGTCAGAACCACTTGATAACCACTTAAAAAAGTTCACTCTGGCACTCCTGGACTGCGCAGCTGGAATGGAGAAGAAACTGACCAGGAAGACCACTCACTGAACTTTTAAAAAGTTGATTTCTTCTATGAGAGACAGTGTACATGCACGCAACAGGTAGAGAGAGAGAGAGAAATACAGATACAGAGAAGGAGAGAAAGAGGGCACAGGGTCTTTGCACCATGGGCCACCCTTCGTCTCAGCTGACCTGGGTCCAGTTGTTACCTCTGCCACCGCCTGGCCCCTGAACATTCACTGTGTGCCAGATTCTGGTTTTCCTACTAAGGAAACAGTGGAGAACAAGACAGAAAAGTAACTGTCCTCTGAGTAAGGGAGGCAGACAAGCACATTTGCAGGTAGTCATAGGTGTCATGAAGAAAAATAAAGAATACGGGTGGGAAAGGTTACAGGAAAGGACAGGGAGCAGCCAGGATCGCGGAGCTGTCTGAGATAGGGTGTTGAAAAGGTGCCATCTGAGCAGAGATCTCCTGCCAGTTAGCGTGACAGAGACTGCTAACTGCACACCCACGAGATGATGGCGGGAGGAAAACACACATAAGACATTCTAAACTTGAGATGTCCATGAGACATCTAAGTGGAGATAAGGCGTAAGCAGACGGGTGTACCAAAATACACTTCAGAGACAGGTCTGAAGTGGTGATGGACATTTTAGAGTTGTGACCCAGGTTCGGTTGAGTGCAATTCAATTTATCGGGAGCTCACTATGTGCCAGGTGTCCTGCTGGGGCCTGGGGACACGGCGATGCACACAGCGAGTCGCAGACAGCCCTATGCAAGCCCGCGTGCAGCTCCTTAGGGGTCGCTCTCCTATCCGCAGCGAGATGGAGTGCGCAGAGCGATGACCACGCTCCGTGGAAGACCTGGGAGCAGGACTGAGGCTATGGCGAGGCTCAGGACCAGGAGCCGCAGGACGCGGAGTGAGCAGTGACGCATCAGGCGCGTCACAAAGAGCGTGGTAAGGGCGGCGGCGGCGACCCGGGCAGCTCTGGCCCAGAAGAGGGCCGGCGGCGGGAGGCGCCCCCACCGCGGGCAGGCGGCGCCCTCTGCAGGCCACAGGCGGCGACACACCGGTACCTCATTTTTCCAGTCCTCTTCTTTCCCGCCTTCTTCAGGCCACATTTTTGTCGTTGTCAGTGTTCGCCAGCCTATTTCAGCCTCCGACTTCCGCCCCTCCCCGCCACCTCCAGGCCAGGCGTGTCAGTGTCTTCGCGGGAAGACTGCCAATAAAGTTTTTCCTCTTCTCGCTCTCAGGCGCCCCGCCTCCACTCAAGTACCGCGAGATCTGGCAGCGCTGCCACCATGGCGGCCACGTTTGAAGCTCCGGCGGCCTTAGCGACCGTGGAGACCGCTACGCCGGCGGAATGTGTGGCCGCACAGGTCTCGGCCCAGGAGCCACCTCCGGGGCCGGTGAGGAGCCTGCGGACAGCTCACGACGTCAGCGGCCCGCGGACCCGCACGGGGGACGTGCTGCTGGCGGAGCCGGCGGACTTCGA
>NW_006159751.1:1652834-1654489 GCF_000334495.1 Tupaia belangeri chinensis
AAGCCCATCCCGCGGGGCCGCGGCGGGCTCGGTGAGGGTCGGAGGAAGGGGGCCGGGGACAGGGGCGGGCCGAGCCTTGGCGGGAGAAAAGCCCGGGTCTGCCGCCACTGCAGTGCTCCGCCTGCGGCGAGGTGCTGCGCCCCTCCGCGCCTCGGTGTCCTCCTTGCAGAACTGAGGCGCACTGCTGAATTGGACGCTAGCTAAGGGCCTTTCCAGCGCTGGGACAGTGGCTCTAAGTCTGAGAAGTTAAGATAGTAGCGGTTCTCGGGCCAGGCGTGTTTCTGCATATGGCCTCGTGCGATTTTGAGAGCAACTGAAAATGAAGGTGCCAGCCGGGGGATCTCTGGAGACCCTGCGATTCCTCTGAATCCATGTTGGTACCTAAGCTGCTTCAGTCACTGCTGGCGAGTGATAACGCTTCTTTCCCCCCGCAGATTTAATTGTTCAAGCTAAATCTGGCACTGGGAAGACTTGTGTGTTCTCCACCATTGCTTTGGATTCCCTTGTTCTTGAAAATTTAAGTACCCAGGTGAGTTTAGCTCAGAGGGCCCAGAGGAGGGTGATTTGGGTGGACTTTACCACTGTTCAGATGAAACACCAAAAGCCTCTGAGAGGTGGAAGTAAATTTGATGAAAGGTTGAGTCAAGCCATATGAAAAATAAAAGTAGACCCGAAGGTTGTGAGTGGTGGTGGTGTTAGTTGCCAGGGATACATTATTAGTGAAGTTTAGAATTTTCTATTATTACCACATCATAAATAGAGTAGGTGTGCCACATGGGTCAGTTTTGTCTTTACTTGAGAATACAGACAAGAATTCTTTATTCTTTTGCTTACTGAATTGGGGTGAGACTTAACATTTGGCTTGATTTATGGTAATGTGGTTTTCTGGCTGTTGCTGGTTGTAACTACAGAAAGTTCTTGGAGCTCTGTGAATGAATCATACTCATCTTGCATCTTCTAGGTTGTCTTGGGTTATTTCTAAGTCACCTTACCCAGATTAGCAGATTTGAGTCTGGAGACAGTTTCTTCAGCAACGATAGATAGATATGATTGATTGATTAATTGAGAGATTTTTGCTGTAGGGCAGAGAGACAGAGGGAGACAGAAAGCTATAAATCACCCCCCAGGGGAATGGTGGTGCTGCAATCCCTTGTCTACTCTCCTGGGATTCTGGGCATACACATGTGCCAGGCATGGTTTCAAGCTGGCTTCACTTCACCCATGCTGGGCCATGTGGGAGTCCAGTGCCTTAACTATTACATCACTTTCTGGCCCCATCAGCAAAGATTTATTGAATCTATGTGACATATAAACAGAATGCGAGGCATTGGGGAGTCAAAGATAAATTAGATGTAATCCTCATACCTTTGTATTGTTACCAAACTCAAATCAGGTTCACTCACCAAAGCGCTATAAAACCAAACCATAGGCACACGGTGTGATGAAGGAAAGTACAACTTTATTGCAAAGCGCAAAGCAAGCAGAGCAGGCAGATCATGCTGAAAAGATTCGGTCTCGGGACCAGCAATTAGCGTAATGGCTATGTCGCTGGACTCCCATGTAGTCAACCACTGTTCGTGTCCTGGACCCAGTGGCTTAAAACTCACAAAAAAAAAAAAAAAAAAAAAAAAAAAAGAAACAAAAAGTCGGGTCTC
>NW_006159751.1:1655068-1655708 GCF_000334495.1 Tupaia belangeri chinensis
TGAAGCCACCGGGTCTGGGACGCGAACTGTGTTTGACTACATGGAGATCCAGTGACATAGCCATTATGCTAACTGCCGGTCCCAAAGATCTTTGTATTCTTAAAGTTATACACATCATTTTGTGTATGTAATATCAAAGTAATACCTGTTTGGGCCAGCCAGGTGGCGTGGTTGTTAAAGTAACTGGATCTCTCAAGGCTGACTGTCCTGTTTGAGTCCCAGGCCCAGCAACTTGAAAAACATGCTGGTGCATATGTGTGCATGCCCAAAATCCCACGGGGAGAATGGAAGAGAAGGGATTGTGACATGGCCATCCCCACGAAGGGATGCTTTCTCACTTTCCCTCTCTCTGGTAAGCATACATGTCCTATAGCAAGTTAAAAAAGAAAAAAGTCCTAAAAAGTAATACGTACTTGGGAACCAGCAGTTACGTAATGGCTATGTTGCTGGACTCCCACGTAGTCGACCGCGATTCGTGTCCCGGACCTGGTGGCTTAAAACTCACGCGGGGCGCGTGTGCGTGTGTGCCCAAGATCCCGAGAGGAGAATGGAGGAGAAGGGATTGCGGTGTGACCATCCCCCCTGGGGGGTGATTTCTCGCTTTCTGTCTCTATGTCTCTCTCTGTCTGTCTGGCGAGCG
>NW_006159751.1:1655893-1676278 GCF_000334495.1 Tupaia belangeri chinensis
CTCAAAAAAAAAAAAAAAGTATTACATACTCATGTTTTTGTTTTTTTTTTTGGAGAGATTTTCACTATAGGGCGCGTGCGCTCGCCAGACAGACAGAGAGAGACATTAGAGTCAGAAAGCGAGAAATCACCCCCCAGGGGGGATGGTCACGCCGCAATCCCTTCTCCTCCATTCTCCTCTCGGGATCCTGGGCACGCACGCACATGCGCCCGGCGTGAGTTTTAAGCCACCGGGTCCGGGATGCGAACCGCGGTCGACTACGTGGGAGTCCAGCGACATAGCCATTACGCTAACTGCTGGTTCCCATGTACTCATTTTTGAAAATTGGGAAAAATCAGAAAAATAAAGTACCAAAAAATAAAATCTATCACTTCACATACTCATAGAGAAGCTGCTCTTAAGTGTTTTGGTATATTTTCTCCTCTCTTTCTTTTTAAAGCAATAGTGTATTTTCATAGTTGAGTTTCTTTCTCCAGTAGTTACATTGCAAAGTTTTCACTTTTGCTCTTAGAGCCTTTAGTGATTTAGCCTCTGGGGCTGAATTGCTAACCTCCTTTACTTTCCTCCTTTTACTTTCCAGCCATATGGGTTTTCTTGCTGTTCCTCAGGACATCGAGAACTCTTGCCATCTTTGAGGCCTTTGTATTTCTTCTTTCCTCTTCCTGAAAAATGCTTCCCCAGGTGTCCTACAACTAGTTTTACTCATTGCTGCATGTTTAGTTCTCTGCTCAAGTGATACCTCCTTCAAGGTTGTCTTGATCACCCCATTTAAAATGATTTGCCACTTCTTCCTTTTGTCCATGTTTGTTTTTATCTTCATACTTCATTACCTGCTATTATTTGTATCAATATATGTTTGTTTATTGTTTGTCTTCTTACTGCCCAAGAATAAAAGTGCCATGAGAACAAGGACTTCGTACTGTTAACTGTTTATTCCCCAGCAACTAGTATGTTGCCTTGCATATTGTAGGTCCCTACTTAATATTTGATGAACAAATAAACACATGAATTAGTTGATGAAATTTGACATCAAAACTCGTAATTTTAAATGATTATTTAAATGAAAAACAGCGTATCCTTTCATGAATGTGCCAATTGTATATATTTATTCCTCTGACTTGCTAGAGATATATTTAATTTCTTTTTTCCTAGATTTTGATCTTGGCTCCTACAAGAGAAATTGCTGTACAGATACATTCTGTTATCACAGCCATTGGAATAAAAATGGAAGGCTTAGAGTGTCATGTCTTTATTGGAGGGACTCCATTATCACAAGACAAAACCAAACTTAAAAAGTGTCATATTGCTGTTGGATCTCCTGGTAAGTTATCAGTCAATGCCTGTTGGTATCTGGAGCTTTTAAGGAATTGAACCCTTTTAATATAACAAAAGGGATATGAGAGTCTTGGATAATTGTGATAATTGTTTTGTTCAGAAATGAAGAGCATTAGACCAGTGAGAGACAGGACTGGATTACCAGTGGAATTGATGAAACCTCCATTTCTAAAGATGCTTGAATATATATACATAGGATAGGCTTCAGAGAAGAGGAGAGACTAGATGACTTTCAGGAAGCTTTTGTAAGTTGTGAAATAGGACTATTCTTGGGCTTCTGAATTAAATCATTTGGCCAGTAATCACTCAGAATGAGGATCTGGGATTCAGTGCTTTGGCATCCAAATCTCTGATAGGAGTGGTATTTATTTCCTATGTTTATTGATGATGAAATAAAGGGGTGAGGTATCAGAACTCAAGGTTTGTAACTTGTGGTTTGGTGCATAAAGGCATTACGATAGTTGAGTCAGAAAATTCAGCCACACAACCTATGAATAAGTAGAGTAATGACATTGGATGACATTTGCCCATATTTAGTGTATCATTTGTACTTCGATTTTTTTCCCCCTGGAATTTAGGCAGAATCAAACAACTCATAGAACTTGACTACTTGAACCCAGGCAGTATACGTCTCTTTATTCTTGATGAAGCAGACAAGCTTCTAGAAGAAGGCAGCTTCCAGGAACAAATAAAGTAAGAAATAACTATTAAAATGGTCCCCCAAAGTATCTTTCTCTACTTTTTCCATATTGTGATTATTGTCTGCATAATTTCCGTGGTATATGTTTTTCTGTCTTGTAGCTGGATTTATTCTTCCTTGCCCGCCAGTAAACAGATATTGGCAGTGTCAGCTACTTACCCTGAATTTTTGGCTAATGCTTTGACAAAGTACATGAGAGATCCTACTTTTGTAAGACTGAATTCCAGTGATCCAAGTCTCATAGGTATGTGCAGATTTTGGATACGTAAATTACTGGTTTGTTACGTTCTGGAGCTTTCCGTTGCCTAGTTGACTATTGCTATTTCATAGTTGCTGTTAGGGTATAGCGAATACTTTTGTTTTAATTGACAACTCTTGACTTCTTTGTAGGTTTGAAGCAATATTATAAAGTTGTAAACTTACACCCTTTGGCCCATAAGATTTTTGAGGAAAAGGCTCAGCATTTACAGGACCTGTTCAGCAGAATTCCATTTAATCAAGCCTTAGTCTTTTCTAATTTGCATAGCAGGTAATATAATTTAAAAGGTCATCTGAGAGAACTTGTCAAGTAAAAGGATAAGCATGGGGCAATATTTGGAAAATTATAACCCATATGTCATTTTCCTTAGAGCACAACATTTGGCTGATATTCTTTCTTTTAAAGGTTGTCCTGCTGAGTGCATTTCAGGTAAGTATAGTTCTTTAATCTTTGTTTAATATATTAGCCAGAAACCTCCAAAGTCACAAGGAAGAAATACCCTCTTCATATGTTGTCTTACAAGAGTAAAGGAAATTTCAGGTGGAATTTAATGTATCAATATCCTTGTTTTTTAAAGGTTAACTTAATATACAGTAAAATATTAGGAAACTTGGGACTAGCAGATGGCATAATGGTTATGTTGCTGGACTCCCATGTAGTTGACTATAGTTCGAGTCCTGGACTTGGTAGCTTGGAACGGACGCTGGGCATGTGTGCATGCATGCCCAAGATCTTGAGAGGTGACTGGAGGAGAAGGGATTGCGGCATAGCCATACTCTTTGGACGGGGGAGTGATTTCTCACTTTCTGCCTCTCTCTCTCTCCAGCAAGCACACGCACCCTAGAGCAAAAACCGCTCAAAAAAAAAAAAAGTTAGGAAAGTAGTATTCAAAGGGACTTAATTTTATTAGAATCTCATTGAGTTACATCCACAAAAAACTTAATTCTATAAAACAGTTTGTCTTTGTTGTCTTAAGAGAAAAACATTTTGTTTTAAGTTTTATTTTTTGCCAAAAGAGTACATGCACTTGTCAGAGAGACAGAGAGGGAGTACGCAAACAAGTGAGAAACTACCCCCCAGGCCATGCCTCAGTCACTTCTCTATTCTCCTCTTGGGATTTTAGGCACATACGCACAAGTGCCCAGCATGTTTTTCAGGCCACCAGGCCCGGGACTTCAAATGCACAGTTGGCTCTGTGGGATCCAGCCACCCTAATCTCTGTACCACCTACTGGCTCCCATAATCATTGTTAAAACTAACAACTGCTAATAACTTAATTGATTGTTTTGTGGTCTTGTGGAAGGCAATAGTGAGTCAGTTCTTCCTATAAAGTTAAATTATTACCGTTGGCCTAGTAGGAATGGAAGATCTAACAGAATTTTTGATCAGTGAGGTCCTTTTTAGAGTTTGGTTTGACTTTACATCTTAACCTAGATTTGCACAGAAGGACAGACTAAACTGTGGTTGGTGTATTTAAAATGTTAAGACTGGAAGTTATGATTCTGTTTTATGTGGATTAAATAAATATGTATTAGCTTAGCTGTTTTTATGTGACTCTCTTTGGGTCTTTTTAGGCAATATGAATCAGAATCAGCGTCTTGATGCTATGGCTAAACTGAAGCAGTTTCATTGCAGAGTCCTCATTTCCACAGACTTGGTAAATTTCCTATTCAGTTTGGGTGACTAATCCATCCTGACATATGTTCTATTATCAGATGTACAGATTTCACTTATTATTTTATGTGGGTGTATCTCACAAGAATACCAGAAGATAATTATCTTTCCATTGTTGGAGAAAATGCTTTCTTTCTTTTTTTTAAAAAAATTAAAATACCAGACCTTGGTAAAATAATATTTCAATGGCAAAGGGTTTACATCACAGCACTACATAGCAAAAAACTTTAAGAAGAAATGTTAGTCATATTTGATCTTAAAAGTTCTCCTTTCATCCCTGCTGTCAGTATCTCTTCACCAGCTGAGTTTTACCCGTAGTTACCTCTCCTGCCACTGTCTAGCTTATTTTATCATGCACTTATGAAAATAGTTTCTTAAAAGTGTCTTTAATGGGGCCAGCAGGTGGCACAGTAGTTAAAGTGCTGGACTTCCGTGTGGGCAACTGCAGTTCAACTCCAATACCCTATGGCTTGAAAATCACGCTGGGCATGTGTGCGTGCATGCCCAGAATCCCTAGAGGAGAATGTAGGACAAGGGATTTCGGCATGGCCATCCCCCTGCAGGGTGTTTTCTCACTTTCCTTTTTACTGTCTGCTCTTTCTCCCTCCATTCCCCAGTTGTCCCACAGATGCTATGGCAAAAAACCTTTTAAAAAAAAATAGTCTTTAATATTTTGATCTTTGTTCTTGAAATTAGTTAGTTGTTAGGATTAAAGTTCCTTTTCCTTTGCTCCTAGTCTCCTATTCTTAATTTGGCTCTTATGGGAACCAGCAGTTAGCGTAATGGCTATGTCGCCGGACTCCCACGTAGTCACCCACGGTTTGCGTCCCGGACCCGGTGGCTTAAAAACACCTGGTGCGTGTGCGTGCATGCCCAAGATCCCAAGAGGAGAAGGGATTGCGGTGTGACCACCACCCCTGGGGGGTGATTTCTCGCTTTCTGTCTCTATGTCTCTCTCTGTCTGGCGAGCGCACGCACCGTATAGCGAAAACCTCCAAAAAATAAAAAAATAAAAAAATAAAAATTTGGCTCTTATGATATTAGAAGAATGTAGTGTGCATTGGTAGCCACACTGCAGTTAATGCAAATAAACAATAACTGTCTTCTTTAATTCAAGACTTCCCGTGGGATTGATGCTGAGAAGGTGAATCTGGTTGTAAATCTGGATGTGCCATTGGACTGGGAGACATATATGCATCGGATTGGCAGAGCTGGCCGCTTTGGTAAAAAAACAAATAAAAATTTTGAGTGCTTATTTTCAAGGAAGGAATCTGTAATAGGACAGGTGGACTCTTAATGTCATTTATATGAAAATGATTTGCTACTTAACATTCCCTCTGCTTTAGGTACATTGGGACTGACAGTGACCTACTGTTGCCAGGGAGAAGAAGAAAATATGATGATGAAAATTGCCCAGAAGTGTAATATTAATCTTCTCCCTTTACCAGGTACATTTTTTCTGTTTTACTTGCTATCATAATAATTATAGGGATGATAGGTATAATAAAAATAAATAGGTTACCTAGAGTGCATATGATGTGTTGAGTACTGTTCTTAGTACTTTATACATGTGAACACGTTTAATTTTTACAACAGTCCTATGAGGTATATACTGTTGTTTTCTACTTTATGTGGATGACATTTAGGCATGGAGAAGTTAAGTGAAGGTGTTAACAGCTAGTAAGTGGTAGGGAGAGGACTGCAAGTTAACTACTGGCACACAAAAAATGAAAAATGTTATACTACTACATTAGCTCCAGCCTTTTAGTTAAGTTGTTTTTATTTTATTTTATTTAACTTTATTTATTTACTCATTTTAATTTGACCAGAGATGGGGAGGGAGGGAGGGAGGAAGAGTGAGAGAGAAAGCAAGAAAGCAAGCTGCCAGGCCCAGGACTCGAACCACGGTCAGCTATGTGGGAGTCCAGCACCCTTCACCATGCCACCTGCTGGCCCCCCCTTTTAGTTAAGTTTGTAGTTTGGGGGACCAGCAGTTAGCGTAATGGCTATGTCGCTGGACTCCCACGTAGTTGACAGCGGTTTGAGTCCCGGATGCAGTGGTTTAAATTCACACCGGGCGCGTGTGCGTGCGTTCCCAAGATCCCGAGAGGAGAATGGAGGAGAAGGGATTGCCGTGTGGCCACCCACCCTGGGGGGTGATTTCCTGCTTTCTGTCTCTCTGTCTGTCTCTGTCTGGCGAGCGCACGCGCCCTATAGTAAAAACCTCTAAAAAAAAATTTTGTAATTTGGTTTTATTCCTTGATACTGGATGGTTATTTTCCTCTTTTAAGTTGTTGTGAAGGTTGTTTCTCCATAGGGAAGGAATAGTATCTTTTTTAAATTTTATTTATTATTTTAAAGTTTTTTGCTCTAGCGCACATGTGCTCTCCAGGAAGAGACACAGAGAGAGAGAAAGAGGGAAAGTGAGAAAGGAAGCTGCCAGGTCCAGGACTCAAACCATGGCAGGCCATATGGGAGTCTAGCACTCTAACCACCATGTTAACCTGCTGGCCCCAGGAATAATATCTTTAATTTGAATTTTATTTTGAAAAATTTTAGTGAAGTACTTTTATTTTAATGAATTACTTATCATGCTGGTTTTTAAGTGCCGTCTTGGAAACTATTGAAAATGCTTGAATTGTGTTTAAGTGCTGTACATAGGGAGCTGGATCCCACATGGCTGATTGTGGTTTGAATCCATGGCTGACCATGGTTTGAATCTTGGCCCCAGTGGCTTGGAAAATATACCAGGCAAGTGTGTGTGTGTGTGTGTGTGTGTGTGTGTGTGTGTGCCCAAAATCCTGATGGGATGGAGAAATGGAGGAAAAGGATTAATGGTGTGACCTTGCCCCATTGTGGAGGGGTCCTTTCTCTTTCTTGCCAGCACATGCTTGCTTTCTTCATAAAAATAAACTAAAACCCTAAAAAACTCGTGGGTGGAAATATAATTTATTTCATATACCTGTTATGTCACATATATACTATAACAGTATATGTGTGCGTGTATAGATACATATACATAAATATGTAAAAATACACATGACATCCTTTAGTGTTTTGCAAAGCTAGATTAAGCACAGATCTGGATGTCCTGTGGATTCTGGTAGTTCTGCCTTGGTAATTTATTGAGTTGTAGGAGGGAAAGTCAAGACACATTCTTACACAGAAAAACAAAAAGATGCATGACTTTTCTGATGGTCTAATAGTTTAATTTTTTTTTTATAAATATCTCTTTTTCAAAAATAATTTTTATTTATTACAATTATTTTTAAAAATTTTGACTTGAGAGAGAGCAAGGGGAAGTGAGGAAGCAAGCCACCAGGTCTGGGACTTGAACTGCAGTCGGCCATCTGGGCCAGCATCCCCAACCACCACACCACCTGCCTGATCTAAGCCAAATGTCCAGATTTATAATGTATTTCAGAATAGGTGGTCTTTAGGTTCTCTATCTGTTCTGAAACTGTCAATTCTCTCTGCATATAAATCTGTTGGTGATCTGATATATTGGGTTGTGGGGAAAGTCATGATGCATTTTTGCAAAGTAAAACAGAAAAATACTTCATGACTTTCCCAACAAGCTAATAGAAAAAAGTAAATTGAAAATTGATACAAGAGGGTTGAGACTTCTTGTAGGAATTAGTATTGTGGCATCTAATGATAAAAATAAAATTTACCTTTGGATACTAGAAAGTGACATATTAGGATCTTTTTATATAATGTTAACAGAGCCTGGAAATCATGAGAGAATGATATTTATCCTATTAGATCTATATTGGACCGTGAATTTGTGTAACACCAGACCACTTAGAAGACTGTTGCCTGGGACAGGATAGGTGGGGAATTAGCCTGTATTCTAGGCCTAGCCAAGCAAAGGCTTGGATTCCAACCTGAGTTGGAATCAGTTTTAGTCAGAGTTTGTGCAGCAGAGCATCAGCGCCTCCACTGAGGAATCCAGACCCGAGGAATTTAGGAACTGCAGACAGATGGAGCATAAAGAGCAGTAACAGACAGGCAAGTTCAATATTAACATATTCCTTAGGCTTCTTAGGGTATTTACTTACTTTGTTTCTTTAAACTTTTTGACTGTTGAAAACTGAAATCCAGAAAATACTAGTTTAGATACTTTGAAAATTTTAATACTTTTTTTCTGTCTTCTATGCAGATCCCATTCCTCCTGGTCTGATGGAAGAATGTTTAGATTGGGATGTGGAAGTTAAAGCTGCTGTACATACATATGGCTTATCAAGTGAACCTACCCAACCCCTGAAAAAGCAAATTCAAAAAATAGAGAGAACCTTTCAAACTCCGAAAGCTCATGCTAACCGTAATCACATACCTTCCTCTAGAAATACTTCAGTAACTGCTCTGTCAGTCAAATCCAAAAATAATACCAAACAAAAGCTTCCTGTGAAAAGCCACTCAGAGTGTAGAATGATAGAAAAATCATTACCAAAAGAACCGGGCTGTGCCATACAATCTGAAGAGCAGATGAAGAATTCTATTGAGACCTCTGTTGAATACTCTGTCAACAGTCTGCACCAGGTCAAAGAAGCTTTACCTGTGTCACTCCCTAAAATTCCTTGTCTGTCTTCCTTTAAAATCCATCTGCCACGCACTTTTGCTTTTGCAGAATTGGTAGAGGATTATGAACTTTATATTAAAGAAGGGTTAGAGAAACCTGTGGAAATCATCAGGCACTACACAGGTCCTGGGGATCAGACTGTGAATCCTCAAAATGGTTTTGTGAGAAATAGAATTACTGAAGAGAGAGTACAGATATTGGCAAGTAGTAGCCAATCAGGAGATTCTGAGAGTGACAGTGATTCTTACAGCTCAAGGACTTCTTCCCAGAGCAAAGGAAATAAGTCCTACCTGGAAGGCTCTTCTGATACTCAGCGGAAGGACTCTGAATCTACTCCTGTGGATGGTCTTATCACTTTGGAACAACCTCTGAATGGAAATGACACCCCTAATCTAGAGGAATATCAGGAATCACCTGGAATTCAAATAAAGACAAGGCATAAGGAGGGGGCTAACCAGAGAGCTAAGCAGAGCCGAAGAAACCCACCCAGGCGGTCTTCCCATCGATTGCAGACGGAACCCCAGGAAGACGGTTGGTACGACTGTCACAGGGATACACATCCAAGTTTCTCTGATGCCTATCAGGATTACGAAGAGTACTGGAGAGCTTACTACAGGGCATGGCAAGAATATTATGCTGCTGCTTCTCAGTCGTATTATTGGAATGCTCAGAGACATCCCAGTTGGATGGCAGCGTATCATATGAATACGGTTTATCTACAAGAAATGATGCGTGGTAACCACTGATTATAGGGTACACCTGAGACCATCAGGAGTGATCAGCAAGTGATACCTTTGCACACCCGTGCTGCTTGACCTGTAGTAGAGTGACATATAGTGGCATTTTTGAGGAACTTGAAGGCTTTCCACTGGGATACGTCTGTTTTTAGATTATTTTAATTTAGGCCAGTTATCCTTTTTTAAAAGAAATTTCATCAGATTCTGGAAAGAAAATTTGGGGGACATAGAACTAAAGGTCTCAGGATACCATTTTATATAAGCTGTTTCTAAAAGAAATATTTAAAAAGATGACATATATATCACGGCTTACTTACAAAATAAAAAACAACCCCTGATATTTGAAAAGTAATGCTTATGCTTTGGAGTTTTTAATAAAAGGTTTAGGCCTCATTTCCATATAGGTGCTTTCTTTTAGAAATTTGTAGCAAAGATACTTGGTTTATGCTATTTGGTGGAAATACTGTTTCCAGTCAAAACAAATTTTACTAAAAGTGTTGACATGTTTATTGTTCATCTTTTGAATATTCTTTTTTTTTTTTTTGAGGGGTTTTTCGCTATAGGATGCGTGTGCTCGCCAGACAGAGAGAGACATAGAGACAGAAAGCGAGAAATCACCCCCCAGGGGGGATGGTCACGCCGCAATCCCTTCTCCATTCTCCTCTCGGGATCTTGGGCACGTACACACACGCGCCTGGCGTGAGTTTTAAGCCACCGGGCCCGGGACTTGAACCGTGGTCGACTACGTGGGAGTCCAGTGACATAGCCATTACACTAACTGCTGGTTCCCACATCTTTTGAATATTCTTGAGATGTCTATAAGAATGTTCTGAAAGCTGTCTATATTTTTACTGTTCATTAAAAAAAATTAGGGACCAGCATTTGGCATAATGGCTATGTCACTGGACTCCCACGTAGTCGACCACGGTTCAAGTCCCGGGCCCGGTGGCTTAAAACTCACGCCGGGCGCGTGTGCGTGCGTGCCCAAGATCCCAAGAGAATGGAGGAGAAGGGATTGCGGCGTGACCATCCCCCCTGGGGGGTGATTTCTCACTTTCTGTCTCTCTGTCTGTCTGGCAAGCGCATGTGCCCTATAGCAAAAAAAAAACAAAACAAAACTCTCAACAAAAACAAAAATAAAAAACTAAGGCCATTTTTTCTGCTCAGGTAGGGGGCAGCTCTTTCTTTTCTCTTTTTTTTTTTTAAAGAGATTTTTGCTGTAGGGCACATGTGCTCTCCAGAGAGACAGAAAATGAGAAACCACCAGTCATACCTCAGTCTCTTCTCTGTTCTCCTCTTGGGATTTTGGGCATGCATGCATATGTGCCTGGTGTGAGTTTCAAGCCTCTGGGTCTGGGACTCTAATGTTGGCCAGCCATGCGGAAGTCCAGTGATGTAACCATTATGCCATCTGCTGGTCCTGGGGAACAGCTCTTAATCTCTGTTCTTGGGTCACTTTATGAATCTGAGGAAAGATATAGATAGATGCTAGGAAATTTCTCATTCCAGAAACACAGAATTGTGTATGTAATTTTAAGGGGTTCATAGACCCTTTTTTTTTTTTTTTGGAGAGATTTTCACTATAGGGCGCGTGCGCTCGCCAGACAGAGACATAGAGACAGAAAGTGAGAAATCACCCCCCAGGGGGGATGGTCACGCCGCAATCCCTTCTCCTCCATTCTCTTGGGATCTTGGGCACGCACGCACACGCGCCCGGCGTGAGTTTTAAGCCACCGGGCCCGGGACTCGAACCGCGGTCGACTATGTGGGAGTACAGCAACATAGCCATTACACTAACTGCTGGTTCCCTACCCTTTGAAGTCCATCTATGAAACCCTGGTTAGGAACTGACTGCCTTTGTTGGTAGGCCAAGGGAAAGTCTTAGATCATTTAAGTATTTTGTAGATGCTGGAATTCATTCTGTCCAGACTCTCCTAATTGTGGGTCTTACAGAAAAACTCCCAGTTTTTAACCTCTAGTATTAAAGTCAAAAAGGAACTGTCATTTTTCTGAGATAGTGTACTCTCAATTATGATTTAGAAAATGTAATTGGAAGTTACATAATCTTTCCCTTTTCTCTGATGGTACTTTTATTATAAAGCTTTTGGTTCCCAGACATTTCTGTGAACTGGATGTTGGTGAGAAACCCCTGCATATTGAAATACACTCACTTTTTAAAGGAGAATGCTCTTTCCTGTGTACTTACTTGTTTAGGTAATATAAACATTTTATCCCAGGGCTCTCAGCAAACAGCCACAGCTGTTGTCACATAACACTCTTAAACTCCAGTTAAACTTGGGTTCTTGCCATCTAAGTTGGGCGATAGTAGACTTTACTAATATGTATCAGTATTGTGCATATATTACCAAGTTACAGTGGATTAATTAACACTAGATAGCAAATCCATAATTAGGTCCAGTATGTCATTAAGATGTAAGATATTTTAATTACACATTTAAATAAGATCTTGTCACTGATGTATAATTGAACTTACCTCTTTTTCTACCCTTTCCCCTGCAGTAGAGCCAAGTTCACAGTTTGTCATTGCTAGGGGATTTTAATTAGGGTACTGCTGCATCTTAATTAGAGCTGAGGTTATCCATTAGTCTTCAAATTAATTGGATTTTCTCTGTATTTGTCTTACTTTGTGTTTGCTTTTTCCCCCCATAGAAAAATAAGCTAGAGGTGAAAATATACATAACATGAAAATATTGATTACTTCGATTTCCTTAGTATTTACCAGGAAAATTTCAGCTGTTACCTTCCCAAATAAGATAGGTAGTTTTAGTGGTGCTTATGGAAGTAATCTGCTGTTATTTGTGTGTAACTTATCTTTGTATGGAAAGGTTTTTTTATTTGGAATTGTCAAGTGCACGCCCCTATAATCTGTTAGGAGCCTTAGGTTTAAGGTAAATTCAAAGAGTGCTCTGGTGTAGCAGAAAGAGTACTTGTCCTGGTTGAGACTGTACTGCTGCTTGCCTTTTTTTTTTTTTTTTGCTATAGGGCACGTGCGCTCGCCAGAGAGACAGACAGAAAGCAAGAAATCCCCCCCCGGGGGGGATGGCCACACCGTAATCCCTTCTCCTCCATTCTCCTCTTGGGATCTTGGGCACACAGGCACACGTGCCTGGCGTGAGTTTAAGCCACTGGGTCCGGGACTCAAACTGTGGTCGACTACATGGGAGTCCAGCAACACAACCATTACACTAACTGCTGGTCCCTGCTACTTGGTTTTTAACCTTGTACCAGTCATTTAACCTCTCATGGTCTCGTTTTCCTCATTAATAAAGGAGAGACTAGAAGAATTTTAGGATCCCTTCCAGTTCCAAAATTTAATTAAATGCTCATACTGAAGAGAAAGTATTTTCTTTCTTCTTTGAGAGATTTTTGCTGTAGAGCGTGAGCACTCGTCAGAGACAGAAATCAGAAATCACCCCCTGGGGGATGGCCATGAGCCAGTCCCTTCTCCATTCTCAAGATTTTGGGCATGCACACACATATGCCCGTCCAGTCAACCGTGGGAGTCCGGCTACATAACCATAAATATGTGCTCATCCCGAGAAAATATTTTCTAATTAGGGAAAAGGATAAATTTAAGACTACACAGGATATTGAGAAACTTCATGGAAAATGCACATTAGGAAAAAGCTAAGCATAGATTTTAAAATTTTCTTGTACTACAGTAAGCTTAATTCCATTTTTTCCATGAACTTTTTGAAATACCCTTGCATAGAGAGCCTTTATAAACTCAGGAAATTTGGATGAGGGCTACTGTGAATTGGTTAAATGTACGAATTTTCAAATACTTAAAAAAAAAAAAATATATATATGTATTTTAGATTTTTTTCATTGGGTATGTATGCTTGCTGGAGAGAGACAGGGGAAGTGAGAAATCAGCCCCTGATGGGTTAGCCACGTTGCAGTCCCTTCCAAGAGAAAGGAAATTTTTCTTGAGATTCTGGGTACATATGTACATGTACTAGGGGTGTTTGTTGCCCCCCCCTCTTAAAAACTTATCTATTTGTTGTGATTTTTTTTTTTTTTCAGGTTTCCAGATCTGAGACTTGAACCACAGTCAGCCATGTTTCGGAATTCCAGCGTCTTAAGTAACCATACTACCTGCTGGCCCCTGAATTTTCAAATACTTGTAAATCAACAGTCTTAACTACAGCTATTCATGTTAAGCTTCGACTTGAATTAGGCTAGCAGTATTAACATGTAGAAAAAATCTTTGGGAAACCTTTGGATAATTCTGATTTATAATACAAACTTTTTTTTGAGAGAGAGAGATTTGCTACAGGATGTGTGTGCTCACTGGTGACACAAAGACAGAAAGTGAAAACATTCCCCCACTGGGGATTACCATGCCACAATTCCTTCTCCATTCTTCTCTCAGGATTTTGGACACGCATGCACACACGCCCAATGGGAGTTTAAGCTGCCATGTCCGGGACTTGAACCGTGGTCGACTATGTGGGAGTCCACTGATGTACCCATTATGCTACCTGCTCGTCCCAATACAAACTGTTTTCTTGGATAAAGTAGCTTAAGTATTGGAATAATATTTATGAATCTTCTAAAAAGTGGCTTAAAGGTAAACTTTAGCCCTCGAATATTAAAAACTGAACATGGATTATAGTACTTGTGGACCAGTCTATGAAACAAGGGAATAGTCTGATTTTTTTAGGGCTTTTTTTCTTCTAAATATAAATTGATTTTAATCTCTAAGTAGAACTCCATCACAAGGTCTTCTTTTGGCAGAATGTGCTATTTTGTATCTGAAAACATTTATGTCCAGTCCAGCTTGACATTGGTGTTTTTAGTTGGTTAATGCATATCTGGTTTCCAGTCTCCTCTCAATTATTTGAGCTATGGATCTGTAGTGACACCTAGTGGGTGATAAGGATGTGAACATCGGTGATTATAATGAATTTCACAGTCAACTTCCAGGACCTTTGGGCTTCATGCCTTTGCCTTAATGTTGCATTTCCGTTAACTGTTTTCATTTATTGGAATCTAGTTTTGGGGAAATTGAAAAGATTCATGTTGCTGAAACAAAAACACCTGTGGCTCTTAACACCTAAACAGGAACTGTTATGTTTAGAGCAGAGCTTCAAGCTATTTAATCCAGTCTCCCATTTTTTGTTTTCTTGAACTTTATTTTATTTACTTTAATTTGACCAATGAGGGACAGAGAGACAGAGTGAGAAAGCAGGTTGCCAAGTCCGGGACTCAAACTGCAGTTGGTCATGTGGGAGTCCAGTGCCCTTAACCACTACTCCACCTGCTAGCCTCTCAGTCTCCTATTTTTAAAGATAAAGATACCAGATGAAGGTAAGACACTTCCTGATGTGATGTCACAAAAATAACAAAGCCTAAACCCAAGCCCCTGTCATCTGATTCTCAAGCCGCCTACCACACCCTGTACAACAGTTAATTTTGAGTTTTCTTTTTAGTTGAAACCTCGGTTTAGATGAAGGAGTAGATACTCTATGTAGCCTCAGCAGAAACAGTGCTGTTACATGAAGGCAGACTTAAAAATTTTCTTTTAGTTTTTTCGGGAACCAGCAGTTAGCGTAATGGCTATGTCGCTGGACTCCCACATAGTCGACCGTGGTTCGTGTCCCGGACCCGGTGGCTTAAAACTCACGCCGGGCGCGTGTGCGTGCGTGCCCAAGATCCCAAGAGGAGAATGGAGGAGAAGGGATTGCGGCGTGACCATCCCCCCTGGGGGGGGGGATTTCTCGCTTTCTGTCTCTATGTCTGTCTGGCGAGCGCATGTGCCCTACAGTGAAAATCTCTCCAAAAAAAAAAATTTTTCTTTTAGTTTTTTACTAAAGGGCATGTAAGCTCGCTAGAGAGAGAAAAATAGCTCTGTAGAAGGTATGGCCATATAGCAATCCTCTCTCCACTCCCCTCTTGGGATTCTGGGCATGCATGCACATATGTCTGGTATAATTCTCAAGCTACCAGGTCCAGGCCTCAACTGCATAGTCAGCTATGTGGGATCCAGCACCTCAACCTCCAGGCTACCTGCTGGCCCCAAGGCAGATTTTCTTTTAACAATATTGGGTCAGGCTTCAAAAAAACTGTTGACAAATGTAGTCGAATGTTTTACCCTAACTGCATATAAGCAGGCAAGAACTGTCATAGCAGTTTCTGCATTGAGAGATGGAGGTAAAAGGTTAGGGTGGGCCTTTAAGCACCCTTCTAAGATCCTTTGACTTTCTCCTAGCAAGGTAGAAAACCTCTCTCTGTTCAAATTACCCTTATATTCTAGTGTATAGAAGTGTTCTGGAAGGAGAATTGGTATTAAAAAGAAGCATTCATAGTTATCTTAGGGTTTGTGGCACATAGTTTGTTTAATCCAGATTGGATACATCAGGTACAGCAGTGGCACACGACTCAATACTGTAAATGATATACATGTTTTAACATATGCACTACAGTTTCAAAAGAAGACAACAGGAAACTTAAAAGTTTTTTTTTTCATAGAAAGTTTTCACATGTTTATCTTCCTGCAGCTTTGTACAATATGTTTCCTCTTTGCCATTGTGATGTTGGTAAGCAAAGCCCATTTATTATACGAAAATAGAAAATAACACACTGATGTTTCTCACGATAACAGTAATGGGACGGGGGGAGTGTGACCTTTAAGGAAAACATTACATTGGAATGTCTGGTTATCAAAAATATACCATCCCTCCCACCTCCCAGGTTTGTAAAATAGTCCATTGGTCCAAGGAGCCCCCCAGGCCTTGGGTCAGTGCCCTACACTGGTTAGAGTGACATCATCCAGTGTAGGTAAGTAACCTGCTAAGATAAGTGTCATTCCCACACTTGATGAGAAAAAACATGGGACATTCTGAATAGAAACAAGACTCAAAAAGAACCCCTTTAAAGCTTTTTGGTTTTCTGATAGCCACTTGCTCTTAGTTCTAATGATGCTCTTCATGATGCCATTTGGGCTCCAAGGCTCATGGGTCATAACAATGTTTTTCCTTCATCCAGTCATTTTAAAGCTTTGCAAATAATGAGATTTCATTAGGAAATCAGAATGAGAAAATAAAAATTCTCAGGTTGCTGTTTGTCACAGTTACCATGCCAACTAGTACAGAAGGAAACTAACATTGCCTGAAATGAACAGCATTGGGATCTTTCTGCTTTACAGTTATCTAGTAATTGAAGTGAGAGAGCCTGAATGACTGGAATCCATTAATAACTTCAAAATCTAGTGTTAGCTCAATCTCAACCACTACCTTTGCAACATTAGGAAAAAAAAAGATTAAAAAAAGAATCTAGGTACGTAATGTCTCAATGTATACTTTCCCTGCCTACTTTCTAGTGAGTAATAAATATGCAACACAATCCTGAACTGCGAGACTCATACTTTAAGAACTGGGTAAAGTCCTCAGCATATTCACGAGTTGACTTCTTTGTTAGTCATGGATCAGTATTAACTATCCAATTTCTGCT
This sequence comes from Tupaia belangeri chinensis, assembly GCF_000334495.1. Classification (NCBI taxonomy): domain Eukaryota; kingdom Metazoa; phylum Chordata; class Mammalia; order Scandentia; family Tupaiidae; genus Tupaia; species Tupaia belangeri. The sequence goes on from NW_006159751.1 coordinate 1,672,657, forward strand.
CAAATTCTGCATCATTGTAGACTAATACGTTCAACCATCATTGAAAATATTTGTCTTCTGAAAGGAATCTTATGTAGTTTGTCCTGAACTTGACACTAGTTATGAAAATAAGGGACGAAGGGGAAATAGTAGAGTTTGCCTCTGGAGGTCCTGGTTCAGGTGGTTCTGAATGGAATGCTTCCTCTTATCACCACCTTTGAAATCCAAGTATTAAAAATACAAGCAAGCCTCGGAGCAGTGCAACATGGTATGGAGGGAAGAACATCCTAGGACAAGATGGCTAAGTCCCGGATTTGTAGTCATAGTTTGCCACTAACTTGTCATGTGAGCTTGAACAAGTCATTCAGTTTCTTGGTGGCTGTTTTCCCTTCTAAATCGAGGACTTAGCTACTTTATCTACATTCCAACAGATTGTAGTAAGGATCAAAAGGACATAAAAGGTATGCTTTGAAATGTGATTGTCCTATCCACTTGCTCATCTATTTCTGACAGAACTGACAGTCCATAGCTGGCTCTAGCCGAAGTATGGTGATTTCCATGGGCTGGGTCCAGGTAATACTGACTACATTAGAACTATGTCTCTAATTCTAGCATGGATTCCTTGATAGGTCTTCTCCAAAGCACCACTGCTCTGAGAGGCAATGGGTGTGGTGAAAAAAGCAATCAATTAGTAGCCGAGGTCCCAGCTCTAAAAATGACTGTGTGACCTTGAGCGAGTCAGTCAGTTTCTCAGGGCCGCAGCCTTCTCTGCTGTAAAATGAATGAGATATTTCTTTAATCGTTACTAGTTCTGATATATCCAGTTCTGTATTTTCTAAGTTTTTGTTCATTCGTCATTTTAATGTAGTCTATTAGGGTTTTCTTTTAACCCTGCCTAATGCTGAGTAAGATCAAATGAATGGGATAGGTGGTTTGGGGAATCTTCTGTTATGCTGAAGGGGTTCATGAACTATGAAGTTCAAGAGTCATTGTTTAGACTCTTGAGCCACTAGCCCCCAGAAAACTTGGTTCTCTAGTAGTGGCTCATTAATTAGACTTATTATACTGATCCAGCACATTTTGACTTTGTCTTTACTCACAAATATCTTTTAGGAGTGTAGGCTGTTATAACTGTTGTGTAGATCAGCCATTTTTCCGAGTGGACATCTTTTACTCCAGAGGTGAGCTGGGTCCCTTATCCCTAGCTCAGGTTATAATGAGGGATAAAAATGACAAGGTTAGGCTAATGACTTTTTAAGAACTGGCATAATGTGGGCCTTGGAAATAAAACTGAAGAAACACAAAACATTTAGTTCATGAGACTCAATAAGAAACATGGGAAATTATTTGGAACATTATTTTTCAAGATTTATTAATTCTTAGGGAACCAGTAGTAGGCACCCTTGGTGCACTCTCAGACAGAGCCTTGGTTGAACCAGCTGTTACTAATCTAACCTTGTGATGACTTGGTTCGACATTAAGCACAGGCTGTCTGTATGTGTATGCAACCATGTTCTTATTCACCTCTTCATTGCTTACCCCTCAGTTCTTGCGATGTATAATTTAGATACTTAGATGCCCATTCTTTCAAGAGAAAAATCCTTTTCTAGTCCTTTGCCCTCTAGATGGAGTCCAGCCTGGACCTTTGCCTTCCCTAATGAGATGTGAATATGAAGTGAATGGATTTAAGTACTTATACTCAGATGTGTTTAGGTTGGTTATGTGTGTGTCCAGACACATATATTCCTCAGTAGCTGTATGGTAAAGCTTTTCTGCCTTCTTAGACCACGAGCTCGGAGAGCAGTAACTATCCCATTAGGGAAATCCTTGAGGCCAGACGCAGAGAAAAGTACTCAGTCCCTTGTCAGTGAGGATAGGCATGACGAGATGAAGGCAGAAAAAAGGTTCCCTTTCCTCTGTCCTCTGTTCACCTTTTGGTTAGGTGCCCCTCAAAACCCTTTGACTTCCCCTGCCTACATGGTTGATGGAGCTGGGGTCATAGGGAGGCCCACTGAGGGTGTGTTTAGGTTCTTGGCTAGTGAGACTCACCTAGATGGCTGTGGTGGGCAGAGAAATTCTTGGCCTACGATAAAACAGCTAGCCACTAAGCTGTAGAATGGTAAGACACTCCTGAGAAGCCCCCCCAAGGAGCTCATGTATCTCAGAGCCGAGGTTACAGAGACTGCAGTGGGGCAGCTAGGAATTAGGGATGGTGGAAAAAGGTTCATCACTAACCCTGAAGCCACCTGCTCTGTGAAAAGCAGTGAAAATGGTTAAGAGGATTCCAGAAATGCTGTTTCCAGTTCCATGAAGGTGCAAGCCACTTGAGCAGAAATGTCCAGGCTTTCAGGAAACAATCTTCACTCTGTCACTTGCATGGAAGTGATCAGACTTCCCTTTATTTCCACTATCTTCAGAGAGATAAGGCCTGAAGACTCGTCAGACCTCAAGGCATCTTTCTGACCAAGTATGAATCATCTATCAGTAGACTCTTACTTGATTTCACACTTTGGAACATCCTTCATGAGGCACACAGGCTTAACCTCCTGCCGCCTCTGTGTGGGAGTTGTCTCAGACGTGAGATAAGGCCCGAAGAATCTTGGTCCCCATACTATGATCTCTCTGGAGGAAATTGCCTATGCAGCCTTCTGGCAGAGCTCTGGAAGGGCTTTATGGTGGGTCCTGAAATAAGGATACAGAGTAAGGTACCACTGGGGCTGACTACAGCCGTGAGCCCCAGATTCTTCAGTTTTCTCTTTCCTGGCACAAATCAGAGTAGACTGTTTCTCAGGTGTTGGCTATTTCCTTTTTCAAGATCCCAGTGTGATAAATCTCCCTTTCTTCCCCAGGAATAGAAACTGCAAAGACCAGCGCTTCCAACCACAAGGGAACCATTTCTGTTCTGTAAGGTGCACTTTCTTCACCCCTAAACTCTTCCCATTTTTTCTTTTCTCTTCTGCAATTATGTTCACACAAATATAATTCCCAGGCACAAGTCTGTAGTGCTTGGCAGTGATGGAGAAGGCTTTACCCACATGTCTCAGGATCACCGGAATCCATGTAGAGACAGATGGCTGGACACAGAACGAAAACAGCCCAGGGGGAAGCAGAGAGGTACAGAGATGATGGCGACAGGGACAGACAGAGGGAAAGGGTTGCTGTGTGGTTACTTGGCAGCTCTGCAGGTGAGCTGGGCAGTGACGGCCCAGGCTCAGTTGACCTTACCCACCTGGGGGAATGGAGAGAGAACTCAGCAACAACTGACTTCTTAGCCTAAAAGCTTTTGCTATAAAAGGAGAAAAAAAACACCCTCACAAAATGCATCGTTTTGGTTCAAAGGTGTTGGGTCCATGGAGAAAAACATTTCACAAAAATCCATAGATGTTTTTGTTTTCCACCTTTTCCCATGAATAAATATTATCCATTAAGAGCCTTGAAAAAGGTGCTTAAATACACAGTGTTATATTTTCTTCCTGTTTTGCATGTGACAACTCGGCCTCTGTGCTGCTCTTGGTCTTTAATTTTCCTCACTGGGGTCTTCAGGAACGACTGATATTTGGTCTGAGGCGCCCCCTCCAGCCCTGTCCTGGCCCGTAGTCTCTACCCCCACTGGCCCATCCCTACCCCCCACCCTCCCTCCCTT
>NW_006159751.1:1677386-1687824 GCF_000334495.1 Tupaia belangeri chinensis
CCTCTGGCCCCAGTGAGATGCAGTATCACAGGGCTATGTCCACATTGGCAGCATGAACCTCAGGTGCCCTTTGCTGCCTCTTTCCTTCCAGGCATAAGTCTCAGAGCTAGGGGTGCAGTGGGGCAGGCAGAAAAAGTGGGGAAAGGGGAGGGAGTGGTCCCAGTGGCCACCCACCAACATGCCGGCCCCCTTCACTCCCCAGTGCCCTCTGTCCAGTGCTTTTACAAGGCAGAGACCTTGACGACATTGCTGGCTATGGAAGGAATGTTCGTATTGGGGCCTGGGCTGGCAGGGGCTGGCCGACTTTCCCCCTCTGGGGTTAGCGCTGGGGGAGTGGGGATGCTGATGATGGCTGTGGTGATCTGGGACGTTTTGCAGTTCGGTCTCAGTCCGTCGTCTGCTTTCAAATTAAGGCTGGAGCGACTGGGATAGAAAAGAATGAGTTGACGATGACTCCTGCTTGCTGGCATCCCAAAGCTTCCTTGATCCCCTAACATTTCTTGCTCATAGTAACTAGGAGATTTTGGTGACCCTCTAGCTCTGCCTTTGGTAATCAGCTTGTAATTAATTACCCATTCTAATCATTATTACTAAATTACTAATGATTACAAAGTCTTGTGTATTAGGCTTTGGATTGCACAGTCTAGTCCCGCCCCCCACCCCCAGTGGTCGTTTACCTATCATTTGTAGCATTTGACATTTGCTTTCCCTGAATTTTCTGCAACTCAGTTGGAGGCAGTGAAAGGCAGCTACATATAAGCAGAGAAGGGAGGGAAGGTCAGTGATTCAAAACTAGCCTAAGATAAGCAATGCAAAACACAATTGGACAAACTATTTCCTTGAGTAAATAATTGGTACATTCTTTGCACTGTAGCAGGTTTTTTTTTTTTTTTCTGATACAAATCTCAATTTTGGGCTTAAACCTATCATAGCCTCCTCTAACAGCATATTATAAGGAAGTAGGTAGGGGGTGGGCCTTGTGACTTAGACAAGAGGCCAGCTAGAAGATCTCCAAGGTTCTCCTAGTGTTGGGATTGCTTAATTCTGTGAACAGAATGACTTGGGTCTTTGCAGGTGTGGGGATGGAAGCTACCCACCTGGTTGTGAGGGAAGGCTGCTCACTGCCCTGGATGTGGATCGTGCTGAGCTCTTGCATGCTGCGCAGGCGAGTGGCTGGCAGGTTAGAATTGGGCAGGTGTGTCGTCTTCTTACTACGACGGGAGCAGCAGGTGGTAGTGAGGCCCGGGTGGCTGGACAATGAGGGACTTCTTGTGGATGGGTAGTTCTGCATTGAACTCTCCATGCAGTTCTGCTCAAACATCTGCTCGTCAATAAACTCGTGGTTCTGTGGGAGGCAACAGGAGAAGAAGTAGGAAAAGAAGGTAGAGAGGAGAAGGATGAGCCCTCGCACTGTATGGCTGCCTGTCTCTGTTCTGGGCCTTGAAGGAAGGGCTCCCAGCTGCCTGGATCACAGATAAGCGTTCAGGAGGGGTGATGTCCCACAGGCATTAAATGAGGGAAGAAAGAGAATCATATTGGCAGCCCTGGCCATAGGTTGAAGGGTGGGAACTGCAGTTGCTAAATTATCACGTGACATACCCCGCTTCTCCAGCTTTGAGCTGAAGGGGTCCAAGGGACACAGAGGGATATTGTGGCATCTGGGCTGGAAACAAAGACTTTGCCAGCTTTGTATGAGATCTGCCAGGGGTGGCAGATGAAGAGTCACTGACTGTGGGCAGTGGGTATGCAAGGTTGTTTTTTATGGATTTAAAAGGGTGATATCCTTATGAATCTTGGGTAAAGTGCAACATACACTTTTAAAGGTGCTGGTCTGTTCACGGAATTGAGAGAGCATTGGTCTTGGAAGCCAAGAGACCAAATGGTCAGGGATAAGATTTTTTAAAATTATTATTTTGCCTGCGTATGGGATAGGGATACATAATATATATCTGGAGGCAAAGGGTTCCCTAAATTAAATATGTAGATGGGAAGGAAATGCTGACAGTCTCCCAACTGGAAGCTATTGGAATGGGGTATAGCTGAACCCGGGCTAACTAAAAAATGGCTGCTTGACCAAAGTGACTAAAAATCTAAGACGTTAATGGTCAGACCAAGGCTACCAGAATAAGGAGGAAGTCTGAGAAGAAGTAGCATGAGAACAGAGTTCAGAAGGAGACCAGCCCTGACAGCCAATACCGGGGTCCCCATAGAGCTGGGGAGGTGGCACAGATGTGGCACACGAACTCTCACAGGACTCTTGCATTAGTGCCATGTTCCACCACCCCCTCCAAGCTCCTGGGGAGGTCAAAAGGGGAATCAGAAAGGCGGTTGGCAGTTCAGCACACACAAAAAATCAACAACAACAAAAAAAAAACTGGAAGGCTGAGCTGGTACTGGGTGTGACAGCAGAGGTAGGATAAGCCCCAGAAGAATCAACAGCACATGCAGAGAACCAGGCCAGGGTGAAAAGAAGAGAATCCACAGACTCAGAAGAATCAGAGAGAAAGACATCAATTGAATTTTTAAAAAGCTATACCTTGATGGTGGAGGTTCGTACAGATAACAGGGGATCATCCACAAGATAGGACAACCCCTACAGGACAACATGCCAACAGAAGATAAAAACACCATTGATTGTACATTCCAGCATTCCCAAGCCAGTTTGACATTCAGTCTTTCAGTCCCAGCATTACACCCCTCAAGTCCAACATTCCATCTCTGTTCCCAGCATTCTGCCTCCGTCGTCCCCACATTCCACCCCTGGGTTCAACAGGTCCCAGCTCAAACCCAACATTCATTCCTTCCAGCCCAACATTCTGCTTCTTATATCCCAGCATTCCACCCCTTGAGTACAACATTCCTTCCCTAAAACCCAGCATTCCAGAGCTTTAATCCCAGCATCCCACTCCCACAATCCAACATTCTCTCCCTCAAATTCAGCATTCCATCCCTTCAATGCCAGCATTCCATCCCTCAGTTCCAAAATATCTCTTCAATGCCAACATTCCAACCCTTCAAACCCAGATATTTTCACCCATATCCTTTTAACTCATACATTCCACCCAGCACATGCAACTTGGAAAGGGCAGTTGGGTCCAGGCCTATCCCTTTGGCAAGCTCCTGGTTTTTGAGAGAAATTCTAGATATGTATATACAGTTCTTGATGATAAATCCTGGCTTTGCAGAGCACCTTCCCATTTTGGAAGTTCCCATTGGGTTCAATTGCCATCCATAGTGTCAGATTAAGAGACATCTACTATCTATTCTCCCCACATCTGGAAGGCTGGGATTTGGAACATTCCGAATTAGAAAAGTACTTCCTTCATGTGCTGAGCCCTGACTGGAGGCTCTTTGGACAGAGAGGTTCTAGAAAGTACAAGGAAGGGTTTTGTTTTTTCTTTTTAGCTTATCTATCCTGACTTCTCCCTTGTCCCTACTATACCTGGCACTTTTTGCCAAGGGTCCAGGGTTGGCCCCACTGCCTTTCCTTTTGGTCTGTTGGTGAGAAACAAGCATCATTCCACATTCCAGCTGTGGCACCCTAAACCGTGACTCTAGTGTAACAGTCAGTCTTTCAGAATCAGAACTGCCTGGGAGTTGCAGGGTGACTGAGAGGAGGTGGCACTGACAAACCCAGGCCAGAGAAATATACGTGTTCTCTCTTTGATTTTGCCTCCCTTTCCAAGAGGTATGCAGGGAGCAAAGTGACCTACAGAATACATCAACCTGACCCCACAGGTTGGACAAAAATTGACACTCTTCTCTACAGTTCTGTACAAAGTCAGCCCTAGTTTTGAAGGATGATGGCCATCAGAACCGAGGGACAGGCAGAGAGCCTTGAGCCCTCAGCAATCAAGAAAAGGCTGTGGGGGCTGGTGTATGGGGGATATGGGAAAGCTAGGGGGAGTGGCCTTCTCTATGCTTCTGCAGGACGGAGCTGGCCTACTCCTTAGGGCCTACCTTCTGAGGGTTGGTAGGCAGACCTCACCACTACCTTTTAGATCTGAAGAGAATAGACTTTGACTTCTGACCCAGGGTGAGGATATGAGTACAACCTTAGAAAAGGGTCAGTTGTCTGAGATGAAGAAGGGAGTGGTAATGGGCTGGGACTCACAGTGGTTTTCTCCAGACAGTGCAGCAGGTGGTGGTGCTGGCTCTCAATGAGGGAGGTGGCCTTGCCCATGTGCTCCTCTTCGGGGGTGCCCTGTTAAGGAGAAAAGAGACATTAAGTAGAGCTGCTGGCTGCTCCTCTCTCTACCTCCTTCATTTTCCTACAGAAGGTAGGAAGGCACCCGAAAAATCAGAATGAACCCAGTTTTAGAGTCAGAGTAAACATTCCAGCCCTTGGGCTGGGTGCCCTTGGCCTAAAGCTGGTTTGGGGTAGTGGCGATAATCCTGTGGGGAGAGGTTTATGAGCAGGGGTCTTCTATCTGAGAAAGTCTGGAAACGTGTCCTACTCAGAGCTCACACTGGGACTTTGGATGGGAGTTCTGGCGCCCCCGACAAAAGAAAACAAGCCCATCTTCCTTAGCCCATGTCCTCTGGGCACTTACCGTCAGCTCCAGTGCCTCGTTGAGAAGCCCGTTGCGCTTGCTGTGCAGGTAGGCATTGGAGCTGCCTGTTTTGGCCACACGGATCCTGGCAAGGCGGGCCTTCTGTGATTGGCAGAGATAACCAAAGAGTGAGGGAAACCAAAATACACAACAGCAAGGCTGGCAAAGCCAGTGACAGTGGACTCTCCAGTGAGGCTGACTGCAGGTGACATCTGATGAGGGAAGAGGCTGCTTCTCAGCCTCATAGATCTCTTGTTATAAACGTTGAGACTGTACACCTCTTTCATGCAGCTTGTTCATAGCCAGAACTTGTAGAGTTTCTACTCGTGTCTACAGCTTGTGTGTCATCCTGGTTGGAGATATAGTACTCATCCAATTTCTCTCTCCTTCTAAAGATTTTGGGACCTTTATTTACTCAGTACTGTTGGCCACCATGTGCTATTCAACTGGAGTACAGGCATACCTTACCCTGTTGTGCAGCCTAGGTACCTGTTTTTCCATTTAAAAAAATAATTATTTAATTTTAAAATTAATATTATTATTTGCTATAGGGTACGTGCACTCATGAGAGAGAAGAAAGAGAGAGAAACTGAGAAAGCAAGCTGCCTGATCTGGTACTCAATCTGTGGTTGGCCATGTGGGAGTCTAGCACCTTAACCACCATGCCACCTGCTGGCCACACGTGTATTTCCTGTTTTAAGGTTTGTGGCAACCTTGTGTTGAACAAATCTACTGGTGCTGTTTTTGTTCAACAGCATGTGCTCACTTCATTTTTTTTTTTTGGCTTTTGGCTTTTGGCTTTTGGGCATATTCACTCACTAGCGAGAGGGAAAGTGAGAAATCACCCCCTAGGGATTTGGCCAAACCACAATCCCTTCTCCTCTATTTTCCTCTCAGAATTTTGGGCATACATGTGTCTGGTATGATTTTCAAGTCACCAGGTCTGGGCCTTGATATGTGGTCAGCGATGTGGGAGTCCAGCACCTTAACACCATGCCATCTGCTAGTCACCCAAAAAATATTTTAAAATTATGGTATGTACTTTTTTTTTTTTTAAGACATACTACTATTGTACACTCAACAGACTGTGGTGTTTATAGTGTAAACATAACTTTTATATGCACTGGGAAAGCAAAAATTCATGTGACTTTACTAGAATATTTGCCTTTTTATAAACATATTTTTTTATTTAACTTTACTTATTTACTTATTTTAATTTGACCAGAGAGGAAGAGAGTGAGAGTGAGAAAAAGAGAGAGAATGTGAAAAAGCAAGCTGCCAGGCCCAGGACTCAAACTGCAGTCAACCATGTGGGAGTCCAGTGCCCTTACCCACCATGCTATCTGCCAGCCCCTATTACAATATTTACTTTACTGCAGTGGTCTGGAACCAAACCCACAGTATCTCTGAGATACATCCATATTTATCTCTAGACTGAAAATTCATTAATGCGTTACATGTCATAGCTGTCCTGATTCTCACGTAGGTGTCAGTGCAGGTCCCTGAATACACTAATCCCCAGATATACTTAAGTATGAGCCAAGTAAGGAGTGTACATGTAGGCCCCTCAACATTTCTTTCCTTCTTTTAAAAAGAATGTGTTACAGGGCACATGCACTTGGTAGAGAAAAAGGGGGAGAGGGAGAGGGAGAGAGAGGGAGAGAGAGAAAGAGAGAAATCACCCCCCCGGGGGATGGCCATACTGCATTCCCTTCTCCTCTAGTCTCCTCTCAGGATTTTGGGCATGCATGCACACATGCCCAATGTGTTTTCTAAGCTATTGAGTCTAGGACTTGAATTGTGTCATTGGTTATGTGGGATTCAGCCACCTTAACCATTATGCCACCAGTTGCCCCCCCCAACACTTCTTAATACTTTCTCTGCCTTTTATTTATTTCCTCAGCACTTAGTACTAAGGTATTATATGTTCTAGGTACTTATCTTGCCTCTTCCCCTCATTAGAATGTAAACTCCTTGAAGGCAGGAGTTTTTTGCTTTGTTTATTGATGTACCTCCATGTCTAGCATACTAAGTTCATAAATGTATTTACAATTTCATGTCTGTCTTTGGGGGTGGAGTCAAGCATAGCTGTATCTATATATGTCTGTTTTTGCTGGGCACATTGGTGAGAATGAGTGAATGTAAGTGCATGTGAGAAGGGACATTATGTATGTATGAGAGAGGGGAGGATGGAACACATTTCCATACACCACTTTGGTTTTAACTAGGAAATTGTAACTCTTTCCAGCTCCACCTCAGGAAGCTTCAGCAGAGAAGGTCTCCTGCAGGAGGGCTGCATGGTATCTGAGCATAAACTCAACTGTCTTGCTTGCAGAGGCAATGGAAGGGGCTGGACACACTGTGCACATATGCTGGCTGCTCTTCTCTTTCCTAATGACCATAATCAGTGTTGCCATGACAGCAGCATGACCAAAGAGAGAGGGTTAAAGGGAAGAAGTCTCTGGGAGAAGGGACTGGATAGGAGGTTCTTGCTGGTTTAAAAGATGTAGCTTTGGGGCTGGACAGTGGCACAGTGGTGCAACGTACTATGTGAGGCAATCCCACATGGAAAAGTTCCTGGGTCAAGTCCAGAGATCTCCTTGAGTATGCCAGACACACATGTGCTCATGGTCTGGGGCTCACTGAAGGCTGGGGATGGAGTGCAGAGTGTCAAGACCTGGTTGGTGTCGTGCACTTTCTCTTTGACTCTGTCTCCTTTGCTCATTGAATAAACAAACAAATAAACTGTAACAACAACAGATGCAGCTTGAGGTTTGGGCTCTGTAGACTTAGACCCAGTCCCAGACTCCTGCTACCAGAAGCAGAAGGGACCACATAGGTCACAGACCCATCCTGGAGTGGAGGGTTCTCTCCTTCTGCCCCGGATGAGTCTACATGCAACTTCAGCAGGAATCTGAGCAGGCAGAGATAACCAAAGAGTGAGGGAAACCAAAATACACAACAGCAAGGCTGGCAAAGCCAGTGACAGTGGACTCTCCAGTGAGGCTGACTGCAGGTGACATCTGATGAGGGAAGAGGCTGCTTCTCAGCCTCATAGATCTCTTGTTATAAACGTTGAGACTGTACACCTCTTTCATGCAGCTTGTTCATAGCCAGAACTTGTAGAGTTTCTACTCGTGTCTACAGCTTGTGTGTCATCCTGGTTGGAGATATAGTACTCATCCAATTTCTCTCTCCTTCTAAAGATTTTGGGACCTTTATTTACTCAGTACTGTTGGCCACCATGTGCTATTCAACTGGAGTACAGGCATACCTTACCCTGTTGTGCAGCCTAGGTACCTGTTTTTCCATTTAAAAAAATAATAATATTATTATTTGCTATAGGGTACGTGCACTCATGAGAGAGAAGAAAGAGAGAGAAACTGAGAAAGCAAGCTGCCAGGTCTGGGACTCAATCTGTGGTTGGCCATGTGGGAGTCTAGCACCTTAACCACCATGCCACCTGCTGGCCACACGTGTATTTCCTGTTTTAAGGTTTGTGGCAACCTTGTGTTGAACAAATCTACTGGTGCTGTTTTTGTTCAACAGCATGTGCTCACTTCATGTCGCTGTGTCACATGTTGATAATTCTCATGATATTTCAAACTGTTCATTGTTATTATACCTGTTGTGATCTGTGATTTTCAGGTTACTATTGCAATTGTTTTGGAACATTATAATCACAGTATTGCGAGGTCAAGCCCAGATTTACTTATTTAGATTTTTTTTTTTTTTGGCTTTTGGCTTTTGGCTTTTGGGCATATTCACTCACTAGCGAGAGGGAAAGTGAGAAATCACCCCCTAGGGATTTGGCCAAACCACAATCCCTTCTCCTCTATTTTCCTCTCAGAATTTTGTGCATACATGTGTCTGGTATGATTTTCAAGTCACCAGGTCTGGGCCTTGATATGTGGTCAGCGATGTGGGAGTCCAGCACCTTAACACCATGCCATCTGCTAGTCACCCAAAAAATATTTTAAAATTATGGTATGTACTTTTTTTTTTTTTAAGACATACTACTATTGTACACTCAACAGACTGTGGTGTTTATAGTGTAAACATAACTTTTATATGCACTGGGAAAGCAAAAATTCATGTGACTTTACTAGAATATTTGCCTTTTTATAAACATATTTTTTTATTTAACTTTACTTATTTACTTATTTTAATTTGACCAGAGAGGAAGAGAGTGAGAGTGAGAAAAAGAGAGAGAATGTGAAAAAGCAAGCTGCCAGGCCCAGGACTCAAACTGCAGTCAACCATGTGGGAGTCCAGTGCCCTTACCCACCATGCTATCTGCCAGCCCCTATTACAATATTTACTTTACTGCAGTGGTCTGGAACCAAACCCACAGTATCTCTGAGATACATCCATATTTATCTCTAGACTGAAAATTCATTAATGCGTTACATGTCATAGCTGTCCTGATTCTCACGTAGGTGTCAGTGCAGGTCCCTGAATACACTAATCCCCAGATATACTTAAGTATGAGCCAAGTAAGGAGTGTACATGTAGGCCCCTCAACATTTCTTTCCTTCTTTTAAAAAGAATGTGTTACAGGGCACATGCACTTGGTAGAGAAAAAGGGGGAGAGGGAGAGGGAGAGAGAGGGAGAGAGAGAAAGAGAGAAATCACCCCCCCGGGGGATGGCCATACTGCATTCCCTTCTCCTCTAGTCTCCTCTCAGGATTTTGGGCATGCATGCACACATGCCCAATGTGTTTTCTAAGCTATTGAGTCTAGGACTTGAATTGTGTCATTGGTTATGTGGGATTCAGCCACCTTAACCATTATGCCACCAGTTGCCCCCCCCAACACTTCTTAATACTTTCTCTGCCTTTTATTTATTTCCTCAGCACTTAGTACTAAGGTATTATATGTTCTAGGTACTTATCTTGCCTCTTCCCCTCATTAGAATGTAAACTCCTTGAAGGCAGGAGTTTTTTGCTTTGTTTATTGATGTACCTCCATGTCTAGCATACTAAGTTCATAAATGTATTTACAATTTCATGTCTGTCTTTGGGGGTGGAGTCAAGCATAGCTGTATCTATATATGTCTGTTTTTGCTGGGCACATTGGTGAGAATGAGTGAATGTAAGTGCATGTGAGAAGGGACATTATGTATGTATGAGAGAGGGGAGGATGGAACACATTTCCATACACCACTTTGGTTTTAACTAGGAAATTGTAACTCTTTCCAGCTCCACCTCAGGAAGCTTCAGCAGAGAAGGTCTCCTGCAGGAGGGCTGCATGGTATCTGAGCATAAACTCAACTGTCTTGCTTGCAGAGGCAATGGAAGGGGCTGGACACACTGTGCACATATGCTGGCTGCTCTTCTCTTTCCTAATGACCATAATCAGTGTTGCCATGACAGCAGCATGACCAAAGAGAGAGGGTTAAAGGGAAGAAGTCTCTGGGAGAAGGGACTGGATAGGAGGTTCTTGCTGGTTTAAAAGATGTAGCTTTGGGGCTGGACAGTGGCACAGTGGTGCAACGTACTATGTGAGGCAATCCCACATGGAAAAGTTCCTGGGTCAAGTCCAGAGATCTCCTTGAGTATGCCAGACACACATGTGCTCATGGTCTGGGGCTCACTGAAGGCTGGGGATGGAGTGCAGAGTGTCAAGACCTGGTTGGTGTCGTGCACTTTCTCTTTGACTCTGTCTCCTTTGCTCATTGAATAAACAAACAAATAAACTGTAACAACAACAGATGCAGCTTGAGGTTTGGGCTCTGTAGACTTAGACCCAGTCCCAGACTCCTGCTACCAGAAGCAGAAGGGACCACATAGGTCACAGACCCATCCTGGAGTGGAGGGTTCTCTCCTTCTGCCCCGGATGAGTCTACATGCAACTTCAGACGGAATCTGAGCAGAAAAGTCCTC
>NW_006159751.1:1688095-1708276 GCF_000334495.1 Tupaia belangeri chinensis
GCAGGACTCTGAGCAGAAGAGTCCTCAGGAAATTATGACAATTTCCATTACTCATCACCCTTTCCTTAAGTGCCCCTCACAAGTGTTCTGCTGTGCTGGTTCATCAGCTAGAAGGAGGCCATGGATTAGGGCTTCAGGCTGTCAGCAGATGCACAGAGGACATACCATATCTAGCGTTTCCTGGGAAGCCCCCCATTGACCAGAATCTCCTTGCAGGGACAATTCAATCCCTGTCCCTGGCTTATAAATATGGAAAAGAGGCTAGAACTCTTGTAAATATGAAAAAGAATTATCCCGATGAAGGAGAAAATGAAAAGAGAGGCCTGAGAGAGAGAGAACAGCGAGTCAGCCTTCTCGTTTCTCCTCTCTCTGAGCAAAGAACTTTCAGTCAAGGTCCAGGGCAATTCTCCTCCCTGGAATCGGGCTCCAACTCTCCCCTCAGCAAAATGTTTACATTCAAGCAATTTCCTCATCATTTGAGGATATGGCTGTTACTGCTTTGTGTGAGTGCTGGGTGTTGAGAGCTGCATATGGAAATCCAATTGTGTCAAGCTCATTATAGCTTTATATAATCTGATTGCTCCACTTAGAGTCAGACCTTTCTCATATCCGGGGTCTGTCTTCATTACTTTCTAGAGATGAAAGATTCTCCTGTTCTCCTTTGTGGCACTTCTTTTAATCTTATCTTACCCTGGGCTCTATTAAAGCAACAGATTGTCATATCAAATGTACTAGATCGTTTAATCATTCCCCACACAGGATAAAGAGGTTTGCAATGTATTTACAGAACCATACCCAGCATATGAAATTGGGTGAGGCTCTTTGAGCTCTGGGGGTCCAGGACCTGTGACTTATACACATTTGTTTCTGAAGCACCAGCATAGGACTTCACTCTGAACAGATGTTCAAGCAAAACTTGTGGCCAAGGGAGGAGGATGATCATGCAGAGTTGTTGGAAGTCCATATGTATAAAGCCATTGTCATGGGCTGATTCCTTGAGTGAATTGGTCAGCCTCTCATCCATGGCCATAAGGACAATGTGAGAGAGCTAAAAGGAGGCTTAGAGACTATCGAGGCCATTTCAAAGACAAGCAATTGGAAGATGTGAGCAGAAGTGACTTATTCAGGACAAGGCAGACTAGCAGGACTTCAGCTCAGGTCTTCCAACTTTCAGGCCAAATGCTGCTCCCATAACATCCTCCTTCTCCTTTTTGAATATCAACTCTGTCAGGCTAGTTTCTAAACTAGATAAATAAAGCAGAAAATTGTATTTTCAACAGGTGTGGCGATTCTAGGTTTGGAGGGGAGACCTGGAAGGGGAAGTTGCTACCCTGGGCACAGCTGCAGCCACTGCCTGTGGTCAAGGCCATAATCCTGTCGATCTCTGAGATGCCTTTCCCACTTAAGCACTTTCTAGCTCTCTGGCAGGCAGGTGCCCTTTGGACATGTGTGTGTGTGTGTGTGTGTGTGTATGTATCTTTCCCTGAGAGAGAGAAAATGAAAAGGTTAGGGTCAGCTAGCGGCATGATGGTCAAGTTAGCCGGATCTGACATGGTCAACTTCATGGCTTGACCTGGTAACTTGAAAAACAGCTGGGCACATGTGTATGTGCCCAAAATTCTGAAAGGAGGGAGAAATGGAGAAGAAGAGATTGTGGCATGACTATGCTCCATGAGTGGTGTTTTCTCACTTTCCCTTCTATCTCTTGGGTGAACACATGCAAAATAAAACATACAATAAAATAAAAAAGAAAAGGCTCAAAGAGAACATTCTTAGACATTTGTCCTAGAAAAAATAAAACTTATGTTTCTATATAAATCTGCACATTTATTTATTGAGTTGTTGGAAAAGTCATGACACATTTTTGCATAGAAAAACAGAAAAGATACATCATGACTTTTTAATTAATTAATTAATTTATTCATTTATTTTTGCTATGGGGCACGTGCACTTGCTGGAGAGACAAAGAGAGACAGAAAGTGAGATATCACCCCACCCCACCCCCCCAGGGAGATAGTCATACCACAATCCCTTCTCCAGTCTCCTCTCAGGATTTTGGGCACACACACACACATGTGCCCAGCATGAGTTTTAAGCCACCAGTTGGTTCCTGGACTCGAACTGCAGTCAACTACGTGGGAGTCCAGTGATGTAACCATTACGCCATCTGCTGGTCCCCAAAACCTCTCTTTCTTTATGAATCACTCAGCCTCAGGTATTTCTGTGAGCAATGTAATAATGGACTATGACAGGGACCATATCCCACTCCAGTTATTTCCCTTACTGCCTACTGTAAGCCTTCCTGCCTGATCACTAATTCACTTGGCTCAGAAGACAGTCTCTGATGTAAATAGCAGTAGACTAATTTTAGTAATTATCTCCAGCAAACCAGTCACAATAAGAGCATGAGGACATCGACTTCCTTTTGAGCCTTTCACCCAAGGCACGCAGGCAGGAGTTTACCTGTGACTGGGTACATGTGTGGTCGGCTGCGAATTCTCACTAGCTTCCCTGACCTCCTCAAGGTCTGTTCTTTTCACTTCCCCACTGAGTTTCCTAGACATGCCTGCCTTGACTCATGGTGAGAAATTCCGTGCAGGAAGCAGAGGGCATTTTTCCCCCCTTTCACAGGAAGCTCAAGGTGAAAGAGATGGAGCTGAGCAACCTTGAGGAGAAACAATATCTAGGCTAGGTGAAAACACTATAAATATTTACTCTGATTTCAAAGGGAGAGAAAATAAAGAGGGAGGGGCTGGGAGGGAGCCAGAAGGACCGGAGACTCCTTTTTAGCAGCTAGAGGGAGGAATAGGGCAAAGTTACTACTCTGGATTTTAATCGCACAGGATGAGCTTTACAAAGTCCCCAGCACGGGGACCAGCAGATGGCGAAATGGTTATGTCACTGGACTCTAATGCAGTTGACCACCCGGACTTGGCTTAAATTCATACCAGGCGCCTGCGCATGTGTGCCCAAGATCCCGAGAGACTGGAGAAGAAGGGATTGCAGTGTGGCCATCGCCCCTGGGGGTGATTTCTCACTTTCTGTCTCTCTGTCTTTTTTTTTTTTTTTTTTTTTTCCAGCAAGGGCACATCCCTTCTAAGAAAAATCTCTCTTAAAAAAAAAAAAAAAGCCCCTGGTGCACATGTCCACTGTTACAATCTTTGCAGGGACAAAAAGAAAGAGATGCTCTAAGAGGTAGGTAAGGGTGTGGGCATGGAGGGAAAGGTAGCTGCAGGAGCTACCTAAGCACAGCTGGAGTGGGCTGTCCAGCCCCATGTGGGCACAGCAGCAGCCAGTGTGCGAGCCTTCCCTGCTCTGCCAAAAGTCCGTGTCAGCCCTGACCCTGAGCGGGGTGCGGGGATGCTAGGGGATCCCTGGCCCTTTACTTAAGATAGAATAATGAGTGTAGACATTGTTCAGATTTGCCAGCTGACTTCTGTTTCTGGGATGGCTGGCAGGGGAGAGGGGATGGGGAAATCCTGACCTTGGGTGGAGAAGCAGGAGATAGGTGCTGAGAGGATGGTGCAGAGCCAGGAGATAAATCTGAAGGCTGGCAGCATTACAGACCAGGTCAAGATAAGTAAAAATAAAGTCCAGCACTGGCAGAGAGGACAGCAGGGCAGGGAGGAAGAGACCGCAAGGGCACATGAAAGGCCATGTGCCAGAGGTGGGGACCAGCTAGATTTAGTATAGAAATAATCACCAGATTGCATATTTCGTGTATTTAATTATACTATTATTTGTATATTATTACACGGTAATAGTTAACAATTTGAAGCTAGCTGGCACAAACTTTGCGACTTTTGTTAGAGTCAGCACACACAGATCTGTTAGGAAATTCTGGATTCCTCTGATCCATAAAGAAGTTCTGCTGCCTGGGGTTACCCCTGCAAGTGGAAGGCCAAGAGCCAGGCTCTCGTAGCAAGGAGAGAATCTACCCACAACGCATAGTGTTTGCCACATAGTGGGTGCTCAGCAAATGTTTATAGGATAAAATGAGACAAAATCCTGGAGCTGGCAGGTGGCATGATGGTTAAGGGCACTGGACTCCCACATCACCAACCACAGTTCAAGTCCCAGAACTGGTGGCTTACTTTCTCACTTTCCCCCCCCCCTCTCTTTCTTTCTCTCTCTCTCTCTGTTCCTCTTCGGTCAAATTAAAATAAATAAAGTTAAATAAAATAATTAAAACAAAGAGAGACAAAATCCTAAGCCTCCATTAGCCAATCATTCAGTGATGTCCTGTCTTGTCCATTGTACCAGAAAGGCTCTGATAATACCCTCTGGAGGCTCAGATGTTGCTGAAGAGGGCCCAAATATCAGCCCAGATCAGCAGAGAAATAAAAGACTCCCCCCGGACAGCCCTCTCCTGATAGGAACCCCGGTTTAAGTCACTACCCAAGAGCCTTCACAGGCCAGTTGCTATAAAAATGCTAGTGAACACAGGTTAGCTGAGTGGATGAGTTGTCCTAGAGAGAAGGCTGAGGGCTAGTTGGGAAAGGAGGCTTCTTTCTGAACACGAAGTCAGACCTGTTTTCTCATTTTGTAGATTTTTTTTTTTTTGCATTGCTGGAGGGCATGTATACTCACCAAAGAGAAAAAAAGAGAAAGAGAAAAAAAGCACGCCCCCCAACGGGGCATGCTCATGGCACCATCCCTTTTCCTCCACTTCTCCATCCCATCAGGATTCTGGGCATGCATTCATATGAGCCACATGTGTTTCAAGCCACAGGGGCTGGGATTTGAACAGCGGTCAGCCACATGGGTCTGGCTCCCTGTGCACAGCACTTACTGCACTACAGGGCCAACCCTGTAGGCCTCTTAAGCAGTGAATATTGGATACAATTTACCACTTTTCTCAGGAACGTTGGTTATTCTGATCGTCAGCTGGGTTTTTTGCCTTAACTCCATGAGACCTGGATGTTTCCAAAGCCTGCTGTGCTGGGTTGTATCAGAACTGATGGCTTCTGAGTGGTCCCCTTCCCCGGGATTCATTTTTCTTTTCAGCTTTTTTTTTTTTTTGTGACTAGAATTTCCAGAATCTACTATAAGATATTAAAAAGAGGTTATGGGGAACCAGTAGATGGTATAATGGCTATGTTGTTGGACTCCCATGTGGTCGATGGCGATTCGAGTCCTGGACACAGTGACTTAAACTCATGCTGGGCGCATGTGCGTGCACACCCAAGATCCCGAGAGGAGAATGGAGGAGAAGGTATTGTGGTGTGGCCATCCCCCCTGGGGGATGATTTCTTGCTTTCTCTCTCTGTCTCTCTCTGTCTTTCTGGCGAGCTCACGCGCCCTATAGCAAAAACCTCTCCCAAAGGAAAAAAAAAAAGAAGTTATGTTTCCCAGTAAGTTCCTGGCTGAGAGAGAGTAAAGTTTAGGGGACTGCCAAGTGGCAGTGGCTAAGGGACCCAGAAAGTTGCCATAGATTATCCCAAAGGGAGATAATCAGCTTACGGGTAGTTGAGGGTTTGGCACCTTTAGCAGCTAGCTGGGGCTGCAATTCAGGGTGCCCGTGAGCAGGAAGGAGATGAAGCTGCCATCCCTTCTAAACCAGTGATCATCTGCCCAGGCGGGGCAGCTCCCCATGCCAGTCTCACAGGCCAAGGTCCGGGGCCCTTCCTGTTGCTGCCCCTGCCCCTTATACTGTCTCCACCCTACTCCACCCCTGTGTCTGAGGCTTACCTTTTGTGCCCTGCGTTTATCAGCTCTCTGATTCTGGTGGTAAATTCGGCTAAAGTTGGAAACAATCACAGGGACGGGCAGGGCAATGACCAGGACACCACTCAGGGAGCAGATGGAGCCAAAGATCTTCCCTGCTATCGTCTTAGGCACCATGTCTCCATAGCTGGGAGAGAGAGAGAGAAATAGGGCATAAGGAAGAGAGAGAGGGCCAGGTGGGCAAAAAGTCAGCATTCATTCATTCATTCACCCACTCATCCTACAGAGGTTTAGGGTGCCAGCCACGTGCCAGGTACTAAGATACCACCTGGGAGTGAACAAAGGCGACAAGATCCTTGTGCTCGTGAAGCCAGCATCCTGTAAGGGGAAGACCACGAACAAGTAAGTAAATTCATTAAAAAATAATGACTAGTGGTTGTTTCCATGAAGAGAAGAAAAATTGGTGTTGTGTAAAGTAGCAGAAGTGTGATCAGGAAAGGCCCCTCTTAAGAGCTAACACTGAAGCCAACATGTGAAAATAATCTGGTCATGCCAAACATCTGGATATGTTTGTTCTAAATGGGTAAACAGAGGTGCAGAGACCTCATGGTAATAGCAAGGAGCTTGGCCTATTTTAGGAATCGTCTGAGGACCAGCAGAGCTGGACACAGGGGGAGGTGGAGGAGGCAGGCAGGGGCCAGATCATGCAGTGTCTAGTGGGCCATGGTGAGGAGAATGGATTGTATCCCAAGGACAATGAGGAACATGGATGAGTTTTAAGCAGAAGGGCAATGGGACCTCATTTATGAGCATAAAAGTAACATCTAATAAACCTACCTTCTATTCATGTGAAGATCCAGAATTTACAAAGCATTGTACATATAGGTACCTCACCTAAGCCCCATGACCCCCCGCGAACTTGGCATTTTTATCCCCTTGTACAGACGCAGGAGCTGAGGCTCAGAGACACTACATGGGCTGCACTGTTTGTTGAGCTGAAATTAAAGCCCACACCTCTTGCTTTTCTCTCATTTTTTCCTAATCACTCTGTCTCAGAGGGGAGCCATGAGCCCTGAAACTCAGCCCCTTCAGCTGTGAAGTTACTCTGGGGCAGTATGACTCCTCTCAGAGCCTGGAGAAACTCTCTTAAGTACTTCACACCCTGGCAACTGCCCCCTGGGACTGGCTTGGCCTGGCTCCCACTCAGCCCGGAGCAGGCAGGCCAGAGCCTCTCTCCTCCAATCAATAAGATACTCTCCACAGCGGTTAAGTGTTTAGCCTCCTCTTTATTGAGATCATTGAAAGGCCTTATTAAGTAAAGGGTTGTGATGGCTCCTTTGGTCAAAGCCAGAAAACCCCATCTCTCCTGCTTCTGTGCCCTCTGGGTATCTGGAATTGCCGGTCACCAGGAATTGCTGCTGCTGAAGTATGAGGCTCCAGTCACTTGTCCTGGGGGACTGAGGCATCCTGACTCTCCAGGGAGGATGTGGAAGGGGCGAGGTGCTGTCAGAAGTAGGAGCGCTCACTTCCTAAATGCCTCAGGGCTTTGTGGACATGTGGCAGTAGTGGACAGATCTTTGTGGATGAATGAGTGATCTCATTTAAGCCTCTCAGTGCTCTATGAAGTAGGCTTCTGTTTTGAGAACCGTCTTCCTACTTCAGCGGCCAGGCCCTTTGTCCTGGCTCAGGTTGTCTCAGACATGCACAGACATTAAAGCCTGCACGAGCTCCTTCTGGGCCCTCATGGCTGATTTGCCTCCCCAGCCAGGATTCTCAGGGCCTCAAGCAAAGTAACTGAGAACTCGGGTTCTGGACCTGGTCAACTTGGGTGCCAGACTCATCCAGCTCCGCCCTAAAATTACTGTGACCATGGGGGACTGTGACTTTGGGCCTCAGTTCTCTTGTCCATAAAATGAAGATAATAAGATGAACATATATCATAATCCTATTGTAACATTTATGGCTCTGTAAATGACGGCTACTGTTACTTTTACCTGGCATTCTGAAAACCACAGCCTCTGTTGATAAGAAACTCTGAAAATGTAGTTGATTGTCCCAAATTCAAGGAATCCTAAGGATTATGAAAGGAGGTTGCCCCTGAGACATATCATGTTAGCTGAAATTTTTAGATAACACCACTGGAAGGTGACCAATGCTGGTAAAAAATGCTGAGGACAACACAAAGGCTGTTTTTTGTTTGTTTGTTTAAGAGAGGTATTTGCTATAGGGCATGTGTGCTTGCTGGAGAGACAGAGGGAGAGAAAGTGTGAAATCACCCCCCAAGGGGGATGGCCACACAGCAATCCTTCTCCTCCCTTTTCCTCCCTACTCCTCTTCAGATTTTGGGCACGCACACACATACACACACACACACATGCAACTGGTGTGATTTTCAAGCCTCTGGGTCCAGGACTTGAACTGTGTTCAGCCATGTGGGAGTCCAGCACCTTAACCATTATGCCATCTTCTGGTCCCCATAAAGGTTGTTTTATCTGTTTGGAACAAGAACGAGGAGGGGAGCTATGCCCACTGCTGGTGTACATGGTCTGCTGAGGACAGATGACAGAGAAAGCAGAATCACTCCACTCCCATGCACACATGGTCTCCTCCATGGAGGAGAATGCACTGTATCTTGGAAAGGCTGGGACAACACTAAGAAAAAGGATCTGAGGAGAGGACAGCTGGCGAGCACTCAGCTGAACGCAATGGATTTCCATCACAGGTCCACCTGGATCCCACCCTGGGCAACAGGAGAGCTATAGAGATGGGGCTGCAAACCACTGCACATGATCTCTGAGAAACCATGGTGCTAGACAGGAATACCAAGAGATTAGAGATGAGAAACTTCTATTGGTATTTTTAATGAAGTTGAGAATGGAGGTCTGAGAAACCATAGACCAACAGGCTTGGCTTCCATTAATTCTGCCATCAAATTCTGGCAGAAGTCAAGAACAGATTATGAAGTGGACAGCTTGTGAACACTTGGAAAATAAGCTGTATTGGTTCACTGTGCACACATCTTGCCAAATTAGCCTTATTTCTTGTGTTAAGAGTAAGGTTAATGGGCTGGTGGATCAGGAGACTGCTACAGGGCTACTGCATCATGATTTAGCAAGATGCATTCTTGTCCCAGTTCCTCACACTCTTGGCAAACTGCAGAAATGTGGTGTGAAAAAACAATGTGGTTTAGGGCTTGATAAACCACTTTCAGGCTTCTCAAAGATTAGCAACAGTGGTCCTAAGCCAGCAAAGGAAGCTCATGATTTTCACGTTAGAAGGGTCTCCTTTTGTGAAAGAGTAAATAAATAAATTAGATGGACCTAGAGTTAGGTCTCCAGTGGAATGTTCTAGAATGTTTCAACTATAACACCAGAGGTCTAGTTATTGAGAAGAGACTGAAGTCAGACCTGGGTTTGAACCCCAGCCCCACTTTGCTTATTAACTAAATGACCCTGGGTAATTTATTTAAGCTGAGCATCTATCTATCTACCACCTATAAAATGGGTTTTATGTCCCCAGGGTTGTTGTGATCATTGATATTTCAGAGGAAATGCTTGATTCAGGGTTTGAGTAACTGTAAATTCTGGTAGCTAATGTGATGGGCATCTATGGTTTTGTCTGCTAATACTCTGCCCCATCAAGGAACAGTGACCCTCTCCCACCATGGCAGCATAAACTCTGTTCAGAGCAGCTGCCACATTGTCCCCATACACACCTATTCCCATGAGGCATAATAGGGTGTTCAAAATAGGGTGTCTGACCCAAACTGGGTCAATGAGTTCCTCTCCTGAAATTATTTATTATTACTATTATTTAGTTTTTATTCTAGGGCACGTGTGTTTGCCAAAGAGGGGGGAGTAGGAAATCACCCACCCCCCACCCCCCCAGGGAAATGGCCATACTGCAAAGTCTCCTGTAGAGACTTTGGGCATACACACACACACATACACACACACACACACACTTGGTGTGATTCTCAAGTCTAGGACTTGAACCACAAAGTTGGCCATGTGGGATCCAGCACCTTAACCTTCACACTGTCTGCTGGCCCATGAATTTATTTTTTATGAGCTTTATTTAGATGCAATTTGCATACCGAAAACTCAACCATTTAATGATACATTTCAGTATTTTTTAGAAAGAGTCAGTGAGAGGCAAAGTGAGAAATCACCCCTGAGGGGGATGGTCATGCCATAATCCCTTCAATGCTTACCTCTGGGATCATATTAATCTCTTCTAAAGAGGTGGAAACTGCAACAAGGAAGACTCCAGAGCTGTTGGCAGCCACACTTTCTGCCATGGGGAAAACCTTGATTGTGGTCAGAGAGGAAGAAGACAGGTGTGTAGGAAGAGATGAGAGGGACAGGAAAGTGATGAAGTTCAAGTTCCTGGTCCACGTCTCACTGAACCAGCTTTGCCCCTGACTTTCCTGTGGGTTAGTTGTTCCATCCTTCCTTGTTAGTGGCTCCACTTACTAACAAATTATTATTTTTGTTCATCTTCTTTCATTTGGATCCCATGATAATGATGGTGGTGGTGATGAGGCTGCGACTGCTGCTGCCACCATGACCACTGTTATTTTAAACTAAGTTCTTCAGGGGGGCCAGCAGGTGGCATGTTGGTTAAGATGGTGGACTCTCACACACACACACACACTTGGTGTGATTCTCAAGTCTAGGACTTGAACCACAAAGTTGGCCATGTGGGATCCAGCACCTTAACCTTCACACTGTCTGCTGGCCCATGAATTTATTTTTTATGAGCTTTATTTAGATGCAATTTGCATACCGAAAACTCAACCATTTAATGATACATTTCAGTATTTTTTAGAAAGAGTCAGTGAGAGGCAAAGTGAGAAATCACCCCTGAGGGGGATGGTCATGCCATAATCCCTTCAATGCTTACCTCTGGGATCATATTAATCTCTTCTAAAGAGGTGGAAACTGCAACAAGGAAGACTCCAGAGCTGTTGGCAGCCACACTTTCTGCCATGGGGAAAACCTTGATTGTGGTCAGAGAGGAAGAAGACAGGTGTGTAGGAAGAGATGAGAGGGACAGGAAAGTGATGAAGTTCAAGTTCCTGGTCCACGTCTCACTGAACCAGCTTTGCCCCTGACTTTCCTGTGGGTTAGTTGTTCCATCCTTCCTTGTTAGTGGCTCCACTTACTAACAAATTATTATTTTTGTTCATCTTCTTTCATTTGGATCCCATGATAATGATGGTGGTGGTGATGAGGCTGCGACTGCTGCTGCCACCATGACCACTGTTATTTTAAACTAAGTTCTTCAGGGGGGCCAGCAGGTGGCATGTTGGTTAAGATGGTGGACTCTCACATAGCTGACCATGGTTTGAGTCCTAGACCTGACAGCTTGAAACTCACACTGGGCACATGTATGTGGTACCCAAAATCCCAAGAGGAGAATAGAAGGGAAAAGATTGAGGCTTGGCCATGCCCCTTGGGTGGTGATTTCTCACTTTTTCTCTCACCGTTTCTCTCTCTGGCAAGCACATGTGTCCTATAGTGAAAAACCTTTAAAAAAAAAAAAGTGCTTCAAATTTCTAAGTGATAGAGCTACCATGAATTGGGGTCTTCAGAAGTCAAACGGATTTTAACAGGTTTTAATCATGGGTGAAACCAGCCAGATTCATTTTAACAAAGACAAATGGCATTATTAGCATTTTGATTCAAACAATCAATGACTTATTTAGCTGATGGGAGTGACCTGACTTGTAAGGAGCCTATGTTAAAAATTACTAGGGAATTTAACTTCAGTGTTGAACACCAGTGCACTACAGTTGCTTAAAACCCAAGGCCATCTTAGTCTGGATGAATAGGAGTACAGTCCAGAAAAAGGGAGTGAGTGTGCATATTTTGTTCCTTTTTGCGACCACTTGTAGGCTTTTGTGCTGAGTTTGGGGCATGATAGAGTCTACAGGGCATTGATGACCTAGACTATGCCCAGAGAAGGGAGGCTGGGCAGTGAGTCATTTGAAAATCCTCTCATGGGCAACAATCAAGGGAATAAGAACATTTGGTCTGAAGGGGAGAGGATGGGAATGGAAGGATGGAAAGGAACCATGTGTGGTAGCCTGAGCTAGGAACTTTGCATCACTGGGTCTCACAAGAATCTATCCCGTCAGGTAGAGTCAACCCTTTTAGCAATGATGAGCTAAAGACCAGAGAGCACAGTAACTTGTTCAAGGTCATTTGGTAATAAAAGGCAGTAGGAGGTTAGAGCACAGGTTGGCTGTCTTCCATCATCTTTGCTCTGTCCTGTTCCTCCCTACACTGAGGGAGGAGGGGAAGAGGAAGGTGTGGGTGAAGTTGGGGAGAGGATAATTGTGGGAGGAGGTTCGAAGGAGTCAGCTGAAACTTATCCTCTTCTCTCTCTCTGCTGCCTCAGTGGCAATAGTACAGCATAGCAGCTTCAAGTGTGCACTCTGGGCCCAGCCACAGTGGGGTAAGGCAGTAGGGGTGTGGCTGTGCGATGCTGGAAGCCATAGGGAAGGGCTGCAGGTTCACATCCCCGGTTCACCTGGACAGTCCAATTGTGTCCATTGGCATACCGAGGATCCAGGCTGGCTGCAGGGCTGGGGAGGGTCATGGTGTGAAGACTGACATAAGGGCCTCTCTCTTACTCTCTCGAGAAAAAAATAAACTTAAGAAAAATGTGGATGGAACTCCAGACTACCCAGGGCAAATTGTGACTCTGCCACTGTTGACTGGGTCACTTTGTGTGTGTTACTTAACTTCTCGGTCTTTGGTTTCCTGGTGTTGATAAAATAATCACACCTACTTCATAGGGTTGTGGTAAGGGATGAAATGAGTTACTATTTCTAAGTGCTCAATCTGGCACATCGTAAGAGCTTTATGTGTTTATTAAGTAAACCCTGGCTCAGGCCACAGTTATTTCTAGATTGGACTTCTGCAAAAGCCTCTTAACCATAATTCTCACTTCCGCTTGTGTTCCTTTTTAATTCCCATAGAAGCAGATTCTTAAAATGCAAATCCAAGCATGTTATCCTCTGCTCAAAGCACTTCAATGAATGTATGTGGAATGTACAAGTTAACAAGTAACACCTACCTACCTTGCAAAAAAAGAAAGACAGAAAGAAAGACAGAAAGAAAGAAAGAAAGGCAAACCCTAGTGTATGCTGTAAAGGTGTGCAATGATTTTTTTTTTTTGAGTTTTTCGCTATAGGGCGCATGCGCTCGCCAGACAGACAGAGAGAGACACAGAGACAGAAAGCGAGAAATCACCCCCCAGGGGGGATGGTCACACTGCAATCCCTTCTCCTCCATTCTCCTCTCGGGATCTTGGGCACACATGCACACGCGCCCGGCATGAATTTTAAGCCACCGGGTCTGGGACGCGAACCACGGTTGACTACATGGGAGTCCAGCGACATAGCCATTACACTAACTGCTGGTTCTTTGCAATGATTAAATGTAAACAACAAATCATAAAATAAAATAGAAAAGATAATACCAGATAAGACACAAAGCCTACCTTTCAATGTTGCAAAGACCACATGCCTATTGCCTAGTAAACAGCCATTAAATGGCAGTAAATGTTAATGGCAATGATGGGGGGGGGCTTATCCCAGACCCCTTCAGGTGCAGGAACTGGGGGGTAGAGGGCTCCACTGGGCAGGAGCACAGAGGTGAGAGAGATGATGGTGATTCTCTAAGTCCTAAGGGCATTTATGGTCCTATTTTCTCTATGGCATTTTGAAGAAAGAGACAGAAAGGAAAGAAGAGAAAAAAATCATGGCCTAGAAACAATAATTTAAACTTTACAGCCTTATTTCCTTTTTGTTTGCTTCCACTCATGCAAGTTAGAGCTCCTCTCCCGGCCTCATCTTGGCTTTGTGAGTTGGGAGAGTAAGGGACAAGAAAAGTCTCTCCTGGAGGTGGCACCCCAGGTGAGCTATGATTTTCATCCCTGACTTAGATCCTCCTGGGTGCCAGGGTGGGGAGGCTGTCTGCCTCTGAGCAGGTGGGGCCTCCCTGCCTCCCTGCCTCCCTCTCTCCTAGCACATCCTTGGTAATCCACAGTGATGTCTGAGCTGAGACAAGAGCAGGGAAGCTTACCCTCCTAATATGGAAGGCTAATTAGTTTGTATTAGGGCTTAGGGATAATTAAACTTTTTATCTGAACTTAAGCTGCACAAACCACCCGCCTTGTACAATTAATTGCTGCCTTCATTTCCTTCTCCAGGTGCCAAGAGATAAACGCAAGCCAGGCTCCCACCCGATTCCGCTGCTTCTCAGGCAGGGGCAGGGTGGTCCATTGGGTGAGGAGTTCATTCTTCACTGGAGGCCAAAGCACCGCCCACTTAGGGCTCCACTGTTGGGTACTCAATCAAGGAGACATGTCCTATGCGAACATCGGTAAGGAGTCTCAGCCTTGCTGCCACACCCAGTCCTGTGCACATTTTCCCACTGGGAAATCCCTGAACTTGGATTCCTGGAGTCCCTGGTGCTGGGGAGGGAATGGAGGGGAGAGAATCTGTCTAGCAGTGAGATAAGAGGGAGGAGAGTTCTTAGAGCAAACTGGGCTATCATAGTGAGTTCTAGGACTGAGCCCTCTGTAGTGGTTCCTTCCTTGACTAGGGGCCAAGAGCAATGGTAGACCACCCTGGAGGACACCAAAGTTACCAATCTGGACTGATGAATCATCCCTTGACAAACACAGAGCAGCCTCTTTGCCAAATCCCCTCCCATGAAGCAATGCTGTTGGGACTTTTTTCTTTTTAATTCTTACACTGTATAGATATTGAGCATATGTTACATCATTTGCTGCTCCCAGTAACACTAAGGAGATACTACTATTATCTTCACTTTACAGATGAGGAAACCTAGGATAGAGTGGTTAAGTAAGGTGACTGAAGTCACTGGCTAACCAGTTGCAGAATTGGCACCTGGACCAGATCTGTTTGAAAGTCCCTAAGCACAACTGCTAGTTACTCAGGCCTAAAGCCAAAGGAGCTGAGGAACTGATATGGCAGGTAGCAATCCTGTTAGTAAGAGCGAGAACTTTAGAGGGGCCCAGATCAAGGATGTCAGCCTAACCACAGTTATACAAATAACTTCAGCCTAAAATGTCCATTCTTAAGGCAGGGGATTTGAAAAATGGAATAGAAGCCCCCTTCACCACTCCATTCCACCACCTGTGCCTCCCAACCCCCAAATGCACACCTCTGCTCACGTCCTCTGCAGTGAAGTGTTCTCCTGGGCTCACCTGCAATGTGAGCTCCAGCAGTAAGCTGAGAGCCTGATGGGCATTTTGAGACCTGCAGTTCCTCTGAAAGCCTCACCCAGGGATGGACTCAGAGGGGAAGATGAGGCTCAGAGAAGGCAATTTAGTAACAGTCAAGGTGACAATTTAGTGCTTAATAGTTCATTCTTATTTAGTATCAATATGGGCCATTCAACTTTCATAGCAACCTTATAAGGCAATATGAGTCCCATTTTTGAGACAAGAGGTTAAGGTTAAGTAACTTGCTTGGGATCATCAGCTTGTCCAAGCCAATGTTCCAAACCAGATTCGTCTGACTTTGGTGCACTCCTTTCTCACTGTGCCCTGCCCTGAAGAGAGAAATAAGCCAAAGGACTTGGCTAGTCCACATCGGAAAGAACAGCCTAGGACCAGTCCAGAACCTGGTGGCTAATGTGGCTGGACCCCATTAAAGTTGCGTGGAGAGAATGCCACTCTGTCCCAAGGTGGGTGCTTTCTTCCCTCTCTGTCTCTTTCCAGTGAGCTTGGTTCACCAACTCAAGAGCTGTCTGGCAAATTAAAAGGAAGTAAGAAAGAAAGAAAGGAAGAAAAGAAGAGTAGTTTTAAGACAATGGAAAAACTTTTGAAGTGGTATGAGCAGAGACACCCTGCTTGGAGGCTTGTAGATGCAAAGGGAGATGGTTTTGGGCTCTGCCTACAGAGAGTCCTGAAGAAGGGGATAGGCAATTCTTCTAGGGGGTCTGTTGCTGTGGCTGGGTCATGGCCATCTCAGCTGCAGGCTCTTAGCCAAGAGTTCTTCACCATGTCATGATCCCCTACTCTGCCTCTGAGTAGCTGGGGCTACCACTCTGGCTTCTAGAGTGGACCAGAAGTTGAACCTGGGCCTCTTGCACGGCCTCAGCCTGCCATGTAGCCTGCCAACCCTTAACTGGCAGTCTTTTCACTACTCTTGGTCTGTGGCAATAATCACCTTGTTTTGTCATCTTAGTGGCAATTGTGCTGGGTGACAAAGCTGCATTTCTAAAACCATGCTTCCCAAACTTTAGAGTGCATCAGAATTGCCTGGAAGGCATGTTAAAACAGATTGCTGGGCCCTAACCTCTGATTTCTGATTTTATAGGTCTGGAGTGACACTTGAAAATCCACATTGTAATTCAGTTCCTCGGTGACACTGATAATGGTGATATGGGACCATACTTTGAGAACCACTACTCTAAACCATCTTCTTCCCAGGAGTCGCAGATGTGCAGATGTACAGAATGTCAGAGGAAAGGGCCTGTAGCACCAGCCTCAGGCCAGTCACTGCACGTATTATGAAGCAGACAAGGTTACACATAGGTGCAGAGCCTGTCTGATGGTCCAAAAGAATATCCTGCTGATTGTATTTACTACATATGCACACATGCATGAACATAAACACACACATTCACACACATACACACCTGCACTGGCCTTCCCTTTGGATTGAGGAGTTCTTCAGATAACTGCTGGATGCTTGTCTGTGCTTGTCACTTTGTTAGGTGCTAGGGTTACGAAGCCAGATGGACAGGCATGTCTCCTGTCCTTGAAAAGCTTATGACACCATCGGGAAGACAGATAAGTCTATTGTTATGACAGACCATTGTCGCAATACTACCAGGAGAATGTGTGCTGAGCCTTGTGTGGACACTAAAGAGGGCCCTCTAAATCAGACAGGAGGGGGGCAGAGGATCTTCTGGAGGTGGTGCTCAGGCTGATCTCTGAGCTGTAAAGAACTATGAGAAATTACTGGCTGTGATAAGGAATAGATAGGAGATGAGGCTGTAGAGATGGTTCCATGAAGATTCTTCTGGGTTAATCCCAGGCATTTGAACTTTCTCCTGGAAGCAGTGGGGAGCCAATGAAGGATTTTTTTTTTTTTTTTGAGAGGTTTTTGTTATAGGGCGCGTTTGTTCGCCAGAATGACAGAGAGAGACAGAGAGACGGAAAGCGTGAAATCACCCCCCAAGGGGGATGGCCACACTGCAATCCCTTTTTCTCCATTCTCTTGAGATCTTGGGCATGCATGCACACATGCCTGGTGTGAGTTTAAGCCCCGTGTCCAGGACTCAAACCGTGGTCGACTACATGGGAGTCCAGCGACATAGCCATTACACCATCTGCTGGTCCTGCCAATGAAGGATTTTAAGCTGGGGATTGATACATCCAAATATTCATCTTGGAAACCTCACCCTGAAAGCATTGCGCAGGATGGACTGGTTGGGGGGTGAAGGGAGAGGCAGGGAAATCAGTAGCAGGAAACGATGAGGCCTGAACCAAGGCAGCAGCAGCAGGAAAGGAAAGGAGGGGACAGACATGTACTATTTACAGAGCAGAACCTGCAGGATTTGGTACCTGATTCGGGATGGAGGAAGGCAAGATCGAGGAGGTACAAAGACTCTGAAGAGGACGCACAAAGTCTTGGAAGGGGATGCGATCTCAACGTACAGCACCAGGGAGGCTTCCATCCTCTCCTCCTCCTGCCTACACTCCTCCCACACTGTTTTCATCATTGTTTCCAGATGCACCAGGCTACTCCATGACTCCAGCCTTTACCCAGTTCTTCTCTTTGCTGTGATCGACCTTCTTTTTCTTTTGCCAGGCAATTCCTACTCATCTTTCCAGCTGTCATTCAAATGTCACCTCTCTAGGCTGTCCCTTACTCCCCCAGGCAGGATATCACTCATTCCTGGATTTCCGCTTCCATTGGACCACTTATGCTCTGATATACCTCCCCAGATGTCTGTCTTCCTCACTGGGGTAAGAGCAATCTGAAGATAGGCCTATCTATCTCTGGATCCCTGAAGCCTAACACATTGTGCACTGTTTAGTAGGGGCCCAAATTTCATGAGTGAATGAGAGATAAAGCAACTCCCTGCTGTGCGTTCCATGGACCAGGTTCGCCGTGGGACCCACTCCTTGAATCAGAGTGTGAGTTCCAGGAGAGCAGAGGCCATATCCTCAGTATCCAGAACCATGCCTGTCACATGGTGGGCACACGGGTATTTGCTGAATGAGTGAATGAACTATGAATGGATTATCATTGGAACTGTTGACCTGGCAGACTAGATCATCAAGGGCCTTTCTACTGCAAAACACCTGTATTTTAAGTAAAACATACTTTTTGATGAATTACGGGGTTCATTTGAAGTAGGAGAAATCTATTTTCCCACCAGTAAGAAGGATCAAATCACAAGACAACGTCACAGCTGGGAAGACTGAGCAGTAAGCAGAGGGAGAAACATTATTGCTCTGAGTCCCATGCCAGCAGTAGCCCCACAATCTGTGACTCGTCCCTGAGAAGCTGAGCCTGGGGCTGGTAGTAAAAAGAAAGAACTTCAAATTAAACTAGGCCCTGGAAGTGGGACACAGTGGTTGTAAGACGGTAGTACTGCCTGGCTTATGGGAAAGCCATATTTAAATTCTCGCCAGAGGTAAACTTCTTTAATGTAGGCCTTTAGGATTTCCACAGACTAAGATCAAGTTAAAAAATACATGTACCGTAAGGAAGCACACAACCATGAGTGAAAGTCAACAGAGGAAGCAAACCATAGATTTGGATCTCCTCAAGAAATTCAGATCCTAGAACTGATAGATACAGAACAGTGATGCATAAAATGCTTTCTAAAAATAAAGATTGTAATCACAAAGATAGCAAGCAGCAGAAACTATCAGGAACCACCAGACAGATGTGGAAAAAGAACCAAATGGAGTTTCTAGAAGTGAAAAACGAAAATGCTAAAATTGATTATGAGTAAGCATAATTCCTTAAAACAACTAATTATCCTTATTGGGCTCAGCTTCTGGCATAGATCTTTTCTTCTAATTGTTGAAAACCCTCATGTTGTCACTCGGTCCAAAAAGTCATCATGGCCGAGACTATTCCTATTGTGAGTAGTCGGGGGACAGTAAAGGCCAGGGAGCTGCCTGCACCAGCCTCAGTCTCAAAGGCAACGACCGCCGTGGCTGCACCACAAAGCCGAGTAAGAGAGAGTTCCTGTAGAGACACGACCCCTTGGGCTCACACAGCTTCCAGGAAAGACACACTGACATGGACAAGCATAGAGCAAGGAAGCAGACAGCTAAATAAAGACAGCAAACCAGCATTAAAACCAGGCAGGGGTGGACTAGCAAGTGCCAGCCTGTCAGCACAGAGAAAACCCAGGAAAGGGGATGTAATCAAGTTTGCCACTGGTCTCTTGTCAACAGGGAGGGAGTCACATGCAAATTGGGATTAGATTATTCATGAGTGTCACTTTCTAAATAGCCAGTCAATTATTCCTGTCCTCTGGATGTGCTTTCTCAGAATGTGGTCTTTGCAAGGCCACTTGTGCTTTGGAGGGAAGTAGAGGGGCGGAGGACCCCCAAACTGTAAAACCTTCCAGCCTCTGTGAGATCCAGAGAGGGCATATACTCTGACCGGGGGCACCCATGAGTGGGGCTGGGAGACACATTGTCATGTTCAAAGCCCCAGCCCCAATTTTATCTTTTTTTAATGGCAGAGGGCATGTGTATATGCAAGAGAATGAGAGAGAAAAAAAG
Organism: Tupaia belangeri chinensis; assembly: GCF_000334495.1. Taxonomy (NCBI): domain Eukaryota; kingdom Metazoa; phylum Chordata; class Mammalia; order Scandentia; family Tupaiidae; genus Tupaia; species Tupaia belangeri. Next base: position 1,707,566 of record NW_006159751.1, read on the forward strand.
AAAGAAAGCACCCTGCCCACCTGGGTCTGGTCATGCACAATTCTTCTTCTTCCAATTCTTCATCCCATCAGGACTGTGGGCACACACATGCATGCCTGGCATGTTTTTCAGGCTGACAGGGTCAGGACTTGAACCCTGGTCAGCCATATCAGATTTGGCTTTCTCGGTGCAGTGCCCAGCAGCTGCAGTATGGGGCTAGGCCCCCTATCCCAGCCTTGCTAGGCATGCTCTTCTGGAGACTGAACCTTGCTGAGGCCATTCTTCCTACTCTTGGACCTCAGGAAATGTCTCCCCGTTGATCTCCTCACACTCTTGGGAGTAGCGTCCCAAGGGGTCTTGTTGACCCTTGTCAATAAAATAGAGCCACAAGGGAAGGTACTAGTATCTGGTCAAACCACAGTGTTCTCTCAGAGACCTTGTCCTGCAGGCCTGTGCCATCTGCTTCTCTTTCTCCATATGCTCATCACAACAGCACTTCTCCCTGGGGTAGCTTCTCAACCTTCTGCCATCCTGGACTAGCAAGCATTTCTCAGAACAGGGTGAGGTACCTCAATTTTACGGTAGAGCAATAGCCATGGCAAGTTTCTGGTTAGTGCCAAAGTGGGCATGGTCTACAGAAGAGAGGGCTGGATACTGGGAGAAGGTGGGCAGGGCTCCATAAAGTCCATGCAGTAGAGGCAGGGCAGGGGCGAGGGCGGCCAGCCACAGCAC
>NW_006159751.1:1708537-1713926 GCF_000334495.1 Tupaia belangeri chinensis
GATACGGGGAGAAGGGGGGCAGGGCTCCATAAAGTCCAGGCAGTAGAGGCAGGACAGGGCCGAGGTCGGCCAGCCACAGCACTCCCACCGGGGAGAAGTGAGAGGTCAAAATCCAGGGAAGTGACAGGGAGCTAGAACACAGAAGCTAGGTTGGATGTGGACCCAGACTTTCTTGTCAAAGTAGACCTTCGCTGCCGTCCAGTTTTGCCACACCTCTCATTAGGCACACCTCTCATTTACTCTTCTGTAGCTCCAGCTGGAATAGTGGTAGAAGTGGCGTGGTGACAGGCAGGAAGGAGAAGTGGGCAAAAGGCGGGGAGGAGAGGACTCAGCCCCAGCCCAAGCCAGATAGAGGTGCTGATTTGGTCACTTGACCTTATATAGGGCCACTAAGTGTCCCCATTCTTTATAGCATTTTGCTCTCCATGGCCTTTAGGATAAATTCAGGCTACTACAACTGCCCTTTCCAAATCTTGCCTGGCACCCTTCCCTATGGCCTGTGCTGTTCTATACTACCCTCTGCCATCTTGGTTGCTCTTCCCCTCTTCACCTGTCCCCATCCTCTGAGGACCGGAAGTCTCCTCTCTTTCATGAGGCCACATCTGCCTCAGAGTCTAAAACTCTTACAGGGCCTTGAAGGGTCTTACAGGGGCTGGGCAGCAGACCCAGCCCTGATGGGTCCAAGGAGTCCTCTGCACAGCAGCCTTCAGCCTTTGCTCTGCCCTTCTGGTAAACTCACTGGACACAGGCTTCAGAGTCAGATAGACCTGTGAAAAGTCCTTGGTCTCTCACTGCCCAGAGGAGAGACCGCAGACAATCGGAAACTTCCTGGGCCTCAGTTTACCCATGTGAAAAATGAAACAGCAAAAACCTAGCAGAGTTGTTATAAAAGTCTATAATAATATTTTTTTAAAAAAGTCTATAACAATACTTTAAAAACTGTTAAATGGTGGGACCAGCAGATAGAGTAATGGTTAAGTCGCTGGACTCCCACAGAGTCAGCTGTGGTTCGAGTACCAGACCCGGTGACTTAAAACTCACTCTAGGCATGTGCGTACATGCCTAAGATCCTGAGAGGAGAATGGAAGAGAAGGGATTGCGGTGTGGCCGTTCCCCCAGGGTGTGGGGTAACTTCTTGCTTTCTTCCTTTCTGTCTCTCTGGTGAGCACATATGCCCTATAGCAAGAATCTCTCTTAAAAATATAAAACACACACAAAAAAACAACAATAAAAACTGTGAAGTGGCAAACAGAGCCTAGTAAGTTTTTTTTTTTTTCTTAAATTCACCAGAGAGAGAAAACACTGCACAACATGACCTGGTCATACTGCAATCCCTTCTCCTCCAATTCTCTAGCCTATTGAGATTTGGGGGATGCACACACATGTGATGGAGTACTCGTTTTTCAAGCTGCCAAGGCCAGGATTCAAACTAAGCAGTTAGCCATGTGGGCTCTGGCCAGTGAACTGGCCCAAGCCTAGTAACTCTTGTTTGAAGCAACGTGGTCACAGCTGGGCCATTCATATTGCCACTTCGCTTATAACTTGCACCTGTAAGTCCTGGTTCTGCTGCTGCAACTCCAGTGTAGGGCTGTCTCTGCCAACACAGCAGTCTTCCTCCAAGCTCCTAGGGCCTGGCTCTCATCTGGCTTGCTCTTTTGGTTGTTGTTTCACCAACTGTCCCCTCTTTCCTGGCAGGCTCTAAGCTGAGTACAGTGCAGTGTCATAGAAAGAGCAAAGGTTTGGTTTCAAGAGAGCTCTGGATCATGTTGTCTCTTCTTTCGAGTTGTATGACTTCTGGGCAGTGCCTTAGGTTGCTACGCCTCGGATCCTTCAGCTGTAAAGTCAGGACATATATCCTTCCAGGCAAGGGTTAACACACACTCACAGACCCTGCAGGGCAGCATTTATACGGTGCTTGATTCACAACTTTCTACCCACCCTTCAATGGCAATATCCATGAGGACAGGTCTGGCACGGTAGGCACGTGGCAGGTCCATCCTAATTCTAATGCCACCACCCTGAAGATCTGTACCTGGACACACACAGCAGGCAACTAAAGGAAAGTTTGAGGGTGGTACACTAAATTCTGACCCTTTTTCTTTTCTTTCTTTCTTTTTTTTTTGAGAGGTTTTTGCTATAGGGCACGTGTGCTCTCCAGACAGAAAGAGACAGAGAGACAGAAAGCGAGAAATCACTCCCCAGGGGGGATGGGGTCACGCCGCAATCCCTTCTCCTCCATTCTCCTCTCGGGATCTTGGGCACGCACGCACACGCGCCCGGCGTGAGTTTTAAGCCACCGGGTCCGGGACACGAACCGCGGTTGACTACGTGGGAGTCCAGTGATATAGCCTTTATGCTAACTGCTGGTTCCCCCCCCCCCCATTTTTCTTTTTTCTAAGAGGGATTTTTTGCTATAGGGCACATGTGCTTGCTAGAGAGACAGAGAGAGAGAGGGAGACAGACAGACAGAAAGTGAAGAATCACCCTCCAGGGGGTATAGCTATGCCACAATCCCTTTTCCATTCTCCTCTTGGGATTTTGGGCACATATGCACATGCACTGCCGGGTCTGGAACTCAAACCACGGTCGACCACTGGGAGTACAACGACGTAACCATTATGCCATCTGCTGGTCCCCCTCCTTGTCCTTATTTCTGAGGCTGGTTTTCCCATGAGCCTGCAGCAGGACTGAATTCCTAGGTCCTCAAGACACAACTATTACTTCTAACCTCACCTTAACTTAAAATTCTGCTCCAGGGCCAGGGGCCAATTTAATGCTTCCACTGAGCTGTGGGAAACCCAGAAGAATCCCTTCACATTTCCTAAGCTTCTAGCCCTGGGCTCAGTGCTTCTGGAGCAGGTTTGATTTAGCTTAGTAAATTCAGCGGAGCCTCGATCATTCTCTGGTGCTCATTTTGCTTTAGAAGGTGGAAATGGAGCTGAGCGCTATGCTCCAGCTTGCTGACCATACCCAAAGCTGCGCAGGGCAAGCTGGCTCCCACAGTCCTCAGCAGGATCTCGGACTCCTGCCTGGATGGGACAGGATCTCGTGTGCTTTGGCTTCTTTTTGGTTCCCTGGTTCTCTGAACTCTTGCCTCTTCTCCATTTCTTGCCTTCTGGTTCTGGGTGAGATGCTCTCTGGCATGACACCCTAGCACAGCACCCTCGTGCTGTACTAACCATTTGCTCTCTGTCCCCTTTACCCCAATGTAAGCTGGTGACAGCAGGGCCTCTGCCTATGTCACCTCTGTTTCTCCAAAGCCTAGCATAGTGTCTGCCAGGCAGTATGGTTTCACAACATGCATTGGGAATAAATCGGTGCTTATCTGATTCTCTTTAAGTTCTGTCTCTCTCAGTCCCTATCTCCAAGCCGTTCTAGCCAGCCTTGTCTAGGCTGAGATCTGCTAGAATCCAGAAAGATAGTTCCAGGGCAAGTAGAGGTAGACCTCAGGGCTGCTGGTGTGTGTGTGTGTGTGCTTGTGCGTGTGTGTGTAAAATTCCTCACATACCCTGACCTCTGAAAAGGACACATCACTTTCTTCTCACCCCTCAGAGAAGGCCTCTGACATTTGTCATCACACGTACACTTGTGCCAGGTCAGAGCTGGCAGAAATCTTTGAAATCTTCTGTTCCATGCATATTGAAAGTTTCTTTTTTTTTTTTTTAAATTTGCTATAGGGTGCATGTGGCTTGTCAGATATACACACACACACAGTGGTGGGGGATGGGGGATCACAAATCCCCAGGGCCACAGCCATGCCGTAATCCCTTCTCCTCCATTCTCCTTTTGGGATTCTGGGCACACACGCATACGCACCCTGTATGTCCCTCAAATTGCCAGGTCCAGGACTTGCACCACTCAGTCAGCCATGTGGGATCCAGCTGACTTCATCGCCACGCCACCTGACTCGCTCCACAATAAAGTATTTATGGGTGGAACGACATGTGTGTAGAACTGACTTTAAAATATTCCAGGAGAAAAGAGGGAAATGAGGAAAAACAGGATTGGCCACTACTGAAGCCAGGTAGCTGGGTACTCGGGATTTCATTTACCATCCTCGCTACTTTTGCACATGCTTGAAACTTCCATAATAAAAAGTTGAACAAGGTCATAGTTAAGAACCATCTCCTCCAAGCCCCTCATTTTCAGAAACACCTGAGGCCACTGCTCACCTTGCAAGCATGACAGACAGCCCCACGATGTTCCTTCTTGCTTCTTTAACTTTTCCTTTAGGTGGGGCTCATCTTGCCACCTGGATTCTTGCCTCGGGGGCAAGACTGTGTCTTCTGCCACTTTTTACCCTCTTTATAACAGAGCCTGGGGTGGGGTGGGCATGTCGCAAAGCACTCAGTGCACACAGCAGCAGTGGCCTCGCCCTTTCCCCTCAGACCATGGCCTTGCTCCATTTCCCATTGTCTTGGCCCATTATTGCATTACGAACAGAAATACCCGAGAGTGAGTGATTTATAAAGAAGTTAGAGTTTATTATCAAATAGAGTTTATTAACTCACAATCCTGGGGGCTGAAAAATCCAAAGGTGTAGGCCTGTTTACAAGATGGCTGACGGTAGCACTGAGGATGGTGGGTGTGTGTAGAGGGAGAAAGAGCTGCAGATAGACCTCTCTCTTTCATACCAACCAGCTCCCCTTTTCATGAGAGTAGAACTCACTGACTCTCATTAATCTATTCATGAGAGTATTGCCTAGGACACCGTCCTCTAGGCTTCACCACCTCCCAACACCAAATCTTCAAACACGAGGTTTTGGGGGACAGACCATTAATTATTATCCTAGCCATAATACCAATGTTCTTGGCATTTACTCATTCTCCACCCACCACCCACCCCAGCTTGGCTCCCGCCGTGGAGTCTCTGGCCAAGCACTCCCTTGCTTTCTTGGGAATCCAAGCCTCCTGTCAGCCTTGATAATGCACTCTCCTTACAGGTCAATATTTAATTCATCTTAGACTCTATGCAGGCAGGAAGGAGGCAGGTGGCTTGGGAGTCGCTACAGGACCAGCACCTGCTGCCTCCCCTAAACCTGATGCAACTGCACACACATTTCTTTGTAACGGAACCTCCTTGCTCTGAACTCTCATAACGTTTATGTCCTCTGCCCTTCCATTCACCTTCCGTGCTCTGGGCCCAAGGTGACTGCCATGGGGCAGGGAAGAAACATCTCACTGTCAATCAGCTGCCCTGCTTATAGCCTGCGTGGGAAACACGACCACTGCTCTAAGTGAAGGCAAAGAAGCAAGTGTGCTCTGGACCACAGCTGGGGGAGAATCTGTGTTGCTTTAACATATGGATGCTTCTCATGAGCCAGGCACTGGTCCAAGCATTTGACGAATATTGTTTTATTATTTTTTTGGAGAGTTTTTTTTTTTTTTT